>NC_133994.1:7029663-7347472 GCF_047716275.1 Strix uralensis | reverse complement strand
GTCTAAAAAGCCTTCCAAAAAGTAAAAATAAAACCTGCTGTCCTTAGGTGATGTGGCAAACTGGATTTACAGCAAAGTAAAAGCCTTGCACTCAAAGAGTTTAGCCACTTATTTAGCTGTAGCTAGACTGAGGACAAACAGCTTCTCCTCACATAGCATACCTCAAGGCAGCATGGAGATTTAAGCTTTCTGCCGTGGATTCTGACGAAGCCTGTCCCATTAAGCCTGCTATATGTCAAACAGAAAATCTCCGGCCCAAAGCTAAATTCTGAACCTCGAGTTTCCATTGTTTGTGCAGAAGCAGTGCATCATTACCCCAGTGGCTTTTTTATGGTTAGTTACATTGGAAGCAGGCCCCTGCTTTAATGCATCACATATGAATTAAATGATCTGCTGTTAAAATGATGACAGAAGCATGAATCTCCCCACTAAAGCTTAGAGAGTGAAAGTCAAACTAAACAAGGCCTAGCAGTTCAGGCCAAGGTGTACTGAGGACACCCATTCTCAACAGACTCTTGTTTTCCTTGGCACAGCTCTCACACACCATAAGGCCATGGCCAGAGTCAAGCCCTTGGCCTCCACTTCACAGCTATGATTTAAAGTATTAGGAAGGCCTGTGATTAAATATTTGTCCGGGTCACCATAACTCGGGTGTAATTACTGCAAACATTTTAAGAGTACGCAATGCTCAAAACTGTCTCCAGATGACTTTCCCCACACACACACACTTTTCCATCAGCTTCTTCTGTAAATCAACAACGTGGAAGGAAAAATCACCTAGGTCTAGGGCAAGCTCCTGCGACTGCAATGCTAACACAATTTCAGTTCCTCTCTGCAATCACAGATCCTTCTTTCCTTCGCCTGGCTCAAACCTGTACGAAAACATGAACTGTTTAACAGAGTCAGCATTGTCCTTTGTATCGAAAGCAACAGTCGCCCCGGGAAGTCTCACAAAGGAGTTTTAGCTACTGCCAATCTCTCTAGTCACTCATGACCACACAATATGCCTCCTGTCCTCCAGAGTTTATTACTCTGCTCGAGTCACTGATTTCCACAGTCCAGATCTTTGGCAACCGCAGTTCAGCAGCATCATGAAGCAGGGAGACAGCAACCTTTGGCAGGTGGGTAGGGCAGAAGCACCTTCACCCAGTGAAGCCAAGTCCAGCAGATCCTGCCTGTCAGAGACTTAGACAGCAGCACTGCCTGAACAGTCTGGCACCTTGGTGGGAAATGGCTCTCTCAAGAGGAAGTCAAAGTAATTAACACTGGCACAAAACCCCCAAATGTTTAGAAAAGAGGTGTGTTTTTTCCAAGAGATGTTTTAAAATCAGCGTCTTGGTACTGCGGGAGGTGAATACTAAAAGACAACCAACGTCTTTAAGAACAGAAGAATCCTATAGTCAATGCAAAATACAGGTTCATTCACAGTGGCCTAGCTGGCTTTTAAAAGAGACATAACAAAAGAAGTCATCTTGTATTTTTATAATCTTATTGGAATCTTCCAGTAAGAAAGTGGGCAAATCTTTCAGATAAAAATATGTCTCTGGGTAACACATATGGAAGTATAAAAATTTAGGAGTACCAAAAAACAAACTAAGACTTAAAAAGCAAGTCTAAACTCCTACTGAATGTTTTGTATTTTTAACAGAAAGCTATACTGCCATCAAGCAAAGTTCAAGGGGCTTCCTGGTAATTACACACTTATGCATTAACTGTTTCACTGGGCTGCACACGCAGCAGGAGAATAGATGTTTATACAACACCTCACAAAATCAACTTTTTGTGCCTGACTGGGGCTACTGGGTATATAAATAAGGAAAGGCATGCCTTGGGTCTGCAGCGTACACTCGTGCCAATATACAGACATACCTGTCTGGTAAGGCTCCCTCCAAGGTTCATGGTACCAGAACCAGTTTTATTAGTCTGCAGCCACAGCATCACTGTGGAGGTCAGCTTGTAATGAGCAGTACGACCACTGGATTTCTCCTAGAAGTGGAAGGATAACAAAAAGGGATAGAGACAAAAGGTTAAAATCCCTCCAAAAGCTAAATGGTGGCTGGCCCGGAAGACCCCACAAGCAACAGGACAGATATGTCTAACTCCACTCACATAGCACAGTCTGTTTCTTAAAAACAATTGTAAGTGTGCACATTCCCCTAATTTTCCAAAGCAAATCTAGTTAGAGCAATTTAACCTCCTATTACCTTGTTTTTATTACCTAATTAGTGATATTTATCTGTAGACCTTTATGTTAAAAAAACCATAATCTCAGGATCACATGCACAGAAAGTAGCATACTTTCAATTCTTCTGGGATTCTTTTTGATTACAGCCCTGACTTATCTCTATCCAAATTGCTTCAGGGAATTTTCAAAAATTAACAGGGGAAAGAAGTTTACAGCCCCTAACACAATATTGCATTGTTCAGTGGAACACCTGTGCTCGTTAATTGTCTGGAATTAACTGGGTTTTGTTTTCACTTAGGTATATCAGCTGCCCCAGAGGCTGTACCTGAACCTCCACCACGTGGATGGAATCCCAGCATCCCTTAATCTTCTTTGATCCGTCTCCAGCTTTCTTAATGAGGATCACCCCGGCAAAACCATGATCCAGATCCCAGAGGTAGACAGAGGAGACTCCACCTTCAAAATACCTGCAGGACGCAATCCAATAGGCATGTTAAAAGTAAGCAGGATCCAAGCCAGCGTCAGATATCAATAATAATCTTAAATAAGCAGAATCTCTATATCCTAGTACAGATTTTTTTTTTTAAGACAGCACAGTCTCACCAGTTATATACCTAGAAACACAGCAGTTTAAATCATTTTATAATACAGAGACTTTAATTACAGAAAACTGTATATTTCTCTAAAGGAGAATAAAAGTCTAGTGAGAAACAGAGCTAGCTACAGATTTCTACAGTACTTGAGCAAACAATTCCTCTGATTCCAATTAACTATAACAGCTGGTAAAAGCACAAGCTACAAAGTAGGCCAAAAGTAAGGCTTTATTTTACAGTTTTGTCTTTTTTTTTTTTCCTTCTTTCTCCTCTTCTCTCACTATTGGGAAAGTCTGGAAGTTCTTTACAACAAAGTCCGCTAATTAAGACAAAAGGGAGCAAGTAAGTAGCTTTATGCTGCTGTCTCAAAAGTTTGTGTGAAGCTGACTTATTGATTTATTGCAAATAGAGTTGAACTGAAACCAAGGCTCTTAGAAAATGAAGGGATGCTGTTGAGGTTTACATATTTTTCCAGCTTCAGATACAGTATACAACAGAAAGCAAGCTAGACTACCTAAATCTCAGGTTTCTGGTAGCAAAAAGTATGCTCTTGGAAAACTAACAAAGCAATGACATGGGCAGAACCCCACTCCTTTATCACACTAGTGCTAGGCTCCTTATGTGCCAGATGGAAGACGCACTTTCAAAATAATAATAAACAACCCAACACTGTAGGAAGAAAGATGCACAAGAACCAATTTTGGCTTCTAGAGAACCAAAACTGTAACCCACAGCATTTTACCAACTGTTTCCCTTCTCAAGTTACCAAACAGGCATAAGGAGGATCGAGCAAAAGGGAATACTCTTTCATGGCACACAACTTCGATCTCAGCAATGAACTCATGCTGCCCAGCATCACCATCTCCTGTGAAGAACTGAGGAAAGGACAGGAGGCAGCTTCAGCTGAGCCAGAAGATCAATGACAAGACGATTTAGTAGTCAGGCATTTCTACTCTCTTCTGAGCATCTACTGCCATTCTGCAAGTACATGCATAAAGCAGACAAACCACCTGAGAATTCACTGTCTGGAGGGGAACAAAAGCCCATCATCCAAAGGCATGAGGAGATGCTCTGATTGACAGTTCCCAGCAGTTAAACTGGGAAAGAGTCACACAGATGAAACTGTTCTATGTTCCTGCCTCTTACTATCATGAGGGAGACAACCACATAGATCTGCAAGTGACTGCATGCTTCTCTTCTGCAAGAAGGGAAAGTATCATTCATCGCCACCGTGAAAAACTTGTTGAACCCTCCCACCTTCATACCCCTCCTTTCTAAACATGAGCCTAACAGTTGTTAATGGCACTTAAGATTTGATTTACTGTGCATTTTAGACTTCAGGTATTAGCTTGAAGTATTGTAGATTCAAGAACACCAACCCATCCTTTCTACAAGTCAGGAGAAAAGCTATGGGGAAGTTAAGGCAAATAACACAGGTAACTTTCAACATATTCTCTGCGCTTACAGATCAGTCCAGTATGTTGTTTCAAGAAAGCAGAGTCACCAAAAAAGCCCCAATTCTTTTTAATTGCACACATCCAAGCCTGCATCAAAAACAATGCTGACCCCAGGAGGGGTATATGGCTTCATATTAACTCACCACATCATTTTATTTTTAATGGGTGACTACAGCTACTCATCACCAAGCTTAGTACGAGCATTTAAGTAACCAACATACACAGCACCGTCCTATGACATTTGTCAAGCCACCGATAACATACCATTAAAAAAGAAACGTCCTTTGCTCCACAGGCACACTAAAGGCAGACGTCCAGCAGGCAATTTAAACCTAACAAACCAACAAACACCCTTTTTATATCCCCTGGGGAATTCACAAATGGATTTTGGTTAATGCAGTTAATGGGAATTTCAGTCCCACAGTGAACCTCAGTTCCAATCTAAGTGACCCTTCCTTTGACAAAAGGGCAGCTTGAATCAAAAGCCAGAGAGCAGACGTTATTGTCCATTTCCAAACCAAGTTTGCTTAAAAAAAAAAAAAAAAATATTCCTATACAGAATAAGTGATTTCACTCAAAATGAACTGGCAGCCACTGAGAATATTACAGTGTGTACAGACAGTTTCCCTATTACCCACTTTATGAGCTTGCTATGAGCATGAAACATTAATTAAGAGAGGGACCGAAACAAGGTTTTTGGAAATTTATTCTTACCTACTGTACTTTGATCCTAATGACATGAAACAGGAAAAAAATAATTTTTATGTGGTTCACCTTTATGAGATTTTACATAAAGGCTTTTGTGGGTATTTTAAGAATGTGCTAAAATGTTGTCTGAAACCACATAAAACCATCTGAAGAACCTCCCGCCAGAACTAACAGTGCACACATGGAAACGCTTTAACTTGCCTTTGTATATTTAATGAATCAAATATAGTATTAATATTGTTTTAAATACCAACATGCTATTTCAATAAAGTTGCTTTGCCATAGCCAGATCCAGTATCTTGAGACTCAAACAACAATGCCAGCGATTGAACCATTATGAATCCAAGGCACGCCGGGATATATATTAGGCAAAGCTTTCTCTGTGCTTCAGCAATATATAATCACTTCAAAAATTCATTCCTCCTTCATGGGGAGAAAATATATATCATTGATCACTACATTAGACTTCACCTTTCCTGACACAGCAACTAAAATGCACTGAAGTGGGATTTTTGAAGACTATCTAAACCCAGGGAAGTCACGTTTGGAGAGGAGAACATTCCTTGAAACCTGTTTTCTTCAAGAAAAATAAAGAAGTGCTACAGGTTAATTGGCTGCTACATAATAGAGAACTGGATGACAGACAGATTGGTAGGAATTTAAATCTACATTCATGAACTTGGATTTGCTGCAAGAGGGCTGGACTACCTCCAAGAAACCCCTTCACCACAGATTAAAAAGTAGCACTTATTAAAATACAAGCGGGAGAGGTCATCAGCTTGGGAAAGGTTCCTGGAAGGCATAAGCTGGTATCTTCTCTGTTAAAGAAACGGATGGGCAAAGCAGAGCACAGGCACATCAAAGTTACACGCAGTAGTTGCAGCAACACTCTGAAAGCACTACATAGCTCCTGGATCAAACACAATTTTCTTTGATCTCCTGTTCTGGATACCCCTGCTCGTGGTACGTTATCCTCCCGCACAAGCGCAATCGTAAAAGGCAATCTGCCTTCTTTAGAAGCTCGAGTCCTCTCCCACATCATCCAAGGCCCAGCGCAAAGAAATCAGCAGATGCTTTCGAGATGTACAAGAGGTCTGAAGTAGGAGGAAAACTCCAATTCGTATTGGGGTACCTCAGAAATGTTCCCAAAGGATAAACCATTTTCAGAGGACAGCAATTCAAAGCAAAGCAATCACTCCTGCTTAAAGACAGGGATGTCTCCAGGATGTACTCTGGGTTTACCTACAGACAAAAGTCTGTTATAAAACAATGGAAAAACATTGTCTTATGGTTGTCACATCCCTTTATTAACAACCAAAATGCTGCCAAATGATATCACAGAACGGTTTGGGTTGGGAGGGACCTTAAAAGATCATCAAGCCCAAATGATAACCCTGTCCTCTCGGAGGACAGCCAGTGTTCTCCATCTCTGGTAAAATCGCTTTATAAAAAGTTGCCCAGGAAGGTGACTAAAAGGCATAAGGCCCAACGTAATCATTCATTCTCTTTACAAAATCCAGAATAGAATTTCACTCAAAATCAATTATAGTTTTAATGTCATGATCAAACACTCTAAGTTTTATATCCGTTACTCATCAACCACAGAACTCCTGGAAAAAGCTGTTTTATACAAAAAATGTCACACTTAAGACTGACCTACTTTACAAATGCAAGAATAAAAGAAAATATTTAAGCTAAAAGTGATCCAAAGCTTTATGAAGTGTTTGAAGTTTAAGCGGGTGGAGACACAGGATGGAAACTTGTTTAAGGAACTCGAGCTGTATCCATGAAATAGAGAGACTGTGGCCAGAACAAAGCCATAACTCGAAGAGGGATGTGATAGGGGAGGAAATCCCCCAGCTTCCAGCACAGACCTCAAGAAAGGAGGACAGATTAATCACTTTGTTTTACCACTAAAGGACAGACCAGAAAAGGCACCGTAACCTTCCTGATAGCATTCTACTTCTCACAAGCCTTGCAAATGAATGCTGGACCCTATACTGACAAAATGAGTTTCCACCACACAGCAATAAAAACAAGCTATGACTTTCAATTACACTTCAGAACCAAATCACTCATCCATAAAGACACTTGTGTATTTTCCAGTACAACTGAGAGCCAGAGACAAAAACCCACCCAGTGTCTCTGGCTTATGGCTCTCACAGCACTAAGCCACAAAACCCTGATTGCCAAAGTACCAGTACCTGGAACCTCAGACCGGCAACGCAAACCTTTGAAACGCTGTGCAACTCTTTTGAACTGGCTCGTTTAAAAGCAGCAAAATAGATTTTCTCTTTTTTCCCCCCTAAAGGTTGCATAGCTATTTCTTCCAGCTACAGAAGTTCAGCACAGAAAGGGAAATGTCTCCATCTATTTAGATCAACAGATTTCCAAGAAACCTGTCATTTAAAAAACCTCCCCCAAAGGAAAATAGCGAGCATTCAGCTAGAAACATTTTTACAAGAGTGACAACGACTAAAGTCACAGTCCGAGAAGCTAGTGTCTAACAGCAACCCGAAAACATTACCTCAAAGACTAGGTGAGGAAGCAAACATTTCAACTATTATTAAAACAGATGGCACTAATGGCAAGTGACTTGGCATAATTTTCACTGAGTCCTTCCCCTAGGCCTGCACCCTGTCATTTCAAACCAGCACATAAATAGCAACAGAAATATGAAGGAAGTGGCAAGTTTCAGCAACCCGCCCTCCACCAAACCCAAAACGTTGCTAAGGTGTTCATTCAAATCACCTGCAACCTCATAGCTCAAGCGAGGAGAAGGAAAAAAGTCTTCAGGACTCCAATCTCTGGATGCTGTTGTCACTAAATAATTTTGTTGCCTGTGTCCTCCATCCAGCTTTGTAGTAATGAGGCTCACGAGTCTGTTCTTTAATAAAAAGGACAGGTTGGTACCAGGAACTAACCAGGATGTAACACTTCTCCCACTGGCATAAGTACAAATGATTTACAATTCCTCTCTCCCTCCTTCTTTGGCCCCAGGAGTGCAACTGTGTAACACTTTCAGAATGTCACCTAAATACTTAAAATTAAGAAGGTAAAATGTTTGTGTATACAGACCAGCTGTTTTTCACCACAGTTTATGAACACAGCCCAAAGTATGCTTGTGGACTTTGCACAGGTATTTTACAGAAATTCTTTCCAGCATACACAGGTGCAAAAATCCCTCGAGCAAACATACCAATGTAGTTAGGTATGTGTAACTTCAATGCCAGTTGTACTTAAAAGCACACATCTGGACCACAGTGGGATGACTCAAACTGCGAAGCAGAGTTGTGAAGTGCAAGAACTCTGTGAGGAAGGAAAACACTATCCAAACAATGGGATCCTGAAGGCTAAAAAAATCTCCCAGAACCTCCCATTTTGTGCTTTCTAGTACCTTTCATTATTTAAAAAAAAAAATTTAAAATGTGTATTGCTCACATTTTCCTTACCATCCAATCGCTCTTGGCAGATGGAAACTAATGACCAAATCCCTTTTGAGAAGTCACCTGGAAACAGTTCCATTAGCCACCTAATAAGCAAGACAATGGGTCACTTTGTACCATGTCCAAACGCGTAACCGGTTCATTAACTACCAGGAAGCGCCGACTGCTTACAAATCTTTCACCCGTACCCATCCGTTGGACCGGTGTGCTCTGCAGAGACAGCCCACTGCTTCATCCACCGACAGTCTGACACGTTTTAGACTCCGCCAGCTATAATTCAAATATGAGTAGGAGGGGAAAGACAGCAGCAGAAGTCTCCCGTGTCGTGTAATAAGTTTGCCAAAGTCTGCGCAGACTACAGATTTCACGTGACATACGTCTTTCTTCAAACAGGCATATGTCAGATATGGTACAAGATGGTTATTATTTGTTAAGTTACTCTGTCTTCAATTTTCCATCATTAAAACACTGCATTGTGAGAGCATGAGGTAAATTTCTGCAAGCATAGGCATGCGTTATTAGAGATAGTCAGTTCTAAAATTCCAGATCATAATAAATGGAGATTTTAAAACTTAGCCTCTCTCCATTTTTGAAAGCATGTAAGTAATTTCTTACTAGGGATTTAAAACCTTCAGAGAGTGTTGTTTGAGGATAGCGCTGCATCATCAGTGCTGACCTCCTAATACAAGCTTTCCCTCTCCAGTGTTCAGATTTTATGTAATCACAGAGAACCGTGGGAACCCAAGGGAAAAACTCCTCCTCCGCTGAAAATCTCAGATTCAGAAGATAAGAATGTAGCCTGTACAGAGCTGCTCTAAAATGAAGCACACAAAGAAAAAGAATCAGATTAAAAGCAACTAATTTAGTTTTCACAGCATGACAGTACACTTAATTTTTTCCTCTCTTCTAAATTTGCTCTAATCTGTGTAATATATATCAACAACTTCAATACTGATTCTGTTTTGAGTTTTGAGCTGCCCATGGGCGAGTTAAGGAAGGGACCCCAACACTGCTCTGTTTACTCTTACATCTGAACAATTTCCTTGGGAAAACATCATGGTTGTAATTTTAAAAGCACACAAACATTAAAGCAGCGAGCATCTTAGCAGTTTAGGTCTGTCTTGTGAGGCTTCATCTTGTACTTATCAGTCTAACCCGGAGGCAAGAATCTCACAGATGACATAATCCTGATGTCACACCCTATTGTGCAAAACCCCAGCCAGCAGCGAGATGGAAAGTCAGGTTTCCTTAGTGCTAGGATGCATAACAAATGCATCTGGATTCAATCTGCAGGGCCCTTGCTGTGAAAACCACAGTAACTATCATGCCCAAGAGAAAGCCATCACAAAGGGCTAGTAACCATTAATGAGGAACAGTGAGCTAATGGCAATAAAGTCACTTCAAAGCTTCCCATGGGTTTTTAGTTTAGGCAAACTAGGTTTACATCTAAACACAGACAGAACGCTTATATAAAGAGCTCACAGCTGCCTAATCACTTTGTGAGTTGAAAGTTGCACTGCGGGCTGCAGGAATCGAAGCTCAGCGACTGCTGCTCCTTGCACACCTACGGGCATGAGCACTGGCAGGCTGTGCTCAAACCAAAAACACTAATTACGCCTCTTACATCTGGTGCTCCCCTTTTATTTACTTGGTGGAATCGGCGCTGTTCCATGCACAACATAAATCAAATTTAGTCAAATCAGTAAATACAGCGATTGCTAGAAACCTTGCTAGAAGTGCATCAAAACTGGAGAGGAACAAACTCCACTCAGAGGATCTCGTGGTCTGTCAGACCAGGTAAAGGGAGATACAAAGGCAGGGAAGGAGAAATTAGATGACAAACTACAGCATCACTCTGAAAGGGTTAAAGTCTAAGGGCAGCACTAATAGAGGTTGCCATCTTTTCTTACCAAGACAAGTGGGCGAAGGCTAGCATCAGAGGTGGTTCAAACTCACAATCCAAAATAAACTAAGAAAAAAGGTAAAAACAGCTGAAAGGGGGAAAAGCTATCCAGCAGCTTACAGCACATTTGAACATACTTGGTAGTAGAGACAATGGCAACAGAGTTCAACAGCAACCAGCCACAGAAGCAGAATGAGACATCCCTGAAGTTCAGCAAGTCAAGGCTGTTCAATGAGATTAAACACACTAATAAAAAAAAAATAGTCAGCCCTGAGCACTCTAAAAATTAAAGGGCAAGCTTGTCTGTCAGTGGGACTTTGGTACTGCACCTGACTAGCAGCCCCTTCAAGCTCTCTAGCAAAAGGCTCCCGAATCTACATATTCCTGAAAGCACACGCATCCAGGAAATCCCTGGAGTCTCTCATCCTCGAGCTGAACGGAGAAAGGTGATGGATGTTCAGTTCAGGTACTATCTATGCTGCAAAGAGTACTGCAAATGCTTTGTTGCCAGCAGTGCCATCCTCAGCACTGCTAACACCATCAAAAATTTGAGTGACTAACCCCATTTTGGTCTGGATTCCAATCCAAAATTCAATAATAAAAGGATTACACACAATGAAGACATTTTAGAGGTCAATCCTCTGCTAGACCTCCTTCCGCTCCTACCAAATTCCTTGTCCAGATCTCTAATATAACAAATTGAAAATGGATCAACATCAAAACACAGATAGAAGCAGAAGTTCAAAAGGCTTCATTGCTTATTCTGTTGAGGGAACTCAAAACCTTAAATCAATAAAAACATCTTCAGGAGCAGAATGATTAAGATGAGCAATTTTTTTTTTTTAAGCTATTAAAAACCAAAAGCACTAATAAATCCAACTTAACCCAAGAAATAAAGCAAGGAAGGGCTTTCTAAATGTATGTCAGCTTACTAAACCAGTCCAAAGTTGCCGAAACTCATCTTGTTTGTAGAAATATTCAGATCAACAGCATCCTTCCCCAGGGAGGTCTATTTAATCACTTCAGAAATGATTTCTTCCAGACAACAAAGAACGATTAGATTACTTAATTAAAGCACTGATTATCTCCAACCCAAAACAACGGAACACAGAATCTAAAATAGATAGATTTAACCAGATGCCCTGGTCCTCATTATGCTTTGATTTCAATCAATCGCACACACACGTCAAGCAAAGGGCAATAAATTACAACCATGTGTTTGAAGAAATTATCTTCACGATATTGGAAGTGGAGAGCCAAGGCTTTAACTGAACGGTGTAAGATATTAGACTTCCATCTGGGAATAATAACCTACTGAACAAAAACATACCAGGGCATTAGCTTCAGGCAGTGTCTGAGTTAAACCTGGCAGCAGGAGATCAAAATTAAACAGTTGTTTTTCGGGAAAGTGACATGCATTTTGGTAAAACAGATAACCAAGAAATATGCTTGTTGTTTAACATATATAATACAGAGGGAAGTAAAACCTAGCATAATTCCTCTTTGACCCAAAGAGACATGAACATGCCTCCAGAAATAAAAAAAAGGTGGGCAACTCTAGAGATATTTAAAGGTAGTTTGCATTAAAACACTTACAGGGAACAACTTGGCACTGCTTGAGAGGCACTGAAGATTCAGCAGAGTTGTTGTTCTCAAGCTTTTGTGATTTGAAACAACTGCATGCAACACTACAAGACTTCTCTGAACTTACTTTCACATTACAGTCACTCAGTGTGCTGGCCAAGAAGCTTTTGGGGACAAAACTAAGACTAGTCACCAGTCAGCAAATCTGAATGGCTTATCTCACACAAATTGTTAACAAATGCCTAACAGGCTGTTTCCCTCAAGACACCCACGCTAGCAGGTGCCAACCCTTGGGAAATGGCAAATACATGCCAATGACTCATGAAATGTGATACTTACCACACCTGATTAAAACAGAAATCTAAAAAGGAATGGTATGTGGGCCAAATGGGACTGACACAAGAAGAACTGAAACTATCTGAAGTCTTGGGAGACACCTGAGATGAACTCTGAGATATTATCGCTGTGCATAAAGGTAAAACGGGAGATGAACCAGAGGAAGCTTGGACCATATGCTGAGAGCAGAGTGGGAATAGCACATGTTCTCAATAGTACTTATTTTTCTACAGAAAGGAAACATCTTCCTCTTCGACTCCCTGCTGGAATGACCAGTGTAAGATGTATTTTAAAGCTGGGGAGTGAAGTGAGCACCATGCAGAGCAACATCTCAGAGACAAGTGCTTACAAGGTATTAAGATACTCAAGTGTCCTTCAGCGATGGGCAGTCCATACTGGCTAGATGACCGCAGGCACAAGATCCAGCAGTTTAGCCCAGCAAGGCTGGAAACAAAGCCACAAACTGCTTTGAAAAACCTAGCAGAAACCTTCATTACAGGAATAAAATGCCTAACAGCCCAGGAAATTCAAGCACACTGGGGCCTGGTGTTCTCTGTGAATGACTGCTTACATAAGATTATTTTTGTGTTAACTGTTACCTCTCTACCATAAAACTCAGCATAGCTGTGGTTAGAGGTGTAGTTCAAAAACATTCTCTACCCCATAGAGAGCAGGACAGAGCAGCCTCTTAAGGGACTGTTGTATGAGAGCCTGATGCGTCAGATCTGAGGCTTCTCTCTCAGCACCATTTTCATCCTCTTAGTCTGCAATGCAAGCTGAAAGCCTAACAGCGCAACAGCCACCGCACTTGAGCTTTTTATGAAAAGAGTTTGTAATGTGAAATATTGATTAGCTTGGTGTCACCTACAGTCTGTTTGGACAGACAACCCCATCAGAGTGAACAGAGACAATAAGTCTCTGCATGTCTACTCAAGAAGGGTTTTTTTGCACGCTGCCTACCCAATGAACACCATTACTGGAAGGTGGACCTGTTATAAATGTCCCCATGTAACAGAAACCATAACTTCCACAAAAGATACAATACTGAAGACTGCCAGCATGCTACTTATTTGTTTGATTAATACAGCAATGCTTTCAAACCAGCCTGAAATATTTCACAATGCTGGAAAACCTCTGATGTCACTGGCTCTGGAATTTAAAACAACACTGGTAACTCTGTCCTGGAACCGAAGCATCATGAGCTCCTTTCCCAGAACTGCAAGCTGGCAAACCAGAAGGCCAGTGTCACCTTTAACATGGTGGACATTGCATGGCTCAGACCTACTTCTGGCTTTGCAGTGGGCACGCAGCATTAGTTTCCAGCTCCCGCAGACCACGGAAATTACATCACTGCAATTGCCATCTTGTTCCCGCTACAGCCTTCCCCACACTTCAGACTCCCACATGGCTTCAGCAGCTGTTACGCGGGTAATTGTTACAGTCATTCCCAACCTGATATGTTGGCAAGACCAGCAAGCAGCAGTGCGAAAAGCTGGCACTTGTTACCCCCACCTTATTTCCCTCCCACCCCTTCCAATCTCCAAGTAAAAATTAAGCTTCTGCTGTCAAAATACAAAATCCAATTGTCTTGAAACTACAGAGTTCAACTCCTAGAACAAAAGCATGTTTCTGTCCAAATCTCTGTTGTAGGTAAAGTACAAATAATTTCCAATTTTAAGCATGAAGAACCCTTCAAATGGTCAGGTTAAGTTTCCCTAACTTTGCAAATTCTTTCCAAAAATGCCACAATTTTTACACCACTCAGCAAAACGAAAGCCACCCTTCTCTTTTTCTGACACATTTTTGAGATCGTAACATGCATCAAAGCATCCTGTGCTGACAGATGTGCTTATCTAGTCTGACTCCACTGCGAGTCATAATGCCTCCATCATTTCTGGCTGATGACACGAGAATGAAGCCTTTGTGAGAAATCCCTCCCATATCCCCTCTAACAATGTATCGTCTATAAAACTTGGACTGACAAACTGAAAGATGAAATTTGATACAATCCCGCCTTTTACTTCCATACAATATATTACGACTACTGTTGTACCACATGCTGAACAGGGTTCAGCAGATTCACCTAAGTCTGAGAGTAACCTGTACAATGCTTTCCTTCCAGCAAATGAAACCTTTTTAAAGACGTTATTGTATCCAGCTGTGACTTCACAGTCATCTGATCAGAGAGGGATTTCAACAGACAACCTGGGCTCCATAAACCTACTCATTTTCATCTTGGTGTATTAAAAATCCTATCAGTCCTGGTCTGTAACTGCAAACCTCTTTGCTGCACACACAAAATTCCTTTCTTCCAGTAAGTTCAGATACCAATAACAATTGTTACTTACAAGTTGGATATCTATGAAAATAACGCATGAAAGTAAGTAAAAATTTGTTACCCGTAACAAATGAAGATTACACATTTGGATAGGCTACATTTACATCAAGCCACATCTTAAAATCAGTAGAAAACCTAGCAAGAAAAGTACTTTTTAACCTGCTTTGGTTAGCACTGTAATAGTACAGTGACACATGATGAACTGCATCTAAGGATGTGTTTTATCTCCATTTTTAGGCAACACGAAGAAGCAATTAAGTTTGTTCACCTTTTTCAGGGTCATTAGGCATCTCCAATAAGAAAGCACCCCATTACTGGATAAAGCGGTAAGTCAGTTTTGCTTTGCAGCACACACTTGTTAGATTTAGCATGACTTACTTCCATGTCATTACTGCTTAGGAGACCACAGTCTACAAAGACAACAGCTAAACCTGATCACTTCTCCAGACCTCGGGTGTGACTGCAATGGAAGATCAGTGCAGTCCCACCTTTTAGAAAAACTGACAAGTCACCCTCATCTACATTTATCTTACATATGCTCTACTAATTCCTTTGCTTTACCCTCTTAAACAAGACAGGGCCTAAAACGAGCATCAGAGAATGGCCCTTGCAGCACAAGTCCACTAATCCCCATACAACTGCTGCATTTCAGTATAGTACTGCCTGTCATTTCACTGGAAGATGTGAAAGTCGCCACTATATATAGAGACATTTTGAGAGAGTACAGTCTTGAGGGAATGGAAAAAGCAGATGGTTTAAGACTGAACTTAGGCAAGATCAAAGAGAACACAGGTCATTTCAGGACAAAGACGCCATTAATCTGTTGAAGGGGAGAGGGAGGCAGGAAAGCACCTCAGCATCTGCCTTTAGCATCAGCTGACAAATCTGATCATGTTTTCGTATCGTGAAATCACAGCGGACACACTTCCCAAGAGCAGATCAGCGGCTGCCTACCCTTCTTCCTCCGCTACACATTGGTATGCCACTCTCAGAGGCAGCTAGTGACCGCATTTTAGACTCATTGTGTGCATTGCACGCCTGCTGAAGGAAACAAAGAAAGCAGAGGGCTCTGTACAACTGACATACAAGTCTCTGTACTGGTCAAAGGCATTGTTGGCTTCCACCTCCAGCTTGCGCAGGCGAGCAGATGGCATGGCACCGTCTTCCAGGGGAGGATCATATTTGTTACTCCATGGTGATCTGCCAGAGAGACAAGGAAAATAGAGACACAGTTAGACAACCGAGACAAACTCTGAAAGGTTGGAGACTGGTGGGTCTGACCTTTTCCACAGATGCCGAACTTCCAGAAAAACAAAAGGCACAGAGCCTTTTATCTGTAAGAATTCCACCCTCAACAGCCATTCCAAACACTGACAAAAAAGGAACACTGAGTCCTCAAAGTTTACAGTGTACCTGGGGCACATCCCCCATCTCCAGGTTTCTACTATATAAATAATCATGCTTGGGTTTGAATCTCTTCCTTCTTAAATATTAAAAAAATGAGGCCTCAGCTGTTGTACTTCAGACATCTAAAATTATTTTCATGCAAATACAAATAGATTGTGCAGTTTATTTGGGATCTGACAGTATTTGAGCCACACACTGCTGTCTACAATTACGCTCCAAATCCTCCTCTACTATTTCGCTTTGAAATAAACTCTGCTTTTAGTATAACATTAGGAAAACATTTATACAGTTCGAAGGATTTAACCGGGTTTGTAAAGTTGCAGGTTTTACTATGATTTCTGCAGGTGTGGAAGAGATTTTGTGCTCTTAACGAAAGATTTGGTATTAAAAGATTAATGGAACCCTTTGCCCATCTGCTTGGGACTTTTATAACCCCCATTCTGTAAACCTGCATTTTCCTTTTCATTTCCCCTGTGAATAACCAACCTACATATATCATTGCTAGTTTAAAGAAAGGTACCTCTACTCTTTACCTACTCACTTTTCAAAATACTCCAGCCTACTAACACTAGGTCTTAATGCAGTCCATACGTAAGGGCTTTTTCCTCAGTAGCCATTTGTTATTCATTTCTCAGAAAGGCATCTAGTTTTGACATCTGTTTAATGCAAAGCACAAAGAACAGGCTCTGCTTCACTCTGGCTTTGCGCTTTCACAAAACTACATCTGACTCCAAAGGTGAGACATCAGGAAAAGCTAAATCATTATGTCACATCCACCCAGAGCAATGTTTTTCAGGTGGTGGTTCTCATTTTAAAACAGTTGCTTAAAACTTGGTTGCTTTGGAGAAAAGTCAACAGCTACAGTAGTGCTCCTTTACCTAACAACTCCCTGAAATCTGGAAAAGATTCGCACAAAAATCACCACCGGTGGTATCTGCAGGATTCCCAAATGGCACACCTACACCCTTCAGGCAGCACACACAGACCCGGATGACACCAGAAGGACTTCAGGCAGACACAGCACTGACCTTGCGATAGTGAAGTCTGCAAAGGCAAAGCCAGAGTTCATACACCAGGCAACGCAGAACTGTACTGCTACCTTAGCAGCCACATTCATTAGGATGAGCTTACTTTTTCTTTCTCTACTCAATTTTAAAAAGCAGAATCCAAAAAAATTCTACTGTTTTCTGTAAATTCAGAGCACTGTGCTTCTCCATCACGTACAAGGAAATCAGCGAGCAGAGAACCATGCAGAAGCCGCAGTCAGGATACTTCAGTTATAAACATTAGATGTCTCTTGCAGGCTGCAGAAATGGGATTTAAGGGAAGCCTAGTAACATAAGATTCTTCTAGCTAGCAGATTGTGGCATTTTCAACCCATTACAGTTGGAGTCAGCAGCAACTTCACCTAAAAAAAAATACCTCGTAACACAACCCTGTACTTTTTTCTTTTTGTGGAAGAGTACTCACAACACATTAAAAAACTTAAATGGAGGTTATTTGAAGAAAGACAGACAGACAAGCACTTAAATTTCAAAAGTCAGACCTCTAATTTCCCTAAAAGAGAATGTTTTTTGTTTCAGCTAACAGGTTTCAGTGTTGTTTGCACCAAATTCCCCATAAGGATTCCATTTAATAGAGTGATCAAACATACTTAAGAGTGGAAATGTATGGACAAAGTCAAGGACCTTGAAGTCTTGTATAAAAAAAAAAAGATTAATAAAAGCTCTGCCTTCACAATGTGGATTCCACGGCTGTTTGATATCCTCCACAAACCTTTGTTATTAGAGGAGCACTTGCAGAAGCGCCTGCGAGACTGTGCGCACGGAAGGCTGCTCCCACAACCAGCAGTGCGATAATAGGAAGAAACTGAAAATTACCTACTTAGGAAGATCCAAGAGAGACTCCAAAAAGCTACCTTCTGGTCTGAGCCACGTGCAACATGGAGAAAGTCGAGTCTATCTAAATACGAGGAGGGAGCAAACTGTGTTGGGCTAAGCATTAGGATATTCATTTCCCTGCATGCTGCCCCATGGAATGGTGGAGTTATCACCTGAACGGCCAAACATCCCACAGCAGCTTTTTTTCAAAGCTAATTCCCAGTCAAATTGTAAAGGCCCTCAAAAAAACACTATAAAACTTGATTCCCAGTAAGAAAGTCTGACTACCTAGCTACACCTTTCCTGCAGAAGTAGCACGAAGGCTCAGTTGTCCTCAGAACGCTCTGAAATCCTTGGATTAGTATTAAAAGAAATGCAATTAGCAACCTCTCCAATAAGAAAAAACACTGGTGTTTAGTTTGAAGTGTGCAGTAATTGGAGATGTAGCACGTCGCAGGCAGGGAATAGCATTTCTTAGGACTTCTAATTCAGCGTGTGGTTCTGAAAAATCTTTGTGGAAATATCAAAAGCTTTTAAAAGCACAGTAAACTCCTCCTAGATTTTGGCCTAATTGATTAAATTAGTCTAAGAGCGACTTCCCAGTAACAACTTCAGATTTTATGAGGTATGAATAACAGTGTCTGAACACAAGCACAGAATGGGATTAACACATGCACATGTTAGTATTGCTTGGTTTTCAAAGGCTTTTGCTTTGTGATGAAGGAAAGAATTTCTTCACAAAACAGAGCTGAGACCAATCAATTCCAGAAGGAAGAATCACTTCAATCCAGAACGCCTGAATCAAAAGCCTTGAAGAACAGCATTCTTTAATGCCAGCAATTAATATATTATGCCTATTCTATACAAACAAATGAAATAGTTTTTCTGACACCCGATTACTTAATAAGTCCTGAAAATGTTGAAGTGATTCCAAAAAACTTGTCTTCTTGTTTCCTTGTAACTATTTAAGTGTCTTCTCAGAAAGAAAGAGATTGAGCAAATTTCAGAGGCAAGCACGAAACTAACCTTAAAGAAAAGGCCACCACATGCACTAATTAAACACGGAGGGGTGGGGGGGGAGCAAGTGTTATTAGTTATTGCAGCATGTCACAATTTTGTTTAACAAGTGCCTTTTCAAGTTTCCTGTGCCTCTGGTGATGGATGCTCATGTCAACAGCCTAAATAGGACGCAAGGGGACTGCAAGAAACATATCACAACTTCAGTGAGAAAGCATCTCTTGAAAGACCCACAAGAAATACAGGATCTCATCCCTCCTCTTGCATCTGCCAGAGAGGATGCAGCTGCGTGAGTACATCTTGCAGAGGGCAGAAGCTATAAAACTCTACGCTAGCTACTAATTTAGAACTGATTAAATGCATGTAGCTGCTAACATAGATCTCACCAACTCGCTTTTAAAAGGCACCAGGCTCTTTTGTAGAAGTTTGAACAAACTTTCAGTGTTAGACTAGTACCCTAAAGAACATGAGTGAACACTTCAAAGACCTTCTTACTTCTTGGCCCACTGCAATAGGTTATATTTTAAAAAAACTCCTTAAGATTTACACTCAGCCGCAATCCAGACACACTGTCAAACTCTGCATCCAATATCAGTCTCCTCCTATTTCTAGGACAAAATGAATCACAGCATGCTCTCTGCATAAATCATTTACAGATATGCTTTCAGTTTAGATAAGTACCTTTCCTGCAACTCAAAGCGATCAAAACCAATTAATCTAAAATCCTTTATAAGCTTACCTGCTTCTGCAATGATGGCCTGAGCCAAAGAGAAAAAATTGTTATATTGTGGAATTCCATTTTGAAATAGAATTCTTGAAACATTCTGGCCAGATGAATGTAAAACACTACTGCAAATCTGCACAAGGCAAAGCTAGATTCTTACTGTAGATCAGTTCCAATCGTTAGCACTAAAAATGTAAGCTATTACATTGAAGCTACAAGGAGAGCCAGGGATGTAACCCTTATAATCATAACCAGAAGCAGCAGAATGGCTGAGCTGTTAACTCGGGACAGAAGATGAATGGTGGTCATTACTTCACAGCCTAGCACCCTTCCTTAAGAGAAAAGAATAAAAGCTAGGTGATTCAATATTCTGGACCATAAGCTTCGTGATTCTTAATTAAATATTTGGAACTATGCCACTGTCACTATGGCCATTAAGAAAAGTCAGGCAATGCAAAAAAGGGGGGAGAAATCCCTCAACAATAATCATCCTAATGGCAAGGTGTAGAATGAAAACATTAAAGAGACTGCACTCCAAGTGTCAGCCAAAATACTGAAAACTCATTGTATCAATCCAGTATTACAGTGTCTTCTACTTCAAAATTCATTATAATTACACACAGCTCATATTGTTCAAATATTTTCATTGGTTTTGTCTACAGTCCTCAGAATAAATCAGCTATTGTGGTAGAGAGGGATTCCTTTTCTTTGCTAAAAACTTGGACCAAGATTTTCATACAGAACTAGTGACATTACACGTCCAAAGTCAGACTCAATCCCTTGCAAAACATGAGTGAAAGAGCCTTTCCGGGCTGGCAAGTCCACCCTGTTTTGTACCGGCAGAAGACGATTTTGTTTAGACCAACTGCTTGCATCATCTCTTTTCTGTTGTTATCCATTCCAAAGATTTTACAAGCTTGCAACAATAAGTGGTTTAATTTCATATCAAGGCCATCAGAGTCATTTCTTCTAGAGATCTGCTTTTAATTCTCTAAGATATAACTATACTACAGAGAGCCTAAGAGAAATACGTTAGTCACCCCTTTAAGAAGATGACAACATCCTATCTTAGGCTTCAGTGAGTGACTACAAATCACAGTAAAGAAAACATGCAGAAACACTGTGGTTTCTAGCATAAAACATGTCTTGTTCTGTAGACAGACAATGGGAACTGCACTGGGTTTGCATGGCAAGGTTCTGGTAGCAGGGGGCTACAGGGGTGGCATCTGAGAGAAGATGCTAGAAGCTTCCCCTGTGTCCAACAGCCAACACCAGACAGCTCCAAGATGGACCCACCGCTGGCCAAGGCCGAGCCCATCAGCGATGGTGGTAGCGCCTCTGGGATAACATGGAAGGGGGGAAAAAACCCAACAGCCAAAGAGAGGAGTGAGAACACATGAGAGAAACAACTCTGCAGACACCAAAGTCAGGGAAGAAGGAGGGGAGGAGGTGCTCCAGGCACTGGAGCAGAGATTCTCCTGCAGCCCGTGGTGCAGCCCATGGTGAGTCAGGCTGTGCCCCGCACCCATGGAGGCTCACGGGGGAGCAGATGTCCACCTGCAGCTCATGGGGGACCCCACACCAGAGCAGGGGGATGCCAAAGGAGGCTGTGACCCCCTGGGGAGCCAGTGCTGGAGCAGGCTCCTGGCAGGAGCTGTGGCCCCATGGAGAGAGGAGCCCACGCTGGGGGGGCAGGACTTGTGACCCCACAGGGGACCCACACTGGAGCAGGTCAAGAAGAGCTGTAGCTCTCTTGTAGGAAGGGCTCACGTTGGAGAAGTTCGTGGAGGACTGTCTCATGTGGGAGGAACCTCACAGTGGAGCAGGGAAGAGCGTGAGGAGTCCTCCCCCTGAGGAGGAAGAAGTGGCAGGGTGATGAACTGACCACAACCCCCATTCCCTGTGCCCCTGCCTCAGTGGGGAGAGGAGGTAGAGGAATCAGGAGCAAAGCTGAGCCCAGCAAGAAAGGAGAGGTGGGGGGAAGATGTTTTAAGATTTAGCTTTTATTTCTCATTATCCTACTCTGATTTAATTGGCAATACATTAAATTATTTTTTTCCCCAAGTCAAGTCTGTTTTGCCCATGACAGTAACCACTGAGTGATCTCCCTGTCCTTACCTCAACCCCCAAGCCTTTTCTTTTATTTGCTCTCCCCTGCCCTACAGAGGAGGGGAGTGATAGAGCAGCTCTGGTGGGCACCTGGTGTCCAGCCAGGATCAACACACCCCAGGGACCCACCTTGCAAAGGTCATCAGATTAGCAGCCATACAACCACGTTATTTGAAACTGAGGCCCTCTACAGTGGTCTGGAGATTAAGATGTTTATGTCCTCTCACATACAAAAATAGTAAGAACAACTTCCATAGTCAACGTCTTACTAAAGAGAAGAGGATTTGAAGCAATCCCTGCTTCATTGCTGAGTTTAGTATCATTAAATTTCTTTTTTTCATCTAAAAATAATAAGGGACTGCAATACTTGTACATTGCTCTCATTTACCAATTAAACCAGTTAATTCCTTGCTTCGGATATGAACTCACCTATACGAGTCTCCATCTCTGTTGTAGTCACACAATAGATAGTCTTTTCCTACCACCTTATCTCGTGCAATCTTCAATGGCTGATCAACAGAAGAGAGGAGATCTTCACAGAGGCTTGGGACCTGATGGTTTGGAGAAAAATAACAGGGAGGGAAGAGAGGGTAACACATTAAGGTTAAAAGAGACTGGCATCCCTAAGAACAGATTTTGTTATTAATAGCCCACATCTGTCTCAAAGCCAGAAACCCTTTAAAAAAAAGCAAGCTGCACTTAAGTTACAACACCATCCTATGCTCCCACCTCCAATAATTTCAGATTTAATTACCTTACCACTAGTGTGGTCCAGTACACTTAAACATATACATTCTCGATGTTAGCTTCTTGCCAAAGACGGCCAGTAAAGTGATTGTTGAGGACTGATGAATAAAGGTAAATATTTATAATGGAGTGGAAACGAGGGAGCTGCTAAAAGAATACGCCATCCATACGCTTGAGCATATTTTTCACAAGCTCCCACTCTGGGTAGAGTTTAGAATAGTTTCCAGGCAGCTGGCCAAACATTACCATGTTGGCTAATAAAAATACGTGTGTGTCTGTGTGCATGCACATATAAAATCAAATACATCTCCTACACAGGTAGCTTTTAATGGCTTCATAATCCCAGCTGTCTCCCTGCACTTCACACGGAAGAAAGACTGCAAGATCTGCAGAGAGGCTTTGATGTACTGCAAAGAGAGGAGGTGACATTTTGCAGCCTGAAGCTAGCGTGGATGCAAGCACAAGCAAATCAAGCAAATTCCATCGCGTGGCCTCTTGCGCTGGAGCTGATGGTGGCCCCATTATCAATATATCAATATTCCTATACTGCAGGCTTTGGCCACACTAGCAGCTTCCTCCAGGAACTCCACCTCCCCTGTACACACTTGAGGGCACGTGCAGCAGTGCACCCCAATCCATCTGAGGGACAATCAAGAAATCATTCCTGGAGCTATTATTAAACAATTAGTGTACTGCGTGTCTCCCTCAGCAAAAGCGTTCCAGATTTCACTGCAAGAGAAAGGGATTAAACACCCTTGCCCAACAGAAAGTTGGGAACGCAACAGGATATAAGACAATTGGTAAGTTTTTCAGTATATTGGTGACAACATGCTAATACAGATGATAAAAGAAATAACCAACACGGAATCTCTTCCACATTTCATTCTACATTGTAGAGATGAAAACCTGATTGAGAACATGAAGACAAAAGGCAATAGAGGGTAAAATTAATCATGAAGTGATGAATTTACAACTCATGGGACATGAAAAGGGAAGGGAGGAAGGAATAAAGAAAATACGGAAATGTGCTTTCTTCTCTTCAAGCCACTGATTCAGTGAACTGGTAGGTATAATTTCAAAGGGAAGAAGCCTAGAGGAGAAAAAACAAATTAGGGGTGAAACAGCTCCCGAAAGCAAAAGCACAAACTATTTTAATGCACTAGATGTGACATAATAGATCAAACTGCCTGAAACAAAAACATTCCTAATCCCAAGTACAAGGCAATAACATACAGAGGATATTAAGTCAAAGTGAGGAGGGACAAATATAAAACAACATGACCACAAAAGACCAAAAACACCCAGCAAAGCCAAAGGACAAAACAAGATGTGGCTAGCAAGAGACACAACACCTAACCCACACAATCACCCCATGAACACACAAAAAAATAAGAGGAAACCCAAGAAATGGTTGGTAATGTTACCAAAAGTGCTGAAAAAGCTGAAACATTAGTTTGAGGTTTTTTTACTTTGGTCTATATACACTGTAATGTGGTAATGAGCGATAACTGAAGAGCCCACAGTAAAGAGCAGAGCAGTTAAGGATCTATATAAAGCTAGATGCTTCTCATAGGAGTTCATCATTTGATACCTGGAGACCTGGCTGAAGCAACCTCAAAACCATTACGCATTCACTGAGCGCGGACAGGAAGCAAGCACAGCTTTTAGGAAAATCTTTACTTTTTCTGAAAACAGACAACCCTAATACTCCACGGAGCTCATACAAATCAGCAGTGTCATGGCACAAGTTAAGCGAAATGATGTATCTGTGTTCATGAGCCCATCTGGTTCCACTTTGTCTCTTCCTTCGTTTCTCCATTAGCTATTAATTTTAGGCTGACTCTTCAGGCGAAGAGCAACTTGAGATGACTGCTTCAATTTCAGATGCGCACACAACAAGACCCAAAGCACCTCATCATTAAGAGCTATGCTCCATGTTGTTCCTAAGAGTGACCAGCTGAATATTTTCCTCCTTCTCGGCTGCTCCTTGGCCAGCTGCCCATCAGCAGAGAGATAAGCGTCTAGGAACAGACTCCTCACTCTGACGTGAGTTTAGAATGAGTAACAGTGATGAAAACACAATTCAGAGAAAAGTGGCGTTTTTCCCAGACTCTGTTTCTATTTCATTTCTTGGGGAAAAGCCCTATGCTACACGTGCGGTAAGGGAGCACGAGAGGTCTCACTGTACAATTCTTCAGACTCAAACATACATACAGAGCATTTTCAAAAGAAACCCCAAACTCAAGACAGAGTCAATTCCCCTGCAGAAAAGCTCCTAATAACCATCTGAATTTACAACCCTTACAAAAAGCCACACAAATAAATCTTAGATTTAACTTTCTTTTAAAAATAGCACATGCCTAGTATGGTGTTTCCATACTGCTCAGTGGGAGAGCACAGACTCTTGCTGACTAGAAGGAACTCTTAACACATTGTTTTTAAGATGCAATCTATTTAATTCCCACATAGTAGTGGTGAACTAAACTTATCTCTGGATGATTTGGTAACATAGATATTCATGAGCATGGTCACTTTTCCAATTTCAAGAGCTGTGGCTACTCTTACACCCATAACAGTGAATGCATTATATCATATACTTACTAGAATATAATACTACACTATATTATAACACTCCGTTGTAATAGCAGGCTATACATCCATTGTCTCTTTGCTACAGACACTCTACAGGACTTCAGGCAATATATTCTTTTCTCTTTCTCCTTCTCTCAGAATAAAACAGGGAAGAAAACCCACTTCTCTACTTTGGAAATATTAGAAAATTTCAACAGTGTTTATAAAAAGAGATACCCCAGCTGATGGAACTACTTATGTAATTCTAATTATCGGGAAAAATATCCAAGTGTGGCACAGTCACCCCAAGAGAATCATTTTTGTATCATTTATTACATCAACTTTGAACAGCTGCTGTACTTCCTTTCTAAGAATGAATTTACAAGATTTATGCATACTGGTCTTCCTCTCCTGCATTAGGAAGCTGCTTAGAAGGCAAATGCAGTAATCTGAACAAGGTAATTTGCAGCTTTAAACACTTCAGCTACATGTTCATGAGACTATTCGATTCCTTCTGAATTTAGGTCTTTTGCATTTTAAAACATGCAGTAAGCTATCTGGCACAGCCAGGCTAAGCTAGCTGCTGCAATGTAAGCACTGAGCAATTATTTCACACTATGCAAATACCTTTCCTTAAATTCTTCTCCGTGTCAAGTACTGAACCTTCCTAAAACATTTACATTACTTTTGTGCACAGACTCACAGAATTCAGTTTATATTTAGCAAGATAACATCCAAATCTTCTGATTCCAGCAAAGACAACTCTGCTTAGAAGACCAACCGACCCTCTAAGTTTTCAGTTGGAAACAGTGAATTTGCATTGTTAACATTTCTTATTAGTTTGTTCTGTGTTAACCAAAAAGCCAAAACACACTTTAAGGTGCCTGAGTGCACATCTCCAACAGTCATTATATAGGGAATTTCAACTTAAATTTAGAAATGCCAGAACAAACCCACTCCCCAGGCCAAATACTGACATGCAAAAGCAGTGATTTTGTTCAATTCATCACTGCACTATAAATAAGCATCACTGCGATGAAAACATTGAAGCTATGAGGATTGTTTTATAAGCAAAGACTGGGCTCCCATCTTTATTCTGACACAAGATTTTCCCACTTTCAGCAGTGGAAGGTCAAATGTAGAATACAATCTTAACCTTGTATCTTTAGCTAAAGGCCATTATTAATTTAATTTGGCCCACAGTGTACTCTGTCTCCCCAATGCACCCATGTTTCCACAAATAAGCACTCAATCATCTGTTGCAGCGGTTGTATGTATAGTCATGGAGCGAGACCACCCTCAACGTAAATTAGAAGAGAAAAAAGGAAGAAACTCTGGGGGTCCAGACTCAGCTGTTCAGCCTGGAACTGAACAGCAGCATCATTCAGAAGCACATACCATGCAACAGGGCACTGTGTTTGTGGGAGTTTTTTTTTTTTCCAAGGAGATATACAATGAGTGTGCAGTACAGAGGAAAGAAAAACTGAATGAAAAGCGAGTTAAGCATACTCTCCTGCATGTTGAACAAGGATTCTGTTGTCTCGTGTAACAGTATTCTCCATCAGAGCAAGCCAGGTATGTGGACAGTGTTTTAATTAAGTCAACTGCTCTGCTATCAAGACAAATAATCACTTGTGCCAAAGTCGAAACCATACCCTTTTTGGAGTAGCTAACCTAATAATCATTTCTTCTTGATTCACTTCTTGGTTAAAGGAACTTATTATCAACTAAGCAATTGTTTCTGAATTATTTTTTTTAAAATACGATTAAAGAATCATTTTTAAACGTTTAGAAGAGATAAGAACAGTACTTCATGTCTTCACGTCTTAGATGCACTCCCCATCCTTGCTTTGATCATACTGGCTGAATTACATCAAATTCTGCACCTTACATATTCAGGACAGTTAATATTTTGGCTTACTAGCCACTCAAGTACATTGTGGTTGTTGTTTTCTTCTACAGCCTTGACTGAAATGAATCACATTTATAGTTCAAACAGCAATATTGCTAGTGTAAGGTTCTGTCCTTGGAAATAGTCTTTTTCCATGTCTATTCCGAGGTCAGCATGTACTGTCCTCCATAAGAACCTTACACACTGGAAAACTATGCTAAATGCAGCAAAATTAAAGATGAAACACATTTTTTCCTTAAAGAATCAGAAGGAAGATGAAGCAAGCTTCAAGAGATTAGCAAGGAAGGCATTCCGATCCATTTGGCTTTTGAATTTGCATCTATAACATGCAGGTATCTGAACACACATGTGACTAGAGCAGTTTTTAATTAAAAGCCACATCCAAACAGGAAAGGAATTCCAAAAAGGAATATTTTAATTGCATGTGAATTCTTAAGACCCAACTTTTCTTTTTTAAGACAACTTACATCATTACAAAAGTGGACAAAAAGTGGCCCACAACACTTGGGGAAATCGCTCGAACGCAAAGAATTGCCCATGCAAGTTACCCAGCACTCTTGCAAAATAACCACTTTGGCACAAGACCCCCCCTTCAGCTTGGATTCTTCCCCTCTGGGCCAGCATCAAATAAAATATTATTATAATTTTTCTGAGTCATTCCACAGCCTCAGAATTTCCTGTTCCTGCAGAACACAGACACGGCCTAACGGATGTTGTGGAAACTCAAGAAGGAAGCCTGGCTCCACTCATCTTGGGCCTAAAACCACTAGTAAAGTCACTCCCACAAATCCACACATTGCTAAACCTTAATTTGATCCATCAGATGTCCAAGGGCCACACATTCTTCAAGCTTTGTTTATTAAATGACACTTAAATGGACTTTTGTGTTCAAGACCAGATGTAATTGATATTGGAAACAGCTCGGCTTTATTCAAGTACTTGCACTGAATTCCAGCACTGTAAGAATTAGCAAAAACAAAGTTAAAAGCAATCAGCTTTTCTAGAAAAAGGCAAACAAGATTGCAGATCCAGGTTTGTCTAGTTAGCGATGTCATAGCAGAAACGTTAAATTTTTCAATTCAGCTCAAGGAACTACATTTAAAAAACTCTGAAAGGTGACTACCGTTCATAAAACAGGATCCTTGGCATTCTTCCTGTGATTTACCGGATAAAATAGGGCTTTTGCTAGATTCCCCATTCTGTAGCTCACTGAGAAACAAAAGCTAGCCATCTGGCAGGCACAACCAGAGTGCCCTAGACTTTGACTAGTGACCTGCAGGTGAAGGCTTCTGTATCTCATTACCAGTCACAAGTCCCATGAGCCATCACAGCATATCAATATCTTGGGAAGTCTTGACTATTTGTGTCAAGAGTCTAGCTGGTGTTGGAAATATCCAGCAACAATTAAGGGATACGCAGAGGCATGTTCTCTCCAGCGATGTTTCTACAGCCTAGCTTTTCCCCCCCATCTTCTAATTGGGATTCAAGCTCAGCAAGTGATCCCCACACACACTCCTTTAGAAAGATATTCAAACAGACATTTTAAGGGTCTCTTAACACCAGCAGTGCAGTGGCAGGAGCCTGGAAGAAAAAAAGGCACAGTTTAGGCTTAAAAAGAAAAAGAGTAAGTGAATATGAAGCCAGAAGTGAAATTCACTTTCACAATCTCATGCAAGTAAGTGGGGTTGCTAGCTCTAAGCCAAGCACCACATTAGCAATCTACATATATTAATTGCTATCTCTAATTACCATCAAGATATCCAGGGGTAATCTTTTCTAGCTGGAAAAGCTCCTGCTTACAGCCACTCACCAAATGGAAAACTGCCTCTCAACGACCAGAAATTTATTCAGCAAGCCAGAGTCCCTTTCTTTAGCCAATAATCCTTACATTAAAAACCCGACTGGCTGCTGGTGGCTTAGAGCCTATCACACAAGTCAACAAGTCCAGGAAGAACAGCAGGTCAGAAACTCAGCTTTGAGACCACAAGGCTGTCAATGCACTTCTGCTTCCACTATTTTCTTTTAAAGTTTTCACTGGGTCTGATTTTTTTTTTTTAAAACATCTTCCACCCTCACTAGATGTTCAACTGGCCATCTGCATTCAATTATTTTATCTTTCTCCTCGATACTGCATACTGCTTAGGCTCTTGGACTCAAAATACAAAAAGCTCCAGTCACATTCTCGTGTTCTTTATGGCCTGTGCAGACCAAGCAATGCAGTTTTCCTGGGGATAAATTCTCTAGCTTCATATATCTTCAGTTACTAAAGGCATGCAAGCAGATCTGGGACTTGCCTGGAGGCACACTAGCTACACGAAGCAAGGTCCTGAATATTGTTCAAATATTTCAAAATAGCAAGTTTATACATTTTTAAATTCATCACTCTGGGACTTTCTAAAAAGTAACACATTCTACTAAAAATACTTAAGCATTCTCTTGTGATGAGAAAGCAAAGATGATCACCTCCCAGATCTTTAATTGCAAACAGAGCCTTGAAAAATAACCAGCAAAGTTACTGACTGCTATATCTATAAGGAACTCTAGCTTTAATTCTTCCATGGCAGCATAACTTGATTCTGCACTTTAAGAAAGCTTTTGGCAACAAGTTGAGTATTATTTGAATATCAGTCTTACTGGGAAAAGAGAGGAAGAAAGTTGTGGCTGTGAGCAAACCCCACTCTCTTGGCAAGTCTGCTTGTCCATTTTGTGAGCCAGTTTTGTAAGGATGATTCTCCATCCCCACTTTATGCCAGCCATCTGATTTTTCTGAGTCAGCTGGATTTTTCATCTAATTTATATTATATACACACAGGCAAACATCCAAATTAAACACTCGGCAGGAAACTCATACTTGCAAAAAGAACCTGCTAACTTTTACCAAGACTGAGAGCACATCAACTTTCATTCTCAAGTCAAAGCCATCAAGTCAATCCTGTCACAGACCCCTTACTTGCTGCACATGGCTCATGAGCACAATAAACACAACTTCCACCTTTCCCAGAGATGCAACCCTCTAAGCCACATCAGTGAGGCTGTCTTGCAAAAAAAAAAAAAAAAACACACCACAAAAAAAACCAACAAACCCAAAAGGATTCTGGAGACTGTGACCCCAGCTATCCCTCACCTACCCTGTAACATGTGCTCCCAAGGTGTCCTAGGAAAAGATCCTCCAAAGCAGCACTACCTGAAGCTGATGCCTTCTTTGGGGTTTCTCACAGCTAAAATTACACGGGGACTAACTTACTGTACAGCTTATCTTAAGAGAATGGAAGCAGGAGGACAATTCTCTCAGAATATTCTCCTTTCATCAAGCGATGAGAACAGATGTAAGTCACAACTGACATCTGTGAGAAGCACAGTACATCACCAGCAGTAATTTCTGGTCAATGCAAGGCTACAAGTGCTATCGCTTGGCGTATCCTCATGACAAATCCATTTAAGAGCAGTGTAATCACCTTTAGTGCTCCTCTTATGGGAACTGCTTTACAGTTCAGACTTGGCTGACAGGTAGATTCCAAGGCTTCAGTTACCCCAGTTTCCAGAAGATGTACGTGGAAAATTATTCCAAGTTAAATTAGCTGTCCTCAGAAGGTATGTGCCTACGCTAAACTCTTTTTGTAGAGACTCAGAAGTCCTCTTGTACATTTTGACAGCCTCCAAGTAGTCTGTTTACAAATAATGACTAATTGAATTCCAACCAGAGCATTCCATGCCAAGGCACATTACCAGCACCATGCACAGCTTCTTTCAGGCAGAATTTCTAGAGTCCTATGATTGACAAGGTCTCTAATGAACCCTAATTGAAGACCTGGCAGTCTGAGAAATGCCACAACAGATGTGGTAAAAGGGCAAACCACAAACTGTTTTGCTAATGAATGAAAAGTGTCTGGTCTGATGAGGGCCAGTGACCCAAAAATTCTCCTCTTCCACCCACCCTTTTACTTCATGTTCAAGTTTGGACCCTTTCCCTCATCAGCCCAACACTTGGGGGCACTAATGTACAGTCTCATACTCATATTGGCACCAAGATGCTTTTTTATTAAAAAGTAGCAGCAGAGCATGACTTTGACAGAGTGAGAGGGACCTCAGGGAGGGAACTCAGTGCGGTCATCCTCCCCAGCAGGAAGTAGATGTTAGTTTCTCACAACAGTAGTTTTGGAAAAACTTTGTAAAAAGACATTTCTAAGTCATCTTCATCTCCTTTCAATGGATCTTAAGCAAGTATCAACACAGTAGCTACACTCATCAGTCTGGAGATCAATTCCTACAAAAAGACTATGGCAAGCTGAGCTGCAAGCAGATTTCAAGTAGTAATGTACGCTTCACACCAAAAAAAGGATGCGGGCCTCTGCTTCACATCTACTCCAGCATGGCAGTGTAATGAAGCAGGAAAACCAAGCACAAAGGAAGCAGCAGTCAGGGTGCCATCTTTTATAATTCTATTACAAATTTAATGAACCTGCTCATGCTCGTCATGCATTTGGAGTCTGACCTTTTACTTCAAGGAGGTTATTGTCTGGTAATGGTACAGGAAACAGACTGAAAACGTCAGCTGTAAAGTTTTGGATGAAACTTGCCAAAAAAGGTCAAAAAACTATTTGCTTGAGTCTGGCTTATGATGTTTTTGGAACTATTACAGGTGGCAGCGCATACGCTGCTCTTGTCTAACTGGAGTGTAGACTTCAGTCTTGCGGAGGTCAGGCTGAGAGAGGCTGCTGGAGAGGTCTACAGATGTGTCAACAATAAAGAAATCATGCTGGATTTAACAAATTATTCCATCGCTGCCCCAGAGAAGGGACTGCAATGGCTAGTGTGGGAATCACACAGACCCTCCTAACAAGCGTCATTCAAACTGGTCTGTTTCATGTTACACTTTCAATATGAAAAGAAGCCCAGTGAGCGTGTTGCTGATGGAAAGCATGTAGAGCACTAATGAGCACCATCCAAAAGTAATTCCAACATTTAGAGGTAACCAGCAATTTTCTGAGTCATTAAAAAAAAACCTCATACCAATTATACAGTCAAGCTTACCATAGCTCCCCAAACAACTCATTGTTCTGAATGGTCCTTGGAGCTGCTCAAACCCTGATATCCCTTCAGTCCTCCAAATTTCATCAGAAAACCAACCATGTCACACCAGATCATATCAATGATTGAGTTGTTCTGTGTCCTACCTCCAGCAACAGCCACAAAAATGATGCTTTAGGTTGCCAAGAGTTTTGGTGGCACAGATGTAGCCAATTACTAAATGGTTTCAAGAAAGAGAAATAATCCCTTCCTGAAGGGAATAATTTCTTTCCTGACCCACAAAACCTTACCTGTACCCTGGCTTATGTAACTAAAAGCAGTATTTAAATAAGAGCTTGATAAATTCAAGTCAGACACAGCTTTTTCAGCATGGAACCCCTCCCAAGTTTACTAACAGCAGCTTCAGTACCACTTAGGAACAGACCTCCTCAACTGGACTTCTACCTGGTGAGCAGCTGCTCTTCCGCACACAAAGATGACAAACAGCTTGGACACAATTTAATTGAGGCACTAGTTCAAATTGCTGCTGTGTGCAGAACCATCAGGTTTTTAGGGTCTCTTGGATAAGGTTTGTCGGCATCATGCATAAAATTCAGACCTGCCAGAGAAAAGGGATGTAGTTCCCACTACGGATAAGAGCAAAGGCTTAATTCAAAAGTCTAACCACCCTGTTCCAGCCTCAGTGTCCTCTGTCTGCAAAAATTTAGAAGCTTAGGTCAGAAATAAGCCATATATTTAGACTGGACAATAGAAACAAGTTTTCCCAGCCACCCATATAGTATGGTCTATATAGATTAAATCCATATTTCAGTTACTTTAAGTTACTCCAGAGGTGACTGTGCCACACACAGGGACAGCTGACACTAGCTAGCCTCTTACAGCCCAACTGTGCATCACAGGATGGGCAACTAGTAATGAGCATACATATCCTTCTTAAGTCAGTTTTCTTCACTAGCAGTTTATAGAAGGAAAACAAATGTTTCAGGGGCAAGTGGAAAACAGGTACAAGGCACAAGATGGTTGGCCAGGTGTTGGGGTTTTCTGGGATACTCACCAGACTGCAGAATACCTGATATAGCATAAATTATAAATAGATTTGGGTGTTCTCCAGAACCCCAGTGTTTTCACATATTCTGTCTCAGTAACATCTTTGAAGCACGTGCCATAGCACATCCACAGCACAAGTCCTGTGTCAAACTACCAACAGGCAGGTGGTTTATCAGGAGACAATACACACGTACAAGGGCATGCATCAACCTTGTATAAACTGCTCCAAATTATTTTTACTAAACAGCAGCCTCCAAACCGGCGATGACTTCATCAAGAAAGCTGCTAATGACCCTTCATCCAAAAGCTTGTCCATGCCTACACAGTAGTACCTGTTGGCTTGCCCAAAATAAACATGTAGATTCCTGACATTGTTTGGGCAATTGCTGTATTATTCAACCTTGTCAAAAGACAAGGAGAAAAACAAATCACCACGCCTCTGAGATGCTTCAGAAAATGTTCTTACATACCAGATCTTCGTTACACCCAGGGCTCAGCCATTACTTGGTCAGAGCATCCAATACTCACCAAGTCAATGAGGTCACTGAGATTCTTCTCTATCTGCTGCGGAGGCAGACGCCTCATCAAATCCAAGGCACAATCCAGCTGCTGGTCACTCTGCAGAAACAAGAACACCCCTCCGTCACAATATGTACAGGTAACACATCCCATTCACACACACGAACTGCAGTGCTTGCTGACTCCTCTGGTACGAGAGATACAGTTCCTAGTTCTAAGCAGCAGCAGCATGTTCTGTATTAATACAAATAGATTTCAATAAAGTTCAGCTTCATTTGATCGCAGATATTGACTTGGTATTGAAAAGTGTTCTAGACTATGGATTGTAGAGCAGGGCTTTAACTGGTGTCATGCTGCCAATTTACCACCATGCTGTTGATGGAAAGGACTGCAGTCCTTACCTCACCAAAAACCGTTTCCAACGTTTGTGCAAATGTTTAATGCATTGTTTTTCCATGCTATCTCAATAATAATCTGGGTTAGGGAACTGAAAGTTCCTTCTCCCAAAGCAGTTTTAACACTTCCTCATTTGTATTGTGCCATTCAGCTTGAGCTAAGTACTATCCAAGACAAATTCTGTCCCAACACAGAGCTCTTTCTCTCCCTCCTTCAGCTTTATCAAAAAAACAGAATGAAATATGCACACAAGTATATGCTGCTACAAAACACACACCAAAAGGGCTTGTATGTGAGAAAACAGTGACTTTAGTTATTTCGAGCAATCACAGCAACGTACTCCAAAGGGGTTATTACAGCGGGTCTCGCATCCAACTCTGACAAAAAAACCCCTTAAACTTCACTTCAGAGTCAGAAGATGTGCAACAGACATTGCCACAGACACCTGATGAGCTGAACCATGTTCTTGACATAGCCTTTAGCTCTCCTTCTTGCCAACAGATATAAACAGACACTTTCCTGCAAGCCTAACAGTACCCAAAATGTGCATGAGCTACGTTGATCAGCAGGTCACCAGGCAGCTGAAGCACAACCAGCTTGTTTTCACTGCTTCTTCCCCTCCCTTTTTTCTTTGCGATTTCTCGCCACCCATATACAACAAGCTTAGCTTTAATTTCTCCCTCCTGTGTACTGCCAAGCTCCAGAAGTTTTATTTAAGAAAGGCTTCAAAACTAAAGCAGTTACATTATCACATTATTCAAGTGGCAGCCCCAGGTCAGGGAGAAACAGGAAGCAAAGTTTCCTGCAATTAAGCTATACCCTAGCAATGAGGAAAGGAGGGAGCTCTAGACATTCATTATGAAAGCTGTTCTTAAAAGGTACTACCCATTCACTATCAAAAGATAAATATTTTACAGCCAGCAAGTCAGACAGCCTGGTCTGGGGAGATTATATATTTATTTCTCATCCAGTTCAGATTGCAGGACATCATCTTTGCAAAATATTCCAGCTCTACAGACAGTTCGGCATCAACTCCTGTATATCTGCAATAATCTCCTGAAGATCTGAGCCTTCAGCCTGAAAAGCAGGATGCACTGACACCAAAAACAGAAGTTTATGACAGTCGCCTGTTGTCATCGAAGGAAGACACATTCAAGTAACATACATAACTCCCCCCCACTCTTTAAATAGTTGGATAACATGACAAGCAAATCCTTGGCTGAAATGAGTCTGGAGTGAAGTTATTTATCTTGGAAAGCAACCCCAAATCGATCACTGAACTGAGTATTGTTGTACAAAAGTGACAGCCAAGATTTTCCAAACTTTTTACTTATCTTTATTAAACATTCAGGCGAAGGGAAAACTACTCACTTTTTTGCTACTAACCTTTCAGTCCCCAGAGAAAGATACTATTTAGATGGCCCACGCCTGTCCAGCTCCAGCAGCCAAGCTCAGGCAGGGGATCTTTCTTACCAAGTATTGTCTTTACCTCCCGCTATCTCTTATGTCCAGGAAAGAAAGCTGGCACATGGTCACAAGGTCACGCTCCTCACTTTCAGATCGTGGGAACACTTACGGAAGTGCTCCATCCTCCTCTGCCAGCTGGAATTGTTTAATAGACAAAAAAGCCTAGGGAAAGATGATGTTAAACCCACCACTAAATCTGCAACCCCACAGTATGTGTTTTGCAGTGCAACAATTTTGAAATAAGCTACACTGAATGAAAAGAGTATCTGCATTTGCAGCGTTTTATGGATTAACCAAAATAACTTGGACTGACCATTTTTATAACAACATATTCAATAACAGCTGTAAAGAGACACAAGCAAGACTGTTTAAGGCAGAGATCCTTAAAGGGGTTCAGACATGGCTGGCATACACGGCTGTGTGCAACAGGAAAACAAAAATATCCAAGCACATACTAACAGTATCTTTTTCTGGTATCAAAGAGGTAAAAACAAGGCTGAGCAGCAGGACTCTTCGGTTTTCTTGCAGAGCATTTAAATAATTAAACAGCTTGCCAACAGATCTCTTAAAGCACTGAAATAAAGGCAGGTTCTGCTGTGGTTATACACTCACTTTAATCCAGCATAAATCCATGCTGGCACAGTCAAAAAGGCAACACAAAGCACACAGATTAGAGAGCAAAGTGGTACCTTGTGGTATTGGATACATCTGGTAGGTCCTATTTCAGAACTGAACAGGTAATTCTACCAGTATCTTTTGCTTCTGGTTCTTTCACTGTAGGTGAAGTTTTAAAAAACAGGTCTGTGGTCAAACACATCCTTTGGTTCCAGACCTCTGCCCCAGCTGCAGTATATCAAGTAGCTGTAGGTACTTACATACCAAGAGATAGGAACCACACCCAAGTTGCCACAACCAGCAGCGCACAGTTCCCCAATTTTAGAGAAGAGTGAACACTCCCAGGGATGTACTACTACTGCAGTTCTGAGAGTGGCACATTATTTATTAGTGGCACTTAAAAATTCCACAAAGCCTTCACACAACTTGTGTTCTTTGGGAACTCAGGATATATGTCACCTACCTCGCTACAGTTGACCCAGCCTACTTAACTTCACCTGTTCTGGATTTCCACTTGCTTAATTCTCTTGTAAAACTGCACACTGAAGACACAGTTTCTAACAGACCTCCAGACAAAACATTTCTACAGAATTCTTGCCTTTAGACAGGGCGAGGCTTATAAACCCCTGCTCACCGAGAAGGTGATTAGACAGCCTGTCTCCCAGTCTGGGCTGCTCTCGAAGCCAAGCTCTTTGAGGTTGCAGGACTTAATGAGCTTAGTGTTTACTTGATATGAGGCCGTTTTCCACCATTCCTCTGTTTCATCCAGCACAGAGCTCCTGTGGAGGAGCAGGGAGTTCAGACAGAAATTCTAAATGAAGTTTTATTACAGCTCGAGTCACTGAAGAAGGATTTAGAGATCATAGGAGTCTCAAAGACTGAAAATATTAGCTTAGATGAAAGCTCCTTAATAAGTTTCCTCTGAAGATGTTTGGCTATCTAGAATCTCTACTTAAGCAACTGCTATAGCCTTCCCATGGTACTACCACAGGGAAAAATGTTATGAATATGTCTATAGGTGTGGTTATGTTTGTTTAGCTTCCTTTGCCCACATCAGCTCTGCTCTTCAGTCTCTCTGCTGTACTGAGCTCATTTCCAAAAGAAAACTCCTCTCAGAACAGCCACATGTCTCTGGTTATCTAGGCACTCTGTGCTGAGGCTCAAATGAAAACAAACAGTGCTGGAAAAAAATCAGTTGTATAAATGTGTAGTTGCACAGAGGCACAGCTGTATACTTTAATTCTATTCCTACTGTAAGCAATATTGTTTAAAGGCTGAGTATGGGCAGACATCATTCAATGCAGAAAACAAAAAAATCCAGGAAGTTATTATAGATACGCAAGTTGCAAAAATTAAAACAGGCAAAACACTGAACTTCCTTTTGACTCCGATTTGTCATGTTCCCTAAACCACAGAGCTCCTGAGGATGAGGGGACAGGGTGCAGGAATAGCTGGCAGTTGTTATTGGTCCCCTGGCCAAGATACTGTACGCTGACACCAGGCAACAGGAGCTGACCCAAGATCATGCAAACCTGCAAGTAAAATACTTCTTATGCAACTGTTACAGTTCAGGGCACCCAAAGGTGCTCTGCCAAACCAAGGTGATAAACCACACCATGTCTGCATTATATTTTGCACAGAACTGTCACCTGATAAATGAGGTTATTATAAGCCAGGATATACGCCTGAAGCCTTTCAAACATCAGTGTCACTGGCAGAACCAGTAAGGCTTCACAGAAGCTATGCTTGTTTTCTCTTTTCAAAAGACACTAGCAACCTGAAGAGTTACTACCTGCAAGTATTTTGCACTTTTAAAATGATATCTTTACATATGCATTTCACTATACACACTTACAGAAATTCACAGGCTCTATTCAGAAGTTTTGACAACTCTCCATTGCTAGTTACCCAAGACTTAACCTACACTCTGAGCTTTAAGAAGGTTTACACAAACCTGCAACTCTACCCGTTTCAAAGACTAAGCCATTCCACTTGAAAGGAGGTAAAAGATTTCATTTAAAGTTCCCGGTTGTACAGTCAGCAGGAATGCGCTTCTATTTATCACAAAGACCTGCAGATTTAATTCCCTGGTCTTCACAGCTTTGTTCTGATAGCTCCTGCTCATTTGTCTATTTTATTGCTGAGCATAAACAGCGTTAGACAGTTTCTTCAAAAAGAAAACCAGGCTGGTTCACTTCTATATTGTATTTCTATATTAACGCTACTCTGAGCTGACTCCTGAACCAAGAGAAACCAGCTGAGGTAGTTCAGTGCTACTGCAGTGGCAGCTTCCCCATAGTTTAACCTTTTCTGAGAAATAAGCCACTTGGGCCACCAAATCTTTCTCATCAGCAAAACCAAATGTAACACTTCACTCAAGGCATGATTGTGCTACATACGCCCTTTCCCATCTGTGATGCCAGCTGAGAAGGAGGGGGTGACTAAAAATTACTTCAGTAGTTAGGATTAAGGTAAAAGCCACACACATGTAGTAAGAGCATTCATTATCCGGCCTATGCTGCCCTTGTTTGGCCCTGAAATGTCACAGATGTTAGGACCCAGAAGCTGAGTTATAACAGATAAAACAAAGGTCTTCAAGCTGCTTCATGCACAAGTTTTGCTCAAGACTGGAACCTGAAAAGTTATCCAAATTTAAAGTACAAGCTGACATCTCAATTTTCAGAGAACAGAAATAATAAGATAAAAACCTGAAGGGACAGGAAAAATGGAACATTTGCTCAACTTACAGAATTTGAAGCAATCACTTTGGTCACTGGTCAGTTTACAAGCAAAGTATCTCTGTAAATTAATCCAGGGCCAGAAGTACACAACCAGCAAATTACTTTTTTTTCCCTTCCTTTTATGTTGCAGACATACCCCAGATTGTAAATCATATTATTTCCTGTCAGTTCTCCCAAGAGGAATGTCTGACGAATGTTTCAGCTTTGTGGTACTAAAACACTAAATTTTTTTTAATTGAAGCAGATACACAGCTTCCTCTCCTGCTTGTCATTTTAATCCTTGCCAGCTTCCAGAGCTGAAAAGGCAGAAGACTCCCTTTTCAAATTGCACAATAGGATAGTATTACTGCTACAAGCCTTAGCGAAGGGTTGAATTATTGTAAACCCTGTGTAATAAAAAGTACGGTAGTATGTTAAGTCATAGGATTCCCTTCTCGGCTGTCAGCATTCACTTTTTAGGATATTAGACGAGAAGGTGAATAGCTCTGTACGATCTATGAATCCCAGGCAAGTTCTGCACTCATGACGTTTCCATCAGCTGCACATATTCCTTGCAATCTGTTTTTCTACATTATTTTTCCCTTGACTATTAACCCTCTTCTGGCAGACCCTATCTAAAACCACTTGTAATGTACTTATAAATCACATCTTCCTGACAGCAAGGTGCACTAGTGGGAGAAACAGCGATAGCATATTTAAGAAACAATCAAACTTAATAAAACCTGAAGCTACACTACGCTGTGGATAGTCATAAAAGAACAGGTCAAAGATTATTAAAAGAACGTGACACCAATGCAGACTACATTCTCCTTCTCTTGACCTACCTCTAGCTGTGTCTTCTCTGGTTAGGATGTGATCCAGTGGCTTTTATTACCTCAGACACTTATGACCACACTGTACCTTTAGTAACATGTTTAGCTCAATTTGCTGTGGTCAAGACCAAGCACACGGACTAATTACTTACTCCATGAATTACAAGTGAGAAAGACTCGAGATTAAAATAAAAGCAAGAAGTGACAGATCAGAAGATTTTAGCAGAAGCTGCTGTACTCTTATCTCCCACAGCTCCCCTGTAACCGGTACTTACAGAGCAATCGTGCAAGTCACATCACAGCCTTAGAGTTAGCGAATCCTTCTCAGAGATGTTCTCCTGCAGAACATTATTTCTTTTATTCTTCTCTGCTCTAACTTTTAAAACAATTGAGCGTGCTATGGAGAAGCAGTCCTAGTCCCAGTTAATGACTGGAAGCACCTTCATGACTCGTTTTCTAAATTCAAGTCTAGGTGTCATACACCCTGACAAATGCACATGCATGCTTGTCAAAAAATGAAAGGTCTACTCTAAATCTCAAAAACATTGACCAGCTTTTGTTCTACATTGGTCCAGAAATTTAATACACACTAACTTCAGAAAGGCAAGTGCTCACTGCTTAAAGAAGAGGGATCTCTTCTTTAAAGAGGTCCTACAGGAAAAAGTAACTTACACGTCTGCTCCAAAGACTCACACGGGGGGAGAGCAAATGAGGCAGCTTAAGTTTCATTGCCACCAGCACGCTGATGACATTGGATACTTCTCACCATTTCAGGCTGACAGCACAACTATGGCAAGTCCTAGACAGACTAAAGGAATGGCAATGGTCTTCTAGGAGCAACTACCAAAGAGATCTCCTCCTCCATTCAAGCCCAGTGAGCACCTCAAAGCTTGCAACCAGTGTTTTGCTAAATCCTTGTTTGTTGCTTTACCTTCAGACAGATGCTTCCAAACATCCTTTCAATCGTATGTTGTATTTGACTTCATCATTCTTACCTCCAAATCACGTAAGAGCCTTGTTCACTGGTCATGGGACATTACCCAACATCCTAGCTCATCTCTACAAGTGAATCATAATACACTGAAGGCATTTCCATCCATTAACTTCCAAACAAACCAGAGCTGTTTGCACTACTTTATTAAGAAGCCCAATCTCATGGAACAACTATTTGTCAAGATGTCTTACATCCATCGAGAAAAAAACCAACAACCCCTGATAGTCTGGAGCAGGCTGTTTGACTGTAATTCACTATTTGCTCTACAAGTAAGAATTCAGCATCTCCTGGAGCATGTTCTGCAGCTACTTTGCACTCCTCGCTGCTGTTTTTCAGCTAGATGCATAGCAGTTCCTGTTAGCACATCTACAAAGGTATACAGTACACAGCAAAAAAAAAAAAAAAAACATTTGCTTGGCACCTCCTTCCCAGCAAGGATGTACGTCAAGATGGTAGAAACTTGCATCTACTTTCAAAACTAATTTAGCATCTATCACTTTAGTTTACATGGAGTCCAATGCAAGTCTCCATCACCTGGCCAGTGAAGAGAGCCACACGTACAAATGAAGAGCAGGGTGGACCAGCAACAAGGCGTTCTGGGAACAGCCTATTCTATATCTTGACCTTTTGCCATCATCACTAATGATTTCTGCACCAGCGTTTGTCTTCTGGGTAACAGAAACAATGTTTTATTTATTAAACTTGTCATTGAACATGACAATGTAATTTACTAGCTTTCATCTGGTGCCAAGAATTCCTGTGAAGCATAAAAGTTTGCAAAAAGTCATTTCCCAGCAAATCATGGCATCAAATGAACATGCAATCTATTAGCCCCACATGAAAGAGTAAAACAGGGACAGCAGTAAAATAGCTACATAGAAAAGTTGCACAGATTGCAAAAAGGCATCGCTAACTTTTAATAAACGGGATTAAAGACACTGAAGTTGATTGCAGAGCTGACCACATTTGCCAATTAACATTAAGAAATTTAATTAGACTCATGTTACTGCACAACAGGGTGGGTTTTTTCCCATTTAAAGTCTGGATTTAACACAAAGTAACATTTTCTTTATTAGATTAAACTAGATAGGAAACCTTAGCTAAACAAAATGGAAAAAAAACCTGTTACAGCACAGCACTGAGATACGAGAACTTGTCCTGATTTTGCAAACACTTCATAAGGAAGCCTGTAATGTCTGCCTAATAGTTTCACTACCAGAACAGATGTTGGCTTGAGCACAAATATGCATGCACCCCTAAAAGACAGACACCCAGACAGCTTTGCTGACAGTGTAACCCTTCAGTATTACCTTAATGCATCAAGTAACTTCAGAGGCCTCTTGGTATTTCCTCGTGACTCAGTTCAGCACTACCCTGCAACCATTGTCTGTAGGTTCACAAATACTCTGGCATACACTAAGGCAGTGTGCAGGCAAGTCCTGCTTTCTAAAAACTGTGAAGTTCCCTCCTAACCACCTTCCTTCACCCATCAGCTCACTCACACCAGACAGAAGATGCTGCCCATGCAACAGGAAATCGTTCAAAGGATCTTCTTCCCGACTTTGTCAACCCTTTTGTAAAATCTCCCATGCAACTTAACCTCTGAGAGATCCTTTTGTATAGCTTTTAGCTTCAAGTCTGCAGATATATCCCAAATTACTGATTAATACTCTCTCATCCCCACCCTCCCACTTCATTACTTCATTCTTTGTCTGTAAACCTACTACTAACTGGCTAACTGGATTAGTTCAGTCTTTGAAATAAGCTAATACAGTAGGTCTCTGTTGGTTCATAAGTCTGATGACCTGTTTTTCATAGTCACATTGTCTTCTTGCCTTCCATTCAAATATTACTGAGGAAGCACCCAAATCAGTCTCTAGAGAAGGACTGATTAATTTTTACAAGGGTCAATTATTTTTTTTTAAACTGAAACCATAATTACTACAAATACAGCAGCTCTTGAGATTCAACACTGCCATTTGTTATCCCGAACATCCGCAAACGTATCGTTTGTGATCCTTTCTTTTAATCCTGTTAATGCTCGATGATCTTTTCAAAATGCTCTTTTATTCTACATACTGCTTGCTTCATGTTCAAATCAGCCTGGTCACGGAAGTATCAGAAGAGGAACTGCTCAATGGAAATGAAGAACTTTTTTCTTGCAGAAATAGTCAAGTTTGGCAAGTTAGTCCTGGCCTGACAGATCCAGGTTCTACTTCCAGTCAACTACAGCCTAGATTTTTTTAATATGAGAAGTTATTTACATCAAAAACATTTGAAAAAAAGCACATTATTATAGCAGCAGGGAGGCATCTACTCTATTACCAAGGTGACAACAAACACTGACACGCTTACTGAAAGCATAACTACCACAAACATTCAACATCACAAATTCAGTGTAATGCTTTAGGCCAGCCCGTCTGTAGAGCCCCCGTCACCCCAGGTAAGCTGCCGCCATGCTGACAGCTGCCCGGGTTAACATACGAGCTCAGCACTTTCCAGCGTCCTGAAGTCTAGTAGCCGGGGTTGTAAATTCACGAGATAACTCTGGCAAGTAATCGGATGCCTGGCACGGCAGAGAGGAGAGACAGAGAGGTTATCTAATTAGCCCTCATCCCTGAATGTTCTCCGATTGCCTAAAAGGTCAAAAAAGTAGGTTAATATGCCTTTCGCTTGTGTCTAGCAAGACATACTTTGCTGACTACATTGCAAAGCTTGCAAGACAGTTCAGTTTTGTCCCAGGGATTCAGTGCTAAGGATTTCAAGTTTTAAAGTAGGAAGCTAATGGTGCATACGTATAGGTCAAAAGAATATCACCTCTCGACCTAACACGATATTCATGCTTCACGGAATTCCTTCCCTTGCTGTAATTCCCTGACTTGCTTATTCTTTCAGTCTTTTTATGCTTTCCTTGCTGCTTCTGAACATGTCTCACCCACCCTCAAGTCAAAACTGCAGAGAGACAGTGTGTGATCTAACAATACATACAGGTTCTGCAAAACTTTTAATAAATGTAAGTAATAAGAGACAGTTTCTGCAGGAGCAGGGCTTCACGTAACAGGCACATGCCAGTTTCAATCCATGCCAGATTTCTCCTTCAATTTAATACGAAGTTAATACTTATTCCATTTGGCCTGTTTTCACCTTACCAAGCTCTGAAATAGCTCTGCCAGTCCTGACGGCTACACGAAAGTTGTATTTGACCATCCAGTGGAGCACTGTCAGTACTGAGCCAAGATCATGCCTGGTCTTAGTTTCACACCCAAAGCTCTCTGCGATGACCCCTAAATTTGCACAGCAACAGGACTTGGTGGATAAATACAGCTATTAACTGCTGCGGTCAGCAGAATGCAGCTGATATTTTACCTCATTCCTCCATTTCATGACTCTCTCCTCCTCTGAATTAACTCACCAAAAGATCCATCTCTTGTTTCTTGAGCCAGTCTCAAATTGCAAGCACAGGCTATCAGCCAGGCACCGGCTATCAGCCAGGCTCCAATCACCTTTGCTAGCAGCAAGCTTTTTTTAAATCCTGATATTTACCAAAGCAAAAATAACTGGGGAAGGCAGGTAACAGGGCATCACTTTCAAACTCAGCAGTTTGTCTAATGGGAAAGACAGAAAGTGTCACCTGAAGAAATACAAACAAAATTCCCTGAGAGAATAAAGCGTATTTTATTTATGGTGGCTTTGATTGGTGGCTTAAGGCAACCACTAAGCTCATGTCTTCAATGCAGTCTCAACCCTTTTTCCTTCCGCACAAAATCCTCTTACTTAAGCACTGTTTTCAGTCTTGTTTCAGCTGATGCTGCTAAAATTGTTAGATCCTGGATTCTGCTTTCACCCCGGCTGGTAACCCTCCCACTTTGCAACAAGGACATGATTGAAATTCCAAGTCAACGCACTCAGCTCCACTTTCTGTGGCAAAAAGACATGGAGGACATCCTCCATGGCTCAGGGAAACAGCACCAGGAGGACATGCTCTGCAGCATGGCTGCAAACACTTTGAGTAATGTCTCGTGGGTTTAAACTGAGAGTCAGGACTCCTAAGCCAACCCTGCACTGAAAAATAACACAGGCTAGTAAGGCTTAGTTTGCACACAGCAGGAATAAAGTAGGTAATTTATGAGAAGAGCAGCCAGATAAGTCAAGTGCATGCAAATACATTTTGTAATTCTTCAGAGCAACTTGGAAGCGACAGCACAAAGAGCACGAGCTCAAAACATGCTGCACGTTTTCCTTCTAAACCCTAGAAGGGGAAGGTAGGGCAAAAGAACAGCACCAGGTAACACAAGAAAGTTAAACGTACTGGTTGATGTCAAGGCTCAGGCCACCATTCTAAGAAACACAGCGCAAGATGTTATCTAATGCAACTGAAGTAATTCTGAATAGAAGCCTATTTTGGGCACAAGAAATAGATCCTGTTTTCGATTCCTCACTCAAAACTTCATTGTATCTAAAAACCCAGAAAAAGGACAGGTTTGCCACTGCATTTGGCATTACCCAGACAGCACCTGGAAAATTACAACATTTTAATTAGGTAACAAACAAAGCACCTTCCTCAAGTACACTGCATTTTCTTCCTGTAATAAATCCTCTCAGCTCAAGTAACAGGGAAACATCTTTAAAATTTGCCTAACCAGCATTCACCCTCGTGCCCCATGAAGGAAGTTTCAAAAGCAAATACCCCATCTACCACACAGGCAAGAGCTCAAACTTCCCAAGACAACCTCTTTGGAAGCATCCCCCCCCATCCTGCTTTAGGACCCAAGACCACATAAGTGAATTTTGGCCACTCCATCAGATCCAGGGGACAGGAATCCTGTAGCATTCAGCTCAAGTAAAGCACAACAGCTTCATATTCTCCGAACGCATTTCAGGTTTCAGTTCCAGTTCTTTGCTAGGTGTCTACTCACAGTATTTGGTCAATTCTCACCTTAATGTCAACACAAACACCTCATTCATGGCCTATTAAGTGTTTAAGAAGGCATTAGACAAAGATGAAGGAAAAAAAATCAGTTTATACTCCAGCTTAAGTGGCCACACTTCCATTGCATGGGCCTGAATTCTTGATCTTTATGTTCGAGTTAGAGTAGCTTTTTAATTAACACAACCTATCAGCAAACAAACCTTGGGTTAAAGCCCAGCTAGAGAGAGCAGGAAGCTTGGGAAAGATGTATTAACTGCTCCTTCAGACCACACAGGTTTCATCCATAAAAGAAAACCAAATTTGAAGTTCCCTGTTTTTAAGTGAGATTCTTTTTCTCACCCTTCCTGGAAATGGCAAAGAATTAGGAAGAATGGAAGCATACACATGCTTTGGACCTTGTCTGTTAAGGAAAGAGACAAAGATTTGGTTGAGGCTTTTTAAACTCTTCAGGACTCCTAGCATAAATCAATGGGAAAGTGGGAAACCATAATGCACAGTGACTGCCTAAGAATATGAATAAAAACAGAAGATCAACGTCACTTTGAGCATCTTATACTCCTGCAGTCATGTCCTCTGTCTGGAAAAGAATAAATCCTTAAGCATCCCATTGTATTAAAGTGGGGTAAAAAAAGGGCTTAGCAGAGACCTAAACTCCAGCTTATACTGCCTGTGCAGGCACCTTCCAGAATTTCACGCTTCTCCAGTAAAATTGCTAGCTCTTCAGCAGACACTGAAACATATTCAGTTTTATTTCAACTTGAGGTGGTACTACTACAATGTGTACCAGCTTGGGGGGGGGAACCAAAAAACTTCTCTACAAATTAGCAGAGTAAAGAGCCATTTGGACTTGACCAAACACCCCTCCAAAGGGCAGGCAGGAGAATAAACACCAGCATGGGCACTCCCCATCCAAGTCTTCAGAAGTATCCACCTGCCAAACTGGACAGGTACGCAGCACCGGGGAGTGCTCCGTGATCACGCGCAACCCCCGAGTTAATCAGCTATCCTTCACACATGAAAGTCAACTGACGGAAAGCAGAGCTGACAACTGCAGAAGCAGAAATCGAATAGGGCAGCAATCTCTCGTTCCCAAAGAGTGATTTCTCTACTCAACTACAGTAATAAGGACTAAAAATAGCAATTCAAGAGTTGAACTGCAGTTTCATTTTGTTTTACTCCCAGATGTCAACTAGTAAGATATCAGCATATATATTTACCATACGAGGAAACCCTGTTTGAACAACTTGAGCTTGCAAATGTTTTTCCTTCACTAATAAACCACAAGATTAAGCATCACTGCAATGGCAGTATTCCCTATCCCAATGATATCCTCTAACTTGGTTATTTTGGGAATTTGCCTTTTAAGATAACATTTAGCTAAGCTCATATACTTGGCTAATAAAATGTGACTCTACAAAACAGCTTAAGTCAGTATTTCTCAGAAGGCACAAGGTGCAAAGGACTTGCTGTGGACACTGAAAACCTACCCTGAGCTCTCAGGCTGTATGGTAGGGTTTCAAAAGTGACACAACCAGTTTAGAAGAGAGACGGGCTCGCTGTTCGAGCAGCTGGAAAAGTGCTACCTGCAGTCTTTCAGTTTCACAAATCCTTTAATATAGTTTTGGTAGCAGTTGCACAAAACCAAGTTATTTATCAACCAGCAACATGCTTGCCCAAGACAAATAGCCCCTACCTTGAAAATATTAGTTACTCTGAACAGCACGCGAGGTTTATGTATTGAATGTCAGTGTCGCATCACGCATCCTTGGCTGCGCCTCAGCACTTTTTAGCTGCCTCACAAATTCTAAACGGATGATGTGCAGCCAGCACTACACGAGGCAGTCTGAATTTATGGCTGATTAAATTTAAAGTTTTGCTAAAATTGTCTGCTTTTTTTCCTGAAGAGTTGCATAGCAGAAGAAATACTTGCTAACGTGATCAGGACCGTTTACGTAACCTGGAAAGGAAGATTTTTATTTTTACAAAGACTAACTGGATTCCATCCACTCATAACCCACAATTCCAGAAATCTCAGCAGATCCACTCTCCCAAGTCCTGCTTTGCCCTGAACAGAGCATTCCATTTATTTTTAGCACAAGAGACAGCATCCATCCAGGCAGTTTTCAAGCTTCATGTGTTGCCCAGCCCTGTTTCACCAAGCACCTGACTGAAATGCGGACACACTTCTGAATTCTCACATAAGCTCACCCAGAGCAATGCAGACTTGAGGTGGTGCAGAGGAGACAAAGGTTCCCACCTCTCTGCTCTACACAGATATTGGTAACCCCATGGTACCAAGAAAGCATTTGACCTAATATCCTGTACCATACCAGCTTCTCAGCTGTCATGAAACTTGCTGTTGCCTCCAATGAAAAGGCCATTTCAGCATTTCAGTGCTCCATTTCAGTACTGTGTCTTCATACCCACTAAAATGAAAGATCCTGGAAGTCCTCTAGACACTGGGTTTGCACTTAAGTTGAAACTGGATGCTGCAGCTGCACTATCTGCATAACGCTCAGTTAATTCTAAGAGTCAGTCTGCAAACAAGATCAGAGATTTATCTTGCACGCTCCTACTGGACCTAGATAAACCACGCTTAAGTTGACACATTCTTTAAGTCTTCAGGTGCGTACACAGCCACCACAATCTACGAATAACAGAGAGGCTGCCACAGGTTCATCCCTGAAGTCCACCCAACATCAGAGACTAGCATATAGTGTTGGAAGTTGTGATCAAATTTCTCTTATGTCCATGAGTAAACACAAAAAAAAAATCAGAAGACAGCATAAACTTCTAACACTCAGGAAATTTCTAAAGGATTTGTGCTCTACCTCATCCAAAAAACTGATATAGTTACATTTAAACCCTGACTGGATTCTTCTTAGAGCATGCTTTCATGTCCCCTTAAAAGAAGCTGGTATCACCGTTGTTATTTTACACAAAGCCTACTTGTTTTCCTCGAATTCTTCTCCCGTGAGGGTTTTTGCCATGGTAGAAGTTAGGCTAGTTTGTTGGAATCCCAGTTTCAAACTGTACAGTCAGGTCTCACACATACAGATTTCAGTATCTTAAAATAAGATAACAATTGAAATAAGATGCTCCATCGTATCACCCCTCAACTCAGAAGTCAGACACAGCATCTCATTTGTTCCAGCAAGAACAGAGGAGCAGAACCTTGATCTTAACTATTCTTCACCTTTCATCAGAAACTAAAGATATTTATCCTGCAAAATACAGGTGGCAGGATCACTATGATCTTCAGCTCTGAAGAAAAAACATAAGGTATTGTCTCTGAAATTCTTCTGGTTGAAGGCAAGAAGGATTGCACTTGCTTGCTTAACCAGCCTTTATATCGCTATACAGCCAGGCACCAGGCTGTTCTTTTTTAAATCTAAATACATTTGAACATTCTTAAATTATGTTGGAAAACCTGAATTGCAAATTCCCAAACAGTATAAAGTATCTCAGTGATTCCACCACTGGGGTCACACCACCTTAAACAGGCTCCACAAAAGCAGACGTCCACCCAGGCAGAGCTGGGAGCAGACCAGGGCCTGGGCCAGTTCCCCTTCTTATTGTTGCATTTGTTTAGAGCTGATGAAATCTGCCCCCTCTACACAGGGTGCCAAAATGAAGTTGAAAGGTTGTGACTTGGGCTAATCCATTCAGCAAACACACAGCAAGATGGAGATTATTTTACATGACTGAAGAAACTAGAGATTCACCTCTGAAAAACGGAAAGTTCTCATCCACGCAGAAGAGTGGCACCCACCACTGCAACATTACCTGCGCTGACTGCGCTGGGTTTTCCTGTATTTTGCAGATTCCGTTAGATCTTAGTACGCCTTAACGAGCAAGCCCAGCTTCCAGAGGAGACGCCAGACCCTGGGTTTAGGCTTTATGAACTGCAGCAATAGCAAATTGGGCCCCATCACTCCTAAAAGCTGCCGCTGCTGCATTCGTTCACCCGCTCCGTTTCCAGCTACATCAAGCGGTAACATTCGTCGTCCAAAGCGGAAGCATTCCCTCTGTAAACACCCCCCCAGGTATCAGGCCCAGAAACCTGGAAGTAACTGGACAGCAGAGCAGCCGGACGGGCCTGGACGCCCCCGCCGCCCGCCCCCGGGCCCTGCGGAGCCCCGGGCAGAGCCCCCCGCCGCCACCCCCGTCGCTCCCAACGCCAGGCCAGGCCACCCCTCCCTCTCCTCTAACAGCACCGGCTCGGGCTCTCCCTCACCGCTAACTCGGGGAGGCCAGGCGAGGCCCACCCGCTCCGCCGCCCGCGGAAGGGGGGGGGGGGGGGCGGGGGGTGGCGAAGGAGCCGCCGGGGCGCGGCACCAGGGGGATGGGAAGGGGCAGCGCCGGCGGGCGGAGGGGGGGCGCGGGGAGAGGGAGCGGGCAGCGGCGAGGGGCCGCCCCCTTCGCCCTTACCATGGCGGCTCGGCGGGGCTGTGCTGGGCGGTAGCAACGGCGGCGGCGGCGCCTCCCGGTCCCGTCCGGTCTCCCTCCGAGACAGGCCGCGGCCCTTCCACTTCCGCCGTTGCCTAGGAGTGAACATCCGGGTCAGCGCCGCGCCGCCCCGCCCCCTCGCCGCCGCCCCGCCAATCACCGCGCGGCTCGCCGGCCATCGCCAAGTATGGAGCGCGGCGCGCGAACGGGGCGGGGAGGGGCAGGGGGGCGGGGCGAGGCGGACCACGCCCCCCGCCCCGCGGCGAGCGGCGGGACCCCGCCAGGGAGCAGCCCCGCGGGCGTGAGGACGACCAATCAGAGAGCTGGTGGGCGGGGCCAGGGGCGGGGCCGGCGGGAGGGCGCGCCAGCGGCTCAGCCCTCGTGGCGGGCGGGCCCGGGGCCCGGCGCGTCCCTCCGCGGGACCCCCTTCAAACACTTAAACGGGCCTTGGGGTTAATGGAAGGGCAGTACGGGGCAGGTAATTAGCACGGAAAATGCCAGCCGGAATGGGTAACGTTTTGGCAACCTCATCAGGGCTGAAAACGGGACTGTACAGTGGTAACGGATAGAGCATCATCACTGGAGCTGCCTGGAGCACAGCTAGTCCAGCTCTGAAGTGACAAGGAGAACTAATCAGCCTCTGACTGCTTAAGACCAGGGTTAATTAATTTGAAAAGCAAGTGTTCAGCCTTCTCTGGAAGCTTAGCCTTTGATTCAGCCAAGCATGTAGGTACCTGCTGGAAGCTAAGCAGATGCTTACCTATTCTGATGACTTCAGGGCTCAGGCAGCTGCAATACAGATCTCCAAGTGCGAGATAGAAATCAGCAAATCGGAGTCTATGTGCAAATAAAACTATTTCTACTTTTCTCAAACTGTCCCAGAAAGAAACCATTTTCTTTCCCTAATGCACTAATTTCACTGATCTCAGGTAAAACTGATCCCGGTTCCAGACTCTAGACCTGAACTTCTCCATAGCGACCTGTGAATTTCAGAGCTGCAACGCTCAGTTACCCCAGGAAAGCATTATGTGACAAAATATGTTATGGGACAAAATATATTCTGTAAAATTCATTATGTGACAACGCTTCCCTCTGCAGCTTTTTTGGAACAATCATTTGGCCCCGAGTTTGGTGCCAGGATCCTGGCGAACCCTCCCCTGGTGCTCTCTGGCCCCTGCACTGCAGACTTGGCCCTTGTGAGCCAAAAGCCCGTTTACTTTCCTCGGTTTGCTGCAGAAACTGGAAATGTTGTCAAGGAGGGGCCGCACACCGCTTCGTTTTTCCCCTGGATGTAACACTGTGGTACGTCCTTCCTGCCAGAGACCCCCAAGGCCAAGCTCTGACTTTTCACTCGGACGTTATCACAGATGACTCTAAATTTTCCCATCGATCAGATACCAAACGGGCTCTTCCAAGAAACACCAACCCTACTGCGCTCATTTTATTTAACAGTAGAAAACAGCTGTAGCTTCCAGGTGGAAAAGAACAAGCTCGATTTCCAGGGAAGTGAACACGCATCCAGCTGCAATAGTCAGCATCGAGGCGTAACTGTTAAACGTGAATTTGCACGACAAACGACCACGTGCAGAGGTAGCAGCTATCACTAATCCAAGCTATCCTGTGTGTTGATGACTTCTGACAATCTGCTGTCACCCATTTTGCTAAGTTAGCCTTTAACTGCTTTTTTCCATTCCTTTATTGCCATTTTTAAACCTTTGGTGTTTTCAGTGCAGGAACAAAATGACCCCGGGAAGCAAAGGATAGAAAACAGTAGAACAATTTCCAGAGAAACAGGAGCTATATTACTTCACAGAAAAACAAAAGCGCATAAAACTCCATCAATAACCCGCTACCAAATAAACCCTAAGATGGGAAATAATCTTGTCATGGCTAATAGTGTGGCCACAAGACCTCAGGAGCCATTCCCTGCTCCAGAGCCTCTGAATTCAATTCTTTGCCAACACAAGTCAGCCTAACCTCCTTAAACCCAGTTTATAAAATGGAGCAATCCAAAGTGGCTTCTATTTTGCAATCCCCAGATCCTTCAGTCCGTGTGTTCCCTCAGAGATGCCTACCAGCAGTAATTAAGAAAAGCAAGGCTGTTCATTACACAGGGCAAATTATTAATCAATTTTACAGGGGTACACACATCTAATGTGCATGTTTTCCTTGGGGCAGGGTCTGGGAGGACAGAGTTGATAAATTTGAAAATGCATGTTCTAAACTTCATTATTTCTGTCACAAAACTCATGCAAAGTATTCAGTGACTACTTTTAGTAGCTTTTACAGTTATGAACAGAAACCATTTCTAGACGCTTGCTGAAGAAGCAGAGCAATAGCAGAACTATGCAGCCTAGTGTATTTTAAACAATTTGAGATCCAAATGAATGTTGAGGCCAAGAGGATGTTTTTCTTAGTGGAAGAAATACAAGCATCCCGGATTTTGTTTTCCTGCTAATAGGTATAAAGAAGAATAAACAGCTGCTTTTTGTTTTCCAAAAAATATTTGCATTAAGAAGATCTGCAGATTCCTTCTGCAATTGATGTAACATCTTTTCAAATGAGGACCAGCTGCTTGCTTTGCTTGTTTATAGCAGGACATGCTTAAGGGAATTTTTTTTTGTTTGTTTATTAAGATGTAGGACCAGACTCTCCCTGGTAGGCTGCAATCTGCAGCGTGGAGTGAATCTCAGCAGGCAGAAGGCTCCGCGTATGTAACTACAGTTGTAGCCATCCTGCTTTCTGTTGCAATTCGTGGAGGGCTCGACACCAAAACCAGCTCATTGAGGGACACTGGATAAATCTGAGGGCTCTGAGGTAGCGTTACCTGTGCTACAGGGACTTCCCACACCTCCTGGCATGGAATCGCCCACCTCAACAGGACGGAGTGTGCTCAAAAGGCTTCGTGTCAGGCATTTCACCCCTTTAAAACGAGGGCCTATAAACAAAGGAAGCAAACAATGATGTCAGTTGACGGCTTAACGGCCCTGCAACATCGGATTCATGTGCAATTAATAACAAGGCTTTTGATCTTGCAATCAGCAACTATAAAATACATGTGCTTTCCCTGCACATTTGATTATATTCAAGGAAGCAAAAGGATAAATACTTATTAGCATTACAAAGTACTTTTCACGTTTAGCCAGAACTTCATAAAGCATTTGTGGTCCAACACAATGTGGTTTTTATTTTATCCTCCTGCATGCATGGTGAAATGCTATTTATTTTGTTTATTCCAGTGTTTAGCCAGGGCCAAGGGTGACTGTGAGAACATGCTTAGAAACAAGGTCCTAGAGAAAACTTTCATGCCTCACTGAATATTCATTTTTCTATTAAAGAAAAAGACATCTTGAGCTTTTTTAGGTCAGATTGCCCATTTTCTTTCATGTCAAGCTTGTGGCACTTGAAAGATATGTAAACTTTTATTAGGGGTTCTCATAAATTGAATTTACTGCTGCAGGAGTCTTCCAGCAATGGTAAAGTTTAGCTTGCTGGGTTTTATTAGTCAGAGTCAGTAAACCCGCAGCATCACTTGATTTGAGGCTGAAAACCAAGCGTTTCTTGGAAACTAATATAGGAAAAAGGTACCTACAACACTACCCAACGTCTTGGAATTCCATGTTCAAGCCACAGATAGTTCTCACTATGGAGATCTTTGTACACACTGTCAAAATAGCACACAAACAATAAAAAAAGCCTGCCTCCCATTCTGATTCCAAAGCAACTTTGCTGAGGGTACTCTTGGAATAGAAAGGTTTTAAGAGTTTCCCCATTCACTGCAGGAACTGATGAGTAAATCAAAATACCATGTTTAATGAAAAACAACATATTGCCCATTTAGTGTGAGGTTTGAGGCATTTCCCCCCCCACACTAAGAATGCTAAAACCAGATTTTTTTCTACTTCATCAGCACCCAAGCAGATCTGCTCATCTGATTCACGTAAAAGACAATAAACCTAGCAGCCTAAGATGTCCATACACTGACCAAAAATGAGACATTCTGCTGCCAGTGCAGCACTGTCACAGCAATGGCAGAGAAAGTAAAGGTTACACATCACTCAAGCACACATATCACTAGAGGCATGAGGTTTTTCTGGCTTTGACTATTTTCTTACAATTGTTTTGCCTAAATAGGTAAGACCAAGTCATGTACCATACCCCTCTTTCCCAGACTGAAAAGCAGACTTGGCCACTCAGAGAGGTGATTTAGCAGAGAGGCATGTTAAAAAGTCACATCTCTGCAATCTGGGTCCATATCTTGGACATAGAAGAATTACTTTTTTTTCACATATAAAGTAACATCCTCATCCACTAATAACAATTGCTTTATTTCTGTCCAAAAGTACCTGCCCACATTTTGAGAACACTGTGTCTGGGCATGCCTCGGAGTTGTTTGCAGCCACACTGATTTCACATGTCCCACAGATTTCAATCCAATTGTATTCCACAAAATATTTCATACAAGATGGACAAATGCAACTAAGACATATCTGAAATCCCACCTTAGGAAACCCAGCAATGCTTGTTCAGAAAAGGACTACGAGGCATTATTTCAAATATCAGTCCAGAATAGTGGACTGCAGGACTACTGGGACTGCTCGTTTTCCAGCTCACTCCACTTAGTTGCATATCGTAGGATGCTCTTTATTTCCGTGCTTGCGACTGCTCTTTTAACTTTACATTTTCAGCACAGAAAGCTTGATAGACAGGAGCTTTCAGAAATGTCTTTAGCCTGGGCAAAGAGACTATTGAGAACATTCTTGTCAAACTTGGTCATTAACTGTAGTTATAATGTCTGCAGCCTGTCATTAAAAAAGAATCAAGGAGAAACTGATTGAATGCACCAGAAAGAAACAAAACTTTCCATTCCCTTACTTTTTCCTTGACACGTTGCACTTCATTTGAAGCTTGCTAATATACCAGCCAAAAGAATTGTAAGGGCCTGGATTCTTTCTTAATACAATAGTCACGGTTCACTAGTTAAAATCTGTATAGAATTAGCCAGGACGAATGGAAAAACATACTTAAAGAGCTGAAAAATAGCACTCTTCTGCAGGCTTATTCATTAGAAAACCTCTATCAATACAGTGCATTAGTTCTTTTCCTATTTCTACTACTAAACTAAAAAATTATCACAAAATAATACACATCAAATAAAGACAAGAAATGTCATAGCGGTGCTATGCCTGTAACTGAAAAGTTAGCAAAAACTCAGATCAGTCTTTCCATGCAAGCCCTTTCTTCCAGAGATTTTTGGGGCAAACTTCATATTCACGGCAAAAGCAGCTTAAAGCAGAATTAGCACAACGAGCTGTGACACATCTTGTTCCATTTTTCAAAGTTCCACTTCAATCAGCCATACCTGACAACTGTAACCAGCAGTACCACGCTACTGAATATAACATTACATCAGCTTTGCAAAACTGGCACGAAAATACATTAGCACAGACACAAAATGGACTTGCTTATTAGCGTGAATGTGATCACCGTGAAAAGACTGAATGCTCCTTCACTCGGCATCACAAGCTGTCTCTCCTAATGCAAGTCTACCTCAGCCTTTAGACTATTCATCCCCACAGTATCTGACTGCCTTCCACATAAAATCAATAAGAATAGCAAAGTAGAGTTAATGGAGTCTCTGGCACTTTTCCCATTTTAGGGCAAAGTCCTGCTGAGGACGGGTTTCTTTTTCCTCTGACTTCGGACTTAGACTCTTTTTGTTGTTGCTTGGATAGCAAGAAGGCTTTCAAAGAGAAAAATAAGCATCAGTATCTGCTGGTGAATGCGAGGAAAAAAACCCGACAAACTGGAGTGGAGACAGAGAGTTGAAGTTCCCTGGCCAGGTCTGATTCTCTCTGTAACATGAAAGAAGAATCCTGGAAGTACAGACAGTGAAGTGGGGGCCCACTACCAAGGCTGTGTCAACCATTTCAAGCAGATAACTCCTACACTGCTGTCTTCCTATGCAGATCACTGCTACTCTTGGCAGAAAAAAAAAAAAAAAATGTGTGTGTGGGAGGCAATTCATGTTATTTAAAGCTATGGGAGAACTTAGATGGGCATTCTTTGGAAAGGAGGAGATCAAGAACCAATCAGTATTCGGTGGTGAATTGACAGGAGGGATGCTATAGGATTCTTTGAAGAAACAGGGTAAGAGGGGATACACTCATCCTGTGGAAGGATCAAGATTTAAAAGAAACTTGCTTGGAAGTTTTAAAACAAAAACTATTGGGGTGAGGATGAATCACCCTATACTGCACTATGCAAAAGCTCAGGCTAAGAGTTAAAAGAAAAGAAACTCTGTTACGTTGAAAAGGGGCTTCAAATTCTGGCTGGTGCAGCCTCAGAGAAGCTCCTCACCTCCACATGCGTGTACGGACGTGCCCTCTGTACGGCTTCTTCCATTAGACACCAGAGAAATAGCAATTTTGAAGAATAATAGTGGTATTTATTCAACTTAGATTCCCAGTTCTGCCTCTAGCTTGTTTGTTGGCCATCTCTTGAAAAACTAACCAGCAGTTTATTTAAGTGAATGCCTAACTTTTAGTCTGTGAGTAGTCTTACAAGTTTGATACACAGCTCAAGTTAGGTATATAGTTAAGAAAACTGGTGATACAAGGTCTGAACCTACTAAAAGTTGACTTCCATCAGAGAAAGGCAGGGATTTTTTAAAGCTTTCTGGCTTCATTTCAGCCTCCTCTATTTTTTCATGTATTTATTTACTGGAAAGAAAGGAGAAGAGAGTGTGAGGGAAGAAGGGAGGGAAGGAACCCTGGGACAGCACATGCTGGGCTGTAAAATATAAAAAAGGTTTTTCAAAACCGCATGTTCTAAACATCACCTTGGAGTCATATAATAATAAATACTCAATATTACACTGAGAAGGTCTAATTGCCAAGTAACTATAGCAATAGAGAGAAGAGGCTGTCTTTGGACACATTCCCTCCTGCCTTAATTTTTCCCTGGGGTGGGGAAGGGGTGCAGAGAATGTGCTCTAGATCCTTAACGGATAACGTTTTCCAGAGCCCCCTCGGATCACTCAGTGACTCTGGCATTTAAAAGCTGCAGACTGATTTCTCAGAAGGAAGCTGGACGTTCAAAACAATTACACTGAACTATTCCATCTCCTTAGACAGGGTTTAATGCACCAGGTTCCTGACGCAAGGCTGTCAAAATACATTGAGACCCATTACACAGCTACGCGACCCTTTATGAAGCGCCTTACAGTCCAACAGCTCACCACCGCTTCCTTCATCCCCCAAGAAACGGCGCTTTCCAGTGAGCCTAACAGGCTGAAAATGAGTAAGTGTGAAGTGAGACTACACATTGGCCTGCACCAGGTATTTGTTTTTGCCAAAGAGAAGACCACATTTCTGGGTTGTGTTTAAATACTGATTTCTGGAATTTAATTTGGGGGAAAAAAAATTAAAGAATTATCTGGAGGCTTCAAGTATCCTTCTCCTCCTGATATTTTCCAGAGCTGTTTGGAAATGGGAGGGTGGAGCTGGCACATTGGGACGTACCACTGGGTCAGTGGTTTTAGAAAACACTTCTTTATCCGGTCAGGGAAAAAACTGCTAGATCCTGTTGGTATTTTTATAAGTAACTTGATGCACGGTTCTATTTTTGATACCAACTATGCAGCAATACAAACTGATTTGAATAGATTGCAGGGGGAGGAAGAGAAAAGGAGGCTCCCTTTACAGAACACGAACTGTCTTCTCCAGGGAAACCTCTTGAATCTACAAGGCCTTAGTTTAACCATGTTCCTTCCAAAAGAGTTTTTAAAAAAGCCATTTAGATTTTTTAACTAAATGAAAATAATAAGCAACTGTGATTGTTCTGTGATATGCAAAGGAGTTGAACTAAACCAAATACAGGAAAAATCTTTCATCATTGCTCTAGATCAAAACCAGTTGTACTTTTAAGATAAATGAAAGACCACAAACAGTATCTTATAGAGACCTTATAGCAGCCTCCCAGTACTTAAAGGGGGCTACAGGAAAGCTGGGGAGAAACTCTTTATCAGGGAGTACAGGCATAGGGTGAGGGGTAATGGTTTTAAACTGAAAGAGGGTAAATTTAGATTAGATGTAAAGAAGAAATTCTTCACTGTGAGGGCGGTGAGGCCCTGGCACAGGTTACCCAGAGAATCTGCGGCTGCCCCCTGCCTGGAAGGGTTCAAGGCCAGGTTGGACGGGGCTTTGGGCAACCTGGGCTAGTGGAAGGTGTCGCTGCCTGTGGCAGGGGGGTGGGCCTGGGAAATCTTTAAGGTCCCTTCCAACCCAAACTATTCTTGTGATTCTATAACAACTTCAGAAAACTTTTGCCAACTTCAGAGAGTTTTGACTTTTATTTGTTGCTTTAGTCTGACTTGTCAAAGAACTTCCATTTTTATAAAGCAGTAGAGCCTCCTCCTCTCCAACCTGATAAAGAAATCTGTCAGAACTTGAAGAAATCAAAACAAGTAATCACAGCTAAAAATTGCCTTACCAAGTGTGAATAGGGACATTATTACTTGAAAAACACTCTATATTTTTTCACAAGGCTTCTGGAGAATGACTTCCAGAAAGCCTACACAACATTTGCAATATAAAGTTCATTACAGTAAGTTTTACACTATTCACACTTACATTCCTGGTTCCTACAGCACTATAGCATGCTTCAAGACGTGCTAAAGACCCATAAATCTTTGAGAACCCTTCCCACAACTTCTTACTCTAATATTAGCATCTTGTTGTATGGAATAACTTCTTGAAAATTATTTTCTTCCTGGTAAGATTCACCTCCTTTTCCTAATTAAGCAAGGAGATATAGAGCCTAGGTTGTTCTTAAGTAAGAGCTGATCCCTCAGACATCGACAGGGAATTGCAGCAGCTGTTTTTTTCACACACCTGTACTGCATTTCAGGCCCTGACGTTGAGGACAGCCAGCACAGATGCAGGACCTCTGCGAGGGAAAACCTACACGGGAATAGCCAGTGGGTTATATCTCAACTTAGCACTGAGAAAGATGGGACCCTGCAGCAAAGATCAGCTCTTACCAAGGACGAGGTGAGAGCTCTGAGGGGAGCAGGTCGATGAGGGTGGGTCCAAGCCGGGGGCCTGTGAGAAGATGGGGATCCTGCCTTAGGCTGAGGGATATGAGGCCTAACAAGGACCCAGCGGAAGCCCTAGCTGAAGAGATGGGGCCCAAGAAGGCCTGGGGCTGTGGTGGGCTGGGTCCTGCGCGAAAAAACGGGCTTTTGGGCCAGGCCCAAGGTCGAGCGCGGCGGCCACAGCACCCTCCCGCCGCGAACCTCGACAACGGCGGCCGGGCTGGGCCGGGGGAAGATCTCGCGAGATCTGGCGCGGCGCCGCTTGCCCGCGCCGGCAGATCTCTCGAGAGTTGCGTGGAGGAGGAGACGAGGGCACGGCCTGAGGTGGGAGGGGACGGCCAAGATGGCGTCGGAGGGCGAGCTGGGCAGGAAGTGGGACCGGTGTCTGGCGGACTCCGCCGTCAAGCTGGGTAAGGGCGGGGAGGGCAGAGCGGAGGAGGAGGACCCGGGGAGGAGCGGTGGCGGCCGGCCGGGCGCCCCGGGGCTGGGAGGGCTGCTGGCCGCCTGGCCCCGCTGTGCGGCCGGGCCCGGTGGGGAAGGGCCCTGTAAGGCCCGGTGCCCCCCGCCGCTCCCGGCCCGGTTTAGGTCGGCGGCGGCCTCGCCGCGCTGTGGGCCTGGGCGGGGCGGTGGGGGGTCCTTAGCGCAGGACAGCGCTGCCCACGAGGGTTGGGGGCTGGCGCGGCGGGAGGGAGCGGGAGGGCCCCGGGCCTGGCAAGGTGACCTTGGCCGCGGGCAGGGACCCCCGCTGGGCCCGCTCCCACGGCCGCCCTGGCCTCTTCTCCCCGGCTTGGCCCCGTCTTACCCGCGGTCCGGTAGCGGAGGGTCGGGTTTGACCTCTGGTTACTCCCTCGGTTGAAGATGAGAGGTTTCCGTAGGAAATCGCCCTCTGCGCTGAGCTCCGCGGCCGGCGGGACGCCTCCTGCCCTGAATGAATGGACCCCGGGTAGGCATCACCGGGTCCCTCAGTGCCACGACCTTGCCCGCCTTTAGTTTCTCTATGACGACGTCTTGGTTTTCAAAATTTGTTTCTGCAGAGCTGTTCACATCACTCACTGTACGAGGTGGGCTGTGTTTTTTAAAAGCAGTACGCAGCGTGACACGCTGATAGCTTTGGCATGTGTGTGTTAGTACAATGGGCGCAGTTTGACATTGAGAAGCTTTCCGTCCGGTGTCCCAACTCTGCAGACACTTGTGCCTTTAAGTAGAGGAACAGTTCCGTTGATTTTCCTTCATGCTTATTTGTCCTTAAAATTAGGACTATGCGCATGCCTGCAGTGCTTCAGAACTGTAACAAACCATTCATAACATTTCACTTCAAACTGTGAGTTTTAAGAGTGATCATAATTGTGTATGTGCAGTTCAGTGCTCTTCATGCGACAGGCTGGCAGGTCGACTAGACAGAGGTTGTGGCTTTGCAAAATGTATATATCAAAGCAAATCTTTAAATGGAATTTATGGAGCAAGAAGTGAAGTATCTGACATGAAAGGTATGTGTTCCATGTTGGTGCAGAAGTCTCTTTTAGCACCATAAATAATATCTGAGAAATGTGAATGTTTATTTCTTGTTGCTGTAGTGGCTTTATGCTTGAAAGCTGACGAGGAACTCAGGGGTTTAGTTGCCTAATGCTTTTCCATTAGAAAAGATGTTTAGTAATTTTAAGTAAACTGAAACTTCCATTGTTTATAACAGGCCTTTGAAAAGTGTCAAGTGCTCCAGAGCACTGTTTTGCCTTGTGAAATTCTATTCAGGTTTGTCTGACAAACATACCCAGATATGTTTATGTTTCCATAGCACTGGTTGCTTTATCATAAAATATTAAGTATGCCAAATTATAAACAAGAACTTGTTCCGTTCTGCAGCTGTACATGTACATGTAGGAGTCCTGTACATGGAAAGTCTCTCTGGGAGGCTGAAAGAAATGGATACAGGGTTGATTTTGATGCAGCATTTTTCTCTTCAGCAGGCCTTTTGTTTTAATTTGGTGTTTTCTTTTATCCTAAAGTGGCAACAGAAGAAGAAAATGTGCTTAGACATTCTGCACTAGTGCTCTAGACCAAAGATTCCCAGTGTTAGCTTGCTGATGGCACTGAGTAGAGGTCTCAGTGAAATTTGAGTTTTTCATTAGATTGCCCAAAAAAGGGCACATGGGCTGCAGCTCTTAAATTTTACCATTAGCACTAAACCCAGTGTGATGGCCTCAGATACATGTTTCTCTTCATGTGTGATAGTGTTGTTCTGGTTTCTGTGCTTTTACGATTGATCCAGTAGCTGAAGTGTCTGTGCTGGCAACCTCCTCCGTGGTATTGACAGCAAATGACTCGGTATGAGCTTTGGAAGTCTGAACAACCCAGAAGTTGCTTCATACTCCCGTAGTTTATGACTGAAGACGATGATGGCCTTTAAATGTGAAGTGAGTTGGTGGCCTTGTTATGCAAACTGTGAACGGAGTGCTGATAACACAAACTTTCTCAGACTATCTCAGTGAAAATGACTGTTTTCTCTGCGGGGGCTTTCAAAACCCATGTGGTTGTGATGATTGTTTTTGTAATATTACTGTGAAGTTTGCTGGAGTTTCCAATAAACAATCAAGGGCAGTTGTTATACTGGAAAGAAAGGAAATAAGGTTTTTCACTTACAATTTCGTTGCTTGTTATGTGGGATATAGAAGTTTACCAGATCCTCACTTCTCTGTCGGACTTTCGGTGGCCACAGTCTCCTTCCTGTAAATTCCTTTACATCCTCCCTGAGATGAGAAGAGAGATCTTTCCCGCTGACGGCTGGGGAAAAGCATGCTCTGTGTTTTCCCATTCTAGACCCTGTAAATAAAGGAAAGCACTACATTTCTGAAGCCTTGCACACGTGAGAGTGTTCCAGTGTCTGTGAGAACTGTAGAGGCAGGTAACTCCTGTGGATTGAGGGCTGGAGGGACATGGGAAATAGAAGAGAGTGAGAAGGAGAGGTACCAGCTCTCAGAATGACTTCATTAGCAATAGTATGTTTTTAAATAATAGTTGGGGACTATGCAGCCTGTCCTGTCTTGTATTAGTCTGTCAGGCTTTCCACTGCAGTGGCTTCAGCCAGTGTATCTGTAGCTGGCTGTGGTATTTGTAGTTATGCTGTACTGGTTTAGTTGAAGATCAAGCTCCTGAAAGAAACTTGATCTCCTGCCACTAAAATGTCCAAAATATGTTTATCTTACGTTACATCTTACAAAATGCTGTATTATATTTTTGACCTCTTAGTCACCACCTGTGTGCATCTTGTAACTTCGTATTAAAGCTCTTTTTCCTGTTAGTTCAAAACAGAGTGTGTTGTCAGACGTTGTTAAGACAGTGTTTCATTTCAAAGAGTTAAGTCCTCTAAACCTCTCTATACCTGCACAAAACATCGTTAAATGGAGTTTATGTGCTCACTTCCTTTTTATTAGGATGGACTTTTTTGTTTTGCTAATGATGAGGATGGGTCTAGGTATTTTTGTTCCCTTTCCCTTTCTCAATCTAGCTGTAACCACAGTGTTTTGTGCGTAGTGGGCTGGGTTGTGCTTTCTTGGCTGCCCAGGCAGTTTCTCTGGTGGGTGATCCAGATTGTGCTGGCTCTGGTTTCGCACCATTCTCAAGACTCTTCACCCGTGCAATCATTTAAATAATTTAACTTTCTGTTCCGTCTTTCTTCCTGCTACTGGTTTTTCTTACCCATCAGAAAAGTTGCTTGTTTTGTGTGGGGGGAGGAGAATCAAACTACAGCGGCTTTCTTTTTCTTCCCAGCTTGCAAAGTTCTATAAATTTTCGTGTCCTCCCCAGCCTTCACAACCATTTCTTCCTTTTTATTAGTAGAGCTCTGCAGAGACGGGGGAAGTAATTGTATTGTGGTCATCTTCCATCTTACCCGCTTCAAGCCCTGTTTAAAGGGTTTGTTTGTTTGTTTAACTGATTGATAGTTCATGTGTGTTTATTTGGAAAGACAATTACTCATGAAGGACTGACAATTGCTTTTTCTCTGCGAGGCTATAATTTGGGACAAATTATTATTATGTGCCATTTCCGGGGAACAGGGAGGCAATAAAGAGTGTGTAAGGGGAGGGAGATTTGTGTGCCTGTGTGTCTTGGTTTGTTTTGAAACGGGTGTAGTTTTAAATGAGTTGAACACTAATTTACTTGATATTGCAAGGTAATCCCAGGAAAGCTGTTCGCTTCTTGACTTGTGTGTTAAGTTGCTGTGCTGAAGTTCATTTTTTTTGCAGGAGATAAATGTTTTGATGTATGTCTGTGACTGACCAAAATTCAGCCTGGAAGCTTGTAAATAACCCAGTGTGGTAATGTTAATTTTCCACTAATCCTCTGTTTTGACATCTAAAAATAAAATGTTTCTAATCCCCATTTAATAAGATTTTTTTAAGAGAAAAGGGCACTTTCAATTCTGCAACTGTTACATGATTTCTTCTGGCTTGCATCATCTGGCCTGCTTGAATAGCTGTTTCTGTTAATAGCAAGGGTAAAATTGTATTGTTTGTGTCATTCCACAGATTGACCATTTCAGAGAGAATCATTGTATGGATTGCAATGTCAGTAGTTTTAAATAATCTTTCACATGGTTATGAATAAGATGAAGTCAGTCTATATAATGATAAAACTTGATTATACTTTCTGAAAACTGGATTAGACTTTCTCTAAATATACAAAATCCTGAAATTCCTGTTTTCAAGTGGTTTTTTGCTTGGCGATTGTAATGTGGCCATCCAATCTGAGCTACCAGGTCAAAAGACTTGTTCTTCATATGAGATTTTTTTTCTAATACTGGAGAACACAAATATTGTGCAAGCACACAACTGCATGGTTACGTGAGCTTTGTTTGCAGCCCAGAGTTATTTCCCTTGGTCGCACAGGAGCAGATCCAGTTCTACTAGTTGCATCTTGTAGCAGACCAAGTAGTGTAAATATTAACTGCTTATGGTTTAGACTGTGCAGGGAGGCAATAGTGTTGATGAAAAAATCTTTTATTTGGAAGAGGTGGACAAATACTGCTCCAAGAATAGGTTTTTAGTCAAAAATCTAACAGCAATATTTAGTTATGTTGTTAGCAGAGTTCTGAATACAATGACCGTCTACAAATTGAGGGGCTATTATCTTCTCTTGGTGGAGTTGAGAATGGTCAGTGTGAGGTTAGTTAATGGTTGGACTAGGTGATCTTCAGGGTCTTTTCCAACCTAGATGATTCTATGATTCTGTGAAAAGACAGGAAAATCTTTAGGAATCCAGGTCTGTCTTCTAACTGCATTGTGTCCTGCTGTTCCCCTTGGCTGGCCATCCGACTGAGTCAGGAAACTCTGCCCTGCCTAGGTGTGCCCCACAACTCGCTAACCAAAGCTGTGAGCGATGCTGGGGGAAGCTCTGCTCGCCCCTTGTTCCAGCCTGCTCTTGGCAATACTTCTGGTGTGTGAGAAAACCTGAAAGAAGAGCTGTGTCCTCCGTCTGATAGTGCAGCCAGTTAAAACCCTGGACTACCCAAGATCTCCTCTGCTGGAAGTGAATCCAAAATGCACCGACTTCCGTGTCCTCTGCATTAGTGCATTGATAAGATGCCAGCTGTGCCTTCTTTGGGAGGTGGCACACAGTGACACTGTCCAGGGGAAGGGGACTCCGGCCAAGCGATACCCTAAACCGCTCATTTCGTCCTTGAGATGTTGCAGCAGTAGGTGGGAAGGACTCTTTGTTATGTCAGATATAGTTCTCTGAGAAAGTCCTTTTGGGACTGCTGGCACATCCTTGATAATAGTAAATTAATAGTGAGAGCTTTGAGAAGGATCAGGCTTCTTTCCTTTGCATTTCTGCTAGTGAGATGCCACCATAACGCCTCTTGCTCTAAATTGCCTCTATTTCTTAGTAGGGCCAGTAGACGTCAGTAACGGTCAACCTACGTTGGATGGGTGTGGAGAGGCATGGTTGCCACCCCTCATAGTTAGACTTGCAAAAGCCCTAAATGTGGATGTGTTTCTTCCAGCAAAACTTCTCTTTTTAGCAGTGCTATTGTTTTCATTAGTGGAATATTGTATTGAAGTAAGACAAGGTAGAGTTTTCTGTCAGAGGTGTATTTTCCATATTATGAGTATCTTGCAGATTTCTTATAAATTTGCCTGTAAAGCGAGTGCAACCCTGATTTTGTCTAAAAGCTTGATGCAGTATTGATGAGACCCTTTGTTGTGCTGTCTATTCAAAGAGCAGCTTCCACTCTTTTCCCCTTCCCCTTTCAAAAGAGGAAGGAAATGTCTCTGCCCTCTCGTCTCACCAGCTCATTCACCGGTATGAGGGTGTAAAGTTTCTGGTCCACTACGAGACTATCGCTGCGACTGCTTGGGGAGAGCTCGTGGGCTAACAGTGAGGTTTCCCACTGCTGTGTGTCCATCTGCAGAAGTGCTGATGTTTATCTAAGATTAGACTTCGGGCAGAGGCTGACCTGCAGGAGTGCTTAAGGGTGAAAGCGGCCCCTGGAAGCATGTTGGGATTTTTATATTATAATGGTATTTAGATATTTATATTCTGTCATTCCAAATATTCTGTGTTACTACAGTTGAATGCTAGAAGAAAACAAAACACGCTTTTTTCCTGCTTCTTCCTCGAGTACTTGGTATGTAGTTTCACTATGTTTTCTTCTAGTGTCCTTGCTCATTTTTTCTCTCTGCTATGTAAACAATCCACACAACAGGGGAGATGAGAATGAAAGCTTCAAAGTTGGTGTTTGAAGAAAATCTGATTCCTGCCACAGAAGACCTTGCTAAGAATCTGCTTAAAATTAAATCTCTCCATAAATAAGTGATTTCATGGTCTCAGATTTCTAACTGGTGCTAAAGTGCTGCCCTGTAAAGGCCATGGTGTATGAAGAAGGCTTTCCTCCCTATTTTTGCAAAAAAATTATCTGTGTATCTTGTCAAAGTGGGATTGGAGGGGAGCAGGATGGGACACCCTATAACAGGAGGGAGAATATAGTTTTGAGAGTTACTCACCTTTTTTGTTTGTTTTGAAGATCTTGACTCTTCTTGGGTTATTTCCTTACCTTTATTCTTTACGTAAACAGCAAGTTTTAGTGCTGGACTGAGCTGATGCTCATTTGAAACTTCCAGTGCATCAGGCCCGTGGATGGGATCTGCTGTTGGACCTTGAAGCTGTTGCTGTCACTGTCCCCAGAGAGAAGCTAACCGAGCTTGATAGATTTTCGTGATCCTAATGGCAGCTGTCTTTCTAGCTGGGAAGAAATCTTCTCTGTTGGGACAAGTCCCTGACCTATTTTAGAGAGTCTTGTCTGTACAGAGTGGTTGCTATTTTTTTGGAACAAGAAGCCGTCTTCCAGGAGCTCTGTCTTAATTTTATTTCAATCGTTTAGTTCTTTTAATTGTAAAACAACAGAATCTGAAGGAGCGAAGCCTGAAGCTCTCTATTTTGTATTTGTGTGTAAGGAATGGCAGAGGAAAATAATAGTCTTCTTTTTGTCATCAGATTAAGTAATTGAAAAACTTCCAGCTGCTATAGTAACAGCAACACATTTGCCAGATGTCAACAAGCACATTTTAATCCTTCTATTTTAAGTTCCAAGCTATTGAAGAAAAGTACATCTAGGTGTGGCAGTCTTAATAGCTGCTTCAGCCCATAGCTACTTGGGTAGCCTAGGAAAGAGCCGTGTAGGATTGCTGTTGGAGGGACTGTTGATTAAATTTATAGAAAAAGCTTTTCCCAGATGTTCTTATGGGGCAGGAGCCCATCCTGAAGATTTGTGTTTCTCTCCGAGACACTTTTATGATGTCCTGTTGGGTATACGGCGCGTGCTCTTCTGTGTGTTAGATTGATTGGAGGTACTGTGACATTTTTCTTGGAAGGTGTAAGAGCCAAAAAAAGTAGAGTGAAGAAGTTTTGGAGACTGGGCTTTCTGCCTAATACCAATTCCGCGTGGCTGTGCCGGTCCATACGGCCGGGACGCTTACTGGGGAGCGGGAGTGAGGTGTCCACAGGACTGCCCTGTCCCCTGTTGACACCAACTGTAAATGAGTTTAAGCTGAATTGATAAATGTAGGGTGGAAGAGACTGTTTTTCTAGTTAAACATTTTAAACTGTCAAGAGGAGGTGAAAAATGCGATGTACTCTTTCCTGTGGCCTTTTCCTCCAAAGAGTCTGTCATGCAAGAAAGGGAGGGAAAATGTGCCCGGCATGGATCAAGCCCTTAGCTTTTCCATGTTCGTTTGTTTTTATTGTAAGATAAACCTTTCATGTTTTATTGTTATGAAGTTAAAGCCTGGCCTAGAGGTGCTGATCTTTAGTAGAAACAGCTGCAGACTGAGTGTCCCCTGGTCAGGTGGGAGGCTCTTTGAAGCAACATGTTGCCTCTTTAAAAGGAAATTGAGCATGTGAGAACTTAAACCTGTAAAACTCATCAACGGCTCTGCCATTGTTTATCTCTGGTGTAACTTTATATAGAATTAAAGTGAAACGTGTTACTTTGCTCCCAAGACAAGATGGTTTAGCTCCCCCTTGGTCCTGGAGACGCAGGAAATGACCACATAACCACAAATACTTTCTAGTGGAATGAAGATGAGTGACAAACTATCCACAGAAATAGGTTCTTAACCAGATGGGCTAAGAAATTAAATGTAGCTAAAGCTTCTGGTTCTAAGTTAATACCAGTGCTTAAACGTTAAAACCAAGTAGAAAAGAGCAAATGGTGTATATGCACTGGCTGACATGAGGGGGCAGATCTGAGCATTTCTTGTGGATTGGGTATTGAGACCTGCATCGGTTTTCAGCATTGACTGGTCTGTTGCTCAGTAAGAGAAGGACTGGACCTAACTGCCTTTGGGATGAGGGAAGCTAAGGTACTTTTTGGCTTAATTTCTCAAGTTGCCTTGTACAGAAACCAAAAACCTATTAGTTGTCAGATCTTCTCCTGTACTTCTCTAGCATTTTCATTACGTAAAGCAAGGCCCTAGATATCTTACCATTATCTTTTTAAACTAATCAGCCACTGTGCTCCCCTTCCTGCTGGAACAGGGTGTAGTGAGGGCCTCTAAAATTGCATGAAAATTGTATTTTCATGAAAAAGAAGAATCCATTCAGATTCACTGCTTCAGAAAAAAGCTTTCTTAGGAAAGACTTAGGAAGGAATGGTCTTTCTGAGTCAGTCATGCTGGACCACATCTGCTTAACAGTGGTGTTGGGTATTAGCGTGGGGGAAGACCTCGGTTTTGTTTTAGGCTTAGGCTGAATTGCAATTGGCAGAAATAATAAATTTTTCACCTTTAAGTATATCCTGTAGCTTCTGCTATGGCCGACAGGAAGCAGCATTGATGGCATCTGTGTGGAGCCCTTAGAAATGGGGCTGTGATGTGAGAGAGCATCTGAAGGAGGTGAAGAGAATACAAGATAACGACGATTTCTGGAAGTAAATGGAAAGAAACTGTATTAACGAGAGCTGCTTCCTTAGTGCAGACTTTTCTTAAGAAAGTAAGCGGCTTACCACCACGCTGGTAAGAATGTGGGTTTGACTGGTAACGTGGAAAATGTGGTGACATTAGAAACTGCCCAGGCTCTGCATCGAGATGATGCAGAATTTGTCATCCTGTAAATCATTTCTCATTGATTAGCTAAACTGTTTGGATTGGCAGAGGGGATCTTTTCTTGGAGAGGAAGCGTAGGACCAGTATCACTCACTGCATGACAGGCCTTTCTGAACTGGACGGCTCAAACAACGCCTAGTGCTGTCTGAACGGAGAGTAATTACCTCCAGCAAGGCCTTTTCAGACCTACAGCACAACAGCCCAAAACACAAAGGCAGCATAACTACATATTGGAGGAAAAGATTGGCAGAGGGAGTCAGGCCAGAGGGCCAAACAGTTGTCCATTGGATGAATTCTTGAAGATAGTCATTATCCTTAATAGCATAAACACTCTGCGAGAGCCAACACCAGCTGTACTATCGCAAAGGTACAGAAGGAAGGCCCTACTTGGGGAGGGGGAGTGGAGGCATTAGCACGGATGAACTGCTGCTCTTAGCAATGCCTGATGTCTCTTCCAGCCTACACAGAAATGCCGGTCAGTGACACGGTGTGAGTAGTTAGCTGTTTATATGAGATGCTCCAAGTAGTGTATCTCTTGCTGTCTGAAACGCAGAAAAAGCCTGAAGCTCTGACCAGACATCTGAGGAACTGAGACTTTCCCTGAGCTGTGCAAATGATTAGAGTGAAAACCTGACCTTCTGCAAAATGCTCGGTTTCTAAAATGTCTGGGGGAGTTATGTCAGGACCACTTGGCAGGCGGTCAAAGTTCTTCCCTGCAGTTGCATGTTTTGTAAGCCTACTCCAAAGTTGTAATGACCTGGTAAAGTAGTTACCTCTGTCACAACTGAAAATCTGTAGTAAAATGAACAGAGTTTTCAAAAGCAACTCTTGATTTCCAGCTTTCAGTAAATACAGATAGTCAAGTCCTAGCAGGAGAGTAAACATAAGGGCGATTGCTCAGATCATCTGTTCGGCCATCTCTGCTCTAATAGTCAAGATTTTTTTAATCAATGAAAAATGTGGGTTGCTTAGTTAATTTAGCAGGTAGTGCAGTAAGTATTGTTTCAATAATCTGTGCTTCAACAGAAGCTACCATTGGTATACTTTTTGCAAGGAAAAAGGTTTAAAGAGCAGAAGGAAACTTAAAAAAAAAAAAAAATACTCCTATACGCCAAGAGGGTATAGGATTCTTTGGCATTGTTTTGGACTCAACCCACTTAGTAATGTGTTCAACAGGAGCTTAAATAAGGATCACATGCTTTTAGGAATATTTTTTTAAAAAATGATGTCTTTTAATTAATCAAACTCGTTATACTTAAGTTAGATTTCTTATATTGAAAGGAGAGAAGTGAAACCCGTAAGAGGATGTGTTTGCTGCAAAATAAACCTGAAACTGTTAAGTATTTTTTCTAATAAGTATGCATGACTGATTTTTTTTCTGTTTTTAAAACTTTTGTACTTCTGCACCTTATCTAAAATTTTTGTCTTTAGTGGATATAATTAAAGGTAGAATTTAGCCAGAGCTCAAAGTTTTCACTGTTATATTTATTGGGTTGTGAGAGGACTTTTGCAGACTTGCCTGACTTCTTGCAAAAAAATCATAAGCGCACCTTCCAAGGAAAGCAAAATTTATTTTTAAATATGCCAGCTGAATTTTTTTAATGGTGCTGAATAAATTTTTTTCAACTGCTGCAGTTATTTCTATATATAGTGTAAGGATGTGAAAAGTCATTCATTCCTAATGTGTTTAAATATGCTCCATAATGAATGTTGTGGATGTGAAAGATAAGCAGCCTGGAGCTTTCTTTTGCAAGGTATAGGGTAACACAAAGCATCAAAGTTTTGCTGCCCTCAGGACACACATTGAAGTAGTTAAAGTAGTGAGATAAACGAAATACAATAAGATATTCATCTGCAAAATCTAAAGCTCAAGGACACAATAAGTTTTCATTTAAGTGTTTCTCATTTGCTGACAATGAGCCAAATAAATCTTAATTCCACATTGTAGATGGTGACAGAAATTCAGTAACTTTCTCTGGGATGAGAGTCTGGTTTGTTTCTCAAATCTTTCTGATAATGTACTTGTATATGTTGGGATTCTAATATGAATTAGCTGCTTACAGTTACTTAAGAAAACAGGAATTTTTTTTTTTCAGAATTGCTGTTTAAGAATGTTTTTGGGCTGAAATAACATATAGTCTGAGAGTCCTCACTCACTGCATTTCTTCTTACAGGTGCTGGATTCGGATTAGGAATTGTTTTCTCAGTCATCTTCTTCAAAAGTAAGTATACAGCAGTAATCTTGACTGCCTGTTCTCCTAATTTCTGTCTGTTGTAGATGCAGTTTAAAAACCAAGAAATCTGAGGCATGTAAAACTTAATCAGCATGTTAGACCAATTCTTTCATTATTGGTCATGTCTTTTCAGTTGAAATGGAGTTACCTAAACTTTTAACTGTTGTGTAACAAGGTTGTTACACGCGGCATCTCTCTAAGCTCCTACTGTGCTCGGCTCAAATTCTGGAATTGCAGGAAACCCTGAGCCAAATTACTGGAGCCATGTGTCTAGACATCAGTTTATGCCAGTCTTGCCAGGGTTTTAAAACTGATCTAAATTCTTTTTTTAGTTATGCTTTGGTAACAGAATAATTTTCAGGAATATCTTGACCTCAGAGATTGGTCTCCATTAAATTCTAAATATGATGTCTTACTGTTACTCTTGGTTTTCTTCTGAAGTGGTCTGTTTTTCAGCCGATTTTAGGACTTGTAGAACTTGAAAATGCCTAATATGCATCTTCCAGTAATTTCTTTCTTGATGCTTATTTAGCAATACTATCACTGTCATGTGAAATGAACAGCTTTTCTTGACTTTAACTTTTCTCCTCTGCTTGCCTTCCCCCACAGGAAAGACATGGCCTATCGCTTTTGGGTCAGGGATGGGGTTAGGAATGGCTTATTCCAATTGTCAACATGACTTCCAGTCTCCATATCTTCTCCATGGTAAATTTGTAAAAGTAAGTACTTGTTACTATTAATTGGTAACTGTTTGTAAGTTAGCATTAAACAATAGATCTAGACACCATTTAAATGGATTTTCCTCTGCCTTCCCCAAAAAATTACTAATAAGAAGAAACTTGGGTTGCCTAAGCAGGGGTGGTTCCCCTGCTCTGTAGAAATTTTTAATATCTGGTGTGTTTAGCAGTAAACTTACTAGACTGAATACATAGAATTAGTTTAACAGATCCTGCAGGTAGGTTTCCCTACAACCTGAAAGCAAGTATAATAAAAATACATGTTAGAAAAGCTGAAAAATTAAACTACTGGTGAGATTCTGCCTTCAGACTTTGGAAGAAGCTAAAGTCACATCGGGTAGATCTACCTGTGGAAGCACATCTGTGGGGGTTTTTTTGCAATATGAAAGCACTAATCACTTGTAAGTTTTGTGGCTTGTTTGGCTGGATAGTAATGTAATAATTAGTCTCAAAATATTGCACACTTCAGGTTTGAAGAGGATAATTTAAATAAGTTCTGTATTATCACTGACCATGCTGAGATAAAATATTTTAAAATAGGTTAATTAGCAGGAACCATTTGGGCACTTGCAAACTGCCTACACTGCACTAAGTCCACACTTCCTTAATATTTTATTTCTTCGCATGTAAAAGTTGAGACTGCTCTTAGGGTAATTTATCATTGTGGCATCTGGGGGAAAAAAAAAAAAGGGCTGTGTGTGCATATTTTGGATCCACAAAGCCATATACTGCTAAAAGCATTTCACTGATACTGGTGGAGAGGCATCTACCAGGACATATTTACATATTTATTTTAGCACTTCAGAAAGTACTGAGGTAAAATGTGCTGCAGGTACAGAGTGCATGTACACGGCAAGTACACATAATGCAAAAATTGCTCCTGTATCTCTCGTCTGCCTGAAGAAGGAGGCCTGAAGGTGTTGTTAGGCTTTTTCCTGATGCATCTAGAGCTCTAAGCTGAGTCCAGTCCTCCTCAGATTTACTGGCAGATGAGCTTTTGCCAGCCTTCTGCAGCACTTCAGACATACCTGTTTACAAATATTTTCTTCAGCTGCCTGTTAAGAAGGGGAAACAATAACAAGATTCTTGAATAACTCCTTCAGATAAAATATTTTGGATAGCAATGTAGAGAAACTGTGACTTAGATGCAGCTGATACAACATTGCCAGCTACGGTCCAGAATCAAAAGTCTGTGCACGACTCTTCTGGCCAAATTTGTTAACATCAAAACGTGTTAGCTTTACACACTATCCTGAGGGTATTACGCCAATTTATGTCTCCAAAAAGAAACTGGAATGCCACATCTGTGGCTTCATGTGAATGGTAAATGCCCCGTTCACATGTTCTGAGAAAGCATTATTCATTCAAGGATGCTTGTTACTAGGGATGTTGGGCAACAGAAAACTTTCAGGTCAGCCTAGTAAGGGATTTTGTTTGGATTAAGGACTAATCTGTGCTCTGGAGCAAGGGTGGTCCTTCGAAGCATGAGGTAATTGAAAGGACACTTCACAGAAGAAGCGCAGCTGCCTGCATGGCGCAGGACTAGACAAATAGTTTCCAGTGCACTGTCTCCACTAGCTCTCTCTGGCACAAAGAGGCTGAACATGCTGAGAGAGGGAAGACGCCGATGAAGCCATCTAATGGTTAATGTCATTAATTCTCTCCAAACTGTCGTGTCATGGATAATGGCTCCAGGGTTATTACAACAAAATTATTTCATTTCTGTTGGTTAGGAGCATGGAAAATATTGTTGCATTATCACTCATCTGTGTTTTTCCTAGAAAATACTGTTGTAACTAAATTCTATAGGATTTCCTTTACAAAACTGAGTTTCTGTTCAAATGTTAACTTGTCAAAATGTGAGATTCTGCAAGAAAATCAGCTTTAAGAGACAGAGAAATGTAACACGGATTAGCTTGAATGAAATTATTTCTAGTTTTCTGAACCTGTCAAGTTCATAGGATCACAGGATAACTGAAGTGGGAAAGGACTGCGAGGAGGTCATCTAGTCTGACCTCAAACTGGGGTCAGCTGTGAGGTCAGACCAGGTTACTTGGGGCTTTATCCAGTCTGGATTCTTGATTCTTCAGGATCAAGTTCTTAAATCTGAATCCTAAGTGAGAATGAGAGAGGATGGAGGACCTTCACGATACCAAATAATCAGAAGATTACAAAGCAACTTTGCAGCTGTTCTAGCTGCCCATCCTTTGGGTTAGTGATTTGATCATGAAACACTAACACGAATGCAAGAGCCACTCATCTAGGCCAAAAGACTACTTAAAATGCAGAAAAGCTCTAATTTGTGGTCATAAGATTCTGGTGGTTTAAGTAATTTGATCAAGTGGATGTCACTATGACTTCAGCTGAATTTAAAATCAACATCTAGCAATTATTTCAAGGGTTAAAACGGTGTGGCTGAGGATTACATGGCCTAGGTTTCCTTGCAAAATGGAAAGTATCGTATTTTTCAGGTTATTTAGCCTGTATTATTTATCACCCCCAAACCCACAACCCTGTACTTTGATAGCAATGTGAATTGTATTGATGTGCAAGAATACAAGAAGTCTGGCAACTGGCACCTTTCCTCCTGCCCTGTGTGCCTTTGTTTTCTATCCGATTTCTGTTCAATCTGTGAATAGTTAACCTGAACAATAATGTTGGGTTTTCTTGAAGAACCCATTTTATCAGAACGGAGGGTTATGTGCATGAAAACATGGCATGCTTCTGCTTAACTTCTGCATACTCCTCGGTCTAGCGAAGGATGAAAATGTCAGCCTACCTTCTGGAAATGTTACAAAGCTAAGTGGCTTGCTTTACATCGTGCAGCACCTTCCATGTAAGGAACCCAAATGGCTTTTTAATAATATAAGCCTTCTTGCTTTACAGGAACAGTGACTAATGACTAAGACTATCCCAGTGGGAAGGAAGGAGAAATCAATGATTATTCCTCAGGAATACTGAAGTGCCCCTGGAATAAGCCAACATTCTTCAGTAACGATCACCAGTAACTCTTTATACTCCAACAAACTGTTTCTGTACATGAAACAAGGGTCTGTTGCTTGTTTTGTATCATGTCTGGAAAGTGCAAGGAAGAGCTCTTCTGGGAAATAAATAAAAGAAAAATGGCCTCCTCTGGTGTGTTGACTTTGTATGTGAGTGAGAGAGAGAGAATGGAAGGAGAGGACTTCATTTTGAGTACCTAGCAGCTGTGACCACCTGGGTAAAAGCCACTGTGAGAGCTCTTCAGAAAAGACAGCCGTCGTATGTTCCTCTCCACTCTGGAACGGCAACCCCCATCTAACATACAGTTCAAAGAAGCATTCCCACCTCATAAATCACCCACTCGACCCCTGCTGCTTGTGCCGGTGTTTGGAGAGGAATATAAATACTCCTATGTCCTGTTTGTACAGTTGCCCTTTAAAATTGGAATTTTTGTCCTCTCCGAAGAGGCAGAATCCAAAAGGGCACAGCCTAACCGTGTGTCTGATGCAGTTAGCCAGTGCTGTCTCTTGCAGCTTTGAGTCATGGAGTGACCCAAGTTTGAAACTTCCCAGGATAGTGGGCGAATTAAACAGACGCACATGCCATCTGGCTTTGAGATTACCTTTTAGGTTGATGGTTTTTTCACCCCTCTTCTGTGGGAGAACAGATAGGTTTCAGTGTCTGGGAATGGGTCACAAATATTTAAAGCTCTTTATTACCTTGGCATGTCACTGATCCCAGTACTCCCTTCTACTTTACATTTACCCCAGTCCTTGTAACTACTCGTTGGCATGTTGTCTGCTGCTCTTCTGACTCAAGAGGTTGTCTTCACTGCTGCTTTACTCAGCACAATTTTCTAGCTATTGAGATGGCTCTCAAGGACCTCTTGTCTTTGTCCTGTGCTTGCTGCATATTGTCCACATAGCACAAGATGTAAATGCACATCTCCCGAGACAGAAGGGGAACGGCATAGATTGATACGGAGCTTTCCTTTATTGGAGGCCTGTTCTGCTGCATGGTGAGTGCTGGCAGATGGAAGAGTGACAAAAAAATTCCTCTCCGGAAAGGAAAACACAATGGAAAACAAGTTGTGCAATATTTGCTTTTTAAACCATGCCAAGAAAGGAAAGGGATGGACTGAGGGGCAGTCTTCAGAGAGCTTGAGAAACTCCTTACCTTACTGAGCAATGGGACTGAGACTTGGTCTGGGTGCTACAGCAGTCCTGTGCACCCACATCCCCCGGGGCACTAGTGTGTGGATCTTGCACACTGAAGAAACATGTTGAGCTGTGCCCAGAGTCAACAGAAGTGAAGAGCTCGCCTAGAGCAATGGACTTGTGAAATAAAATAGCTTTAATGCCAGAGCAATATTAAAGACTGTCAAAGCATGATACCATCCAGGACCATTGCTTGAGCATGTCCTTGTTTTTCCACCTCCTCCCTTGCCGGACTAAATTCATCAGTCAGGTCAAAACAGCTTATTGGAAACAGGATCTCTTTCTTTCTTCCCAATTTTGAATCATTTTATCTGGCCCCAATTTTTAATTTGAACTGTGTACTTTGGAGCCATAGCTCTTCTGTGGTTTGGAAAGTGTTTTTATTGAGTTCTGTGTGTGTGTGCTGCGATGCTAGCAGTCTGTAAGCCCATGGGTTCAGCTGGAGAGGAGGGCACCAACCTGGGTAAGAAACAGGAGAACCAAAAGCGGTAGCGACGCTCTGAATATAACAAAGGTCAACGTGCAGGAAAAGCTTTAGCTCGCGCTGTGTCATTTGGGCCATGATGATGGGTTCCATTTTTCTTTAGTGTCGCTGGTAATGAGTTGTCCTAGCCTGTTGTGCTCTGCCTTAGTTCAAATATGGCTTTCTAGGGTTAATTCTTACTTAATGTGATCTACTGTGACCCGTGATCAAGTGGTTCTTCTGTCCCTGGAACTCCAGAGGGAGTTGTAGACTTCCAACTTGTAGATATCGATTCACAATGTGCCCTTTATTGCTAGAATGAGAATAATCAGAACAAATGTTCGTTAATATGAAATCCACTAGGGTGAGTGTGGAAAAATGCACAATTTAGAAAGTAGAATTTAAAATTTGTCATTGCTTTTTAAATGGGGTAAGAACTAATTTTTTTTTGTTTTTCACAGCTGCCTTGCTTCTTTTGGTTTTGTTGAGAGATACATATATGCATATATAACTAGCTCATAATGGGCCTGTATTTGTTTTGGTTTAATTAAAGTTGTATTATTCAAAACTTGGTTTTGAACCTGTCCATGTAAGCTGTGCAAAATGTCTCCTTGTGAGGACAAGTCTCCTGTTTCCCTCTACGAGAATGAGACCATAGTGTTCCCAACTGAGGTTGGAATAGGAACGGTTTCCTGCTGCTTGATTTCTAATTACATAAATGGAAGGGGGGAAAAGTGGAAATTCTAAGTACCAAAAGGCATGTTAAATTTAGTATAATACACTCATCTGGAAACTATCACATTTTTCCTTCTTTCTTAAGCCTGCTGAAATCATTGCTTCGGCTAACTGTAGCGTGATTTGGATCAGTACCAAAAAGTGCAAACAAGATAGGCCCAGAAAAGTCAGGTGTCCTTACCAAAAACTTAATGAGACCTTTTAGTGGAGAAGTTACTGCAGCACCCCGATGCAATTTTAACAGGAAAATGGTGAGTATACAGTGAGTATACCACTATTTAGGAGAAGGAAAAAAAAAAAAAAAGACTGCTGAATAGAACTGTTTTTGAACGTTTAACAGCTCCTTAAGTGCTTGACTGGCCACAAATCTGACTCTTAACAGCTTGATTAGATGTCTGCTGAGGTTTTGAGATGAATAAACAAGTCAAGGGAAAGCAGAGACTGCAGGGAGAAAAAATATCAAGCTGCTTTTCTATTGTTTATCAGAGTTCGTCATGTTTGATCAAGATACCATCATTTCTTTGTATTTCACTCATGCCTAGGAGCCTTAGCCAAGATCAGGACCTTGCTGTATGTGGTGCTGTGCACACAAATAAAAATCAGTCTCTGCCCTGGAGAATTTACAAACTAAATAGATGGGATTAAGGGAGGTAGAAAGGTTTACAACGCCCGTTTTAAAGATGGGAGAAGCTGTAGGCAAGGTCAGTGATAAGTCTTGGAGGGGATGTGGCATCCAGCTGGGACTCCAATTGGAGTCTTGAGCCACCGACTCAATCAGCCGACCTTTCTGAGGGGTTTTTTTACTTGGCAGGTCATGGAGACTCAGGGGAAAGCTGCCCACTTCATAGTCTGGGAGACTCCAGAAGGGGACATTCTGCAGCTGTTTGCTAGCTTCAAATTGCCCCAAATTGTGAATGGCAAATCTCTGATAAGTTAGGAAATCTGGTTTATTGTCCAGCAGGTGGCTGCTTATAGAATCACTAATGGGTATAAAACACTGAGATCCTCAATATTGACTTCGGTATAAATCTGAATCTGATAAAGAGAGAAAATATTGCAGTGTATTACCAGTTCTTTGCATCTCATGGAATAGGACACCTCTGTGTTAGGCATAACATAAGCATAATACCAGAGGACAGTCACTGCCTTAGTCGATCTACCTTAAATATGAACTTAGGTAGCAGATCGAGATAGAGGGAGGATATCAAGGAGACAGTATCGTTCCAGCAGTGGAAACACAGCAGTAATGGTGTAACTCAACTCCTCCAGAGGGTTCACACGGGTGATCCTCCAAAGGAGAAGGAATTAGTTTTCCAGATATTTTTATTGGGTTCCCTCCGAGTTTTTGAAGCAGTACAAAAGAAATCACAAAGGTGCTTGTTTGCAAATGCAAGCAGTGGGTGCATGAGTGGACTAAAGGAGACTGTGGTGGTTGGGGTAGTGATCTACCACGAGGTTCAGCTCTTATGCTTTAGCGTAAGTGGCAGAGCTGGGGAACACGTATCAGTGACCTGCTAGGAAAACCCCATTTTTCAGCAGTGTCCTGAATCAGCGAAGCATTGCTGACCCTTCCTTTTGCTCTGAGCTGGCTGGGTTTTGTTGCTTTTCCCCCCTACCACAACATCCTGACAATAAGAAATAAACTTTTCCCTCATCCCCCACCCCACCCTTGCCTTTGTAAATGGGACTGGTGCAAATTCTGGCACGCCAGCTCCAGTAGGCAGCTGTATGCAATGCGTACTGTGTCTTAACTGCTCTGAGCGTCCAGCCTATAGCCCACCCACAGTGAAATGCTTAACTGAGATTGAAGCTAAATGGGAACACAGTTTATGGAAATTCAGCTGTGGATCGCCGTTTCTCTTGTGACTTCTGGCTGTCAGCACTTAGCTGTATAGCACTGCTAGCTCTTTAGGGCTGGATGTTCCTTGTGGTGGTGGATACCCACCTCCTGTAGCTTATAAAGATGCTGAGAAAGTTGTTGGTGGCTAATAAATCACTCCTCATCTATAGTCTTTATTGGTAGTGCTTGTAAAGACTCCAGCTCTGGGTTAGGAGTGTATGCCCCTTCCTAGAAAAGGTCATGCCCTTATCAGTTCAAATTCAGTTCATAAATCTCCTGTTGTATGAAGGAGTGTGTTTCTTTTTAGAAGTTTTAGAAGGTATTCTTCTTTCCCCTTGGTGCTGCACTTGGAAGTTGTTAGTAGTGACTAACAGCTTAACCCAAACCCATCACCAATCCCATGAGCCATGTGTTCCCTGAGGATTTAGTCCAGTTGTGATAGACAGCACCTCAGTTTTCTCCCCTGTAAAATGGAAATGGTGCTACTCTCTCTACTTGGTCATGGATTTAAGACCTACTTCATTCCCGGGTAAAAATCAACTCTGTGCAGTCAAGCAGCATATATTGTGGGACACCGCAGTTCACTACCCAGCTGCGCTGACTGAATCACGCTCCACAGTTCACAAAATACTTTGAAGATGCTGGAAGAACAAGGTAGAGGTGTGCTATGGAAGGTGAGTGCTTCAAACCAGGTAAAAGTGTGCTGGGGAAGGGGAGTGTTTCTACACCTTCTTATCCACCCTTTCATTTCTTGCAGTCACCTGCTTCTCTGTCCCCAAACTCCTGCGCCTTCTCTCCAGGACAATGTGCTATAGCACAGAGCAATAAGGGAGAAAGGGCTGGAGTTATCAGTGGAGTAAGGGAACAGGAGGCTTAGGCTGAAGGTAACTGCCATGGGTTGTGAAATCTCTCTCTTCAGCAGCCGCTTTCTAGGTTCAAAGGTTGACTGAGGCCACATGAGAAGAAAATTATTTCATGTCCTAATGGCTCCGTGGCAGATTTGCAAAACAGTGGCAGTCTGGGGTCTGTGGATGCCGTGTCTCCCACAGGAGTCAGTATAATGCTTTGTATTATCTGTAATTTCCATTCATTATCTAGAAGTAGATATCAAATGGTGTCAGACGGATAATTGCTATCTGGTGGGATGCTATGTAAATGGAAAAGTGGAGCAATGTAGATTTTGAGATAGTCAAATGTAAAGTTTGACACTGAGACACAACAAATGCTGATCATACCTAGAGATCACAAGGGCTTAGGGGTTACAAAACCCCAGGACCTGAAGGGTTTGCTGCCAACAGGGAGAGGCATAATGAGAAGCAATGGCTGGAGGCCACTTGACCCACGCAGGTGAGCAGCGAGGTGCTGAATTATAAGCAGAGAGACTGAGATAAGCCAGGAGAGGAATGGGTGGATTTTTCAACTCCTGATGTCTTAAATGTAAGTTACTGTGCTCCACCTGGGAGTGACTGGGTGAAATCAAATGACCTGTAACACACATGGATTCATATCAGATGATCTAACTGTTCTTCTTGGCCATAATTTCTTTTAAACTTCCAAGGCCATAAAGGTTGACTGCATTGTTCCTGGTCTCTGTCCCATCGCTTAATCTGGCATGAACTAAATGCAGAAATTTTCAGCTCAAGGACCCTGTTTGTTGGACACTCCCTGAAGATGTCCCTGGCATGGTTCTCAGACAGAAGACAACCTAATTTCTACAGCGATCATTGCTGCTTTGTTCTTCCAGCTCCTCCCTTTTGGACTGTTTTCCTTGGTTTTGTTTGAGGGAACTGCTGATGGTGTGTGCTTCCCCCCACTCCTTTTTCCGGGCACAGGGCCCGGTTTTTGTTTAATTCTCTCTGAAGATTACATGGTTTCGTAGATAACCTGTCGAGAGTTGGGGTATTTTGTATGTCAATAAATGCATCTTTGAATGATGGATGGAAGCCTGGGGCTGGAACTGCAGGAGTGTTTGTGGGCTGGGACTGGAGATGCACTGGAAAGACTCTATGGGAAAGTCTGCATAGTCCTGCTGTCTGCACCACGTCAGACAGAACAGAGAAAGTGAATTTACTGGGTTCTTTTAAGGCCTGCGAAATAATTCCCTTAAATCTTTGGGAGCATCCTAGTAGGCGACATGCTTGTGGGAGGCTCTAGTTTACTATCTGCTAAGTTGTGGATTTTATATCCATATTAGGTATAAATAGAGGTAGGCTGGCAGATAGAGGAGGTCATTGTGACTCCTCTGAGCACAGGATGAGCCTATAATTATTTAACTGAGGCTTCAGTGTTAACTCTTGTCATACATTGGAGCAGCCACTGAGGCAGCCCCTGTTACCAAAATTAAAAACAAAATGATGAAAAATTGGTCCAGTGCTAGCATGGGTGTCTCAGCATGTTCAAGAAAGCAGCGGCCAGTTTCATTCAGTTCCTCACCAGCTGCAACAGTATTACCTGCTTCACAAACTCAAAAATCACCATTCTGCTTCAGGGCAGGAGGAGAGGGAGGCAGTGAAAGCAGATTTCTCAGGGTCCCACATTTCTAGGATTTGATGAGCCACACCCTCTAAAATACGAAAATCGTCACCTTAAGGATTATATTTGCATTTGTCTTCTGTAAAGCGGGGGGGGACTGGGAGCAGAGGAGTTTAATCTGTTAGTGAATACATATATATACACATTATTTTTTCATTTAAAAAGATGCTGAGTCTCTCTTGCAGTCACAGGACTTCAGAAACTGGCACTTTGAGACTTCTGGTTTTGGGTGCTTTTCTTAAAGGCCAGAGAGTTTGTGCACGAGCCTCTTCCCATGCAACAGCAGCAGAGTATTGCTCTGGGCTGAGTCACCCCGTTTCAGGCGGGTGCTGGTTTCCTTTCAGTAATGTGCAAAATGTTCCCTGCACACATGTGTATGTTCTAAGTTTGTACTGCTGGTTGACAGTTTGTAGGCGCTTCAGTGCCAGAGCTGTCTCTAAACACATACAAGCACCTATTGTGACGAGGCCCTGAGCTTGGCTAGTGCTGCAAGAAAAATAATTAATGTAATAAGAGTTTCTAAGCGATTGCAGCAGGGGGAAGTTGTGCAGCAGAAAATAAGATGGTTATCAGAGGAGATTTAGCTGGTCCTAATGGTGTCAGAGGAAACTGGTATTTTTGAAGTAGAAAGAACTGTTTGCACTCATAGGAAAGAGGGCACCTGCAAATGAAGCCCAACAGCTTCTTCCCAGCCCTCCCTGATAGAAACTGCTCCTGCAGACATGAACTGAATAGGAGAAGGATTTTGCATGACCTGAGTTGCTGGGGAAGCAAGGGAGGGAGGGACAAAGGGGCCTAGAGAGCCTGGGAGCAGGGAGCGATTGGGCAAGGTGGAAAATAAAGTGATTAAACACACTTGGACTTGCTCAGAGATGGGAGGGGTACATTTTTTTTACTGCTGCCCCAGGGCCCCAAAATGCATTGGCACGGCACTACAGAGAAACCACTAATCCCAGTCACCAAGGGGAGGGAACGGGACTTTCTCGTTGCCTCCTGCTCGCGGAGCGTTTGGACCCCTGTCGAAGGAAAGGCTGATGGGATTAGAGGAAACAGCTGGCTCGAGTCTTACCCTGCGGGAGCTCGCATTCTCGGGACTCGGGAAGAGAGGAGCGCCCCGCTGCCGAGTCGCATTCCAGGTCATTTGCTGAGCCCAGATGTTTTCTAATGAGCTCTATGATAAATCCCTTTCCTTTACTACCGAGCACAGTCCCTGCCAGCCAGGTCTGTCCCTAGATTTCTCTTTCTACACATGGCCAGGCAAGTCAGGCTTTGCAGTTCAAGCCAGCTAGCCTAATTACCGCTAGGACTTGTGCCTTTCCGCTTTGCCTACGCAAAGGGCTTCAGCACAGAGCTCAAATCTGTTATCCTAAAGCTGTGGCCTGATTCCTCCCATGGCTGAACCTGCCCCTCCAGCCTCTCCTTACCTCTGTCATTAAGCCAGATGCAGCGCTCAGGGTGGATTGACCTGGTGGCCTGAACGAGCAGTAAAGTGCTGTTGTACCTCTGTGCTTTGGGTGAATCTTAAAAAGCAAGAATGGGATTTGTAAGGACTGCTCCATCCTTGCCCGTGGGTGCTGGAACTACCCAGATGTGAGAGTCACACGCTGGCAGCGACGGGAGGATGCGCTCCTCACATCCTACCTGCCACCACTGTCCCCTCCCTTCACCTACCCGAGATGGTGATGGGAAATCACCCCCCAGCTTTTTTTTCTTTGCCTCTGTCTCCTGGCATGAGTACTGGTCCCTTCACCTCGAGCATGTACGCCCTTACACACGGCAATTTGGGGTCCTGAGCTGTTATCTTGGAGGTGTCTTAGGGCTTATTTAGGAGTCAAGAATAAGGAGTTCAACTCCAGCAGGTGACAATCCAGTGAGAGAAGGGAGGTGATAACGGGCCACCTTTATTCCAGGGAGCTGCAATGTGATTTTTTGTGCCCTTTTACAAAGATACAGAGAGGCGAAGGGAATCGACTGATCTGCGACGGGGCAGGGGAGTCCGTGGCAGACACAGATATCAGTCCCCCAAATCCCTCCTGGGTCATGCCAGGGGGTTTAGCCCTTGAGAGCGCTTCTCTGGACCCTATGCAGTATGTCTCAGGGATGGTGAACAAAACACAAGTCGCTGGGGGAGAGACGGAGTGAGGGCCCAGCTGTGAGGATGTGTGAAGGGCAATTCCCTCGTCGCTCCCTGCAGCCCTTTGCGGATACTCACGCTCTCGCTCGCTCCTTCTCCAGCTGCCTTTCCCTTGCATATGTTTTCTAGCATCCAGCTATGGGCAGGGAGCCTTGGAATCTGCGTTAAGACACAAATAAAAGGAATAGTTTTATTTTTAACTTCCAAATACACCCTTCTAATTCTCACGCCCACAGTTCCTAGTCGTGTCCTGACAAGCGGGGAGCCCCTGGCACTGTGGGCGTTTGTCAGCAGGCCCAAAACAGCAACAGCGGGCGAGGGAGGGAAGCTCCTGGAGACCAGGGAGCAGGTTTGTGCTGTGTCTCAGTGCACGAAAGCCTTGGTGATCCAGCAGCAGGGGAAAGGGCTGAGGGGGGAGGCAGGGGTGGGTGTGGGGACATTTTGGGCAAGGCTCCGTGCACCTGTGTTTTCATACGGTGTCTGTCTGTGGTGGAAAACAACAGGCTGATGAAACGGGCTGTCGTCGGGGGGGCTGAGAGTGGAGAGTTGTGTCGTACTAACCCACGTGTCGCACCGCTCGGTGTGAAAACGGCAGCGTGGTTTGGCACATTTGGTGTTTTAGGGGCGGACAGCAAGCTCCCCAGAGCCTGCGGGGAGCGGGAGCTGGTAAAGGAGGGGGGGATGTGGAGCAAGAGTCTAAAAATGCTGCTGAAGCCAGCGACCCTGGCTAGGGGTGAGGCGCCTGACCGCTGAGGATGGCTCCTTCCCTGCTGGTGTTGCCTCCCTCCTCTCCCTCCCGGCTGCAGAGCGGCTGCCTCTAGCCTGTGCCTGAGCCAGTGTCTGTCCAAATGACATCTGCAGGCATCAGGTCTTCACTCCTTGTGCTGGCTGCGATACCGCATTGCCAGAGAGGAAGGGGAAGAGTGTTGGCCCTGGGCTTTGACAGCCTCTCAGCAGCTTCTTTCATCCCCCAGCCAGCCTGCTCTGTCATACAGCACCTCTGCCTGTTTCTTCTGACACCAGAAAACTTGAACTCTGCTCCTTGTGCCTCCCCACCCCCAGATTTAGATTTCTGTGTTTCCCTCTTCTGCTGTTTGGCTGTTTACAGAGCTGCAACACGAATAGTAGGAAGCAGCGCGTGAGCTGCACGCCGGCTCCCATGTCTGCATGCAGCCGGGCGCTCCACTCAGTAATCACACCCCAGTGCTGAGGATCCCCCAAAAACCATCAAAATACTGAACCATGGACCTGAACCACTTGGGTGAATTTCATCCGTGGTCTGTTGCTTTGTAGCTGGTCGTGTCTGCATCTTATTTTTCCTCATTTATCCACAGACCTGAGAACTTGCTTCCCAGCCTCTCCTGCCTCCTCTTTCACTTGTATTCTTCAGAATAAAATAGCCTCCTGTGCAGGAGCTCACTGCTGGTCATGCTGGCCACGAGGAGCAGGTAGAGATTAGTCAAAAGCCCAAGTTCAGCAGTGGGTGAAACTGCTGGGAGATTAGAATTCAGGCTCCTGATGGGGTGTGTGGTCATGGTGAAAGCCTGCTCCTTTGTCTGGTGTTGGCCCTTTTGGGGCAACAGCACAGTTCAGGGCCGGGTAGGCATCTAGCAGGATAAGTGATGTGGAAGCAGGTTTTTGCCATCTGATTTACAAAATCCTATTGTCCTGGAGCTGGAAGGCACCGAGCAGCGGGAAACCGTTCCTTTGCTGGCAGGCTGCAGCCTCCTTCAGCTAAGAGCCAGCCCCACAGCTTGCTCTCCTCGCCTCTCCCAGGACCACTGCCAGGGCAGTACCAACACTCCTCTCAGCGCAGCTCTTGCTTTCCTCCCATCTCCTCTTCCCGCTTCTCTGATCTCGATGCGAATCTTCACACAAGCAGGAGCCAGCAAAGCCCATCCGAGCCTTGCAGGTATCTTTTGATTTGGGTAGTGCCGTGCCAGTGTTTAATGTGGAGGCCTCCATTAGATTAATTGTGCTTTTACAGAACCAGAGCCCTTCCGGTCTGCAACAATTATTGTAAGTGAAAGATAACGATGAATGGTGCTTCACGGGGATTGTGTTTGGCTGTTAGTTTTTTTATGGGAAGGGGAAAGAGAGAAAGAAAAAGAAAAGAAGAGAGAAAGATGAGATAGGGGAAGGGAAAAGAAAAAGAAAAAAGAAAAGACCATCCTCTGTGGTGTTGGAGAACTTTCCCAAAGGCTCCCCTGCGGCTAGGGCTCAACCCCAAGCACACTCTATCAAGTATGATGTTTAAATAGGAACTGTTTGCGTTCAGTGAGCCAAATCCAGACGTTGTTTAGGTCACTGCAGGAGCAAACGCTGGCGAGGTACCTTCGGCCGCCGCTCTTCTCTTGCAGACGCGGCGTTTCGAGGGCCGCGCGTTGCCCGCGGGCGCTCCCCGGTAGCCTTTAGCACTTGCCGGGGGCTCCATCGCCCAGGACGGGCGGTCTAGGGGTGAGCTCCGCACCCGCTGCCCCCCGTGGGGGTTTGTGGCTCGTCCCCGCGGCTGCGAGGGGGGAGAGGAAAGGGGGTGGGGGGGGGCTGCGCTTTCCGGGGCCGCTCGGGGCTCCCCGCACCGCCCCAGACACCGGCGGGGCGGGCGGGCGCTGCAGCCGCCGCTCCCCTCCCTCCCTCCCTCCTCCCTGTCTCCTTTCCCCTCCTCTCGTCCCCGTCCCCCCCCCCGTTCCCCGTCCCCCCCCCCCCCCGCCAGCCCCGATTGTGCAATCGCGAGCGGCGGGGCCGGCGGCACCGCCCGGAGCCCGGCACCGGGGGGAGGAGGCGGCCGCTCCCGCCCGCCCCGCGCCTCCCCGGGCCGCGGCGCCCAGGATGCGGCAGCCGCCGGGCACGGCGGGGCTGTAACCGCCCGCCCCGGAGCCCATGGGATGTGCCCGCCGTCGCCTGGGTGGTGAGTACCCCTTGGCTTTGTGTCTCCCCCCCGCCGCCGCCTTCCCCCCCCCCCTCCACACGGAGCCGACCTGTTTCTTTTTCTCCGCCGCTGATCAGCACCAGATTTTCCGTCTCTTTTCCTCTCCCTTCCCTTCTCCTCCCCCGCCCCCCCCCCCCGGTGATGGATGGCCGGGAGGATGAGAATATTGCCACGGGCAGAAATCAGTTGCAGATGAGGCGGACTTCGGGGGATCTGCCGTGCAAGCGTTAAAGTATTTCCACCGCCGCTTTCGCTCAAATAAAATAAAAGAATAGGATATGGGGAGCCGCGCTTTATCGGTTGCACATCTGTGGTACAGAGTCCTTCCCATCTATTTTGCGTTTGGAACAAAAAAGTGCAGAGGAAAGAAGGGGAACGTTCAGTATCTCGATTAACTGCAGCGCCAGAGGACGTGTAGCAGTTCGGGTATCATAAAGGAAGGGAATTTTCCTGATGGCAAGGCAGTAAACTTTTGTTACTGGAGAAGTTTGCACTGGGGATGAATTTACATCCTTGTATCCTACAAATAGGTTTTGTGCTTACTGGAATATTACAAAGGCTTATATCTGTTACATCTCGACCTGTTTCTTGACATAGTATTTTGTAACATAGTATTTCAGTTTGTCCAAGTATTTGCGGCTGTTTATTTGTTACATACAGTCATCTCTGCCTGTTATGCACAGTGAGGATTTCTGTTTCTCTAAGGATGTTTGGGGACAGAACATGCTTCAGCTCATTTTCAGGCTGCATTAAAGTTGATCCGGACAATCAATCCCTTCTTGCCCACTAACATTTCTCTTACAAGGGCACTCTTACGAGAAACTCAGGCTCTGCTCCGCAATCTTAACTTTTACGTGTAGGATTAACCCCACCAAATCGAAAATTCAGCCTGTGTGAAGTGTTTGTGGATTTGGGGCACCATAGCTTTGCCATGCAGGTTTTTTGGGAAAAATCCCTACTGAAACAAGTGAGAAAGATCCTTAGTGATATGGCAAGGCCCAGGTTTTCCCTTGTATTTTTAGCCTAAGAACTTAACGTCCTCTTGGCAATGTCCAACCAGCCAAAAATCAGCTGCATACAATGGGCACTTTTGCTTTTTGAAGGCAGTCTCCCATCTCGGAAAAGGCAGCTCGCCTCAAATTTGCAAACCGCAGGATGGGAAATGGAATTTGCCTTCAGTATAAAAATCCCAAGTGTTTGCAAACAGCCCTGAGAAGAATCTGGGCTCTTGGCTTGACCTCTCGGCACTGAATTCCAGCTTGGGGAGTTTGCGGTCTTGCAAAAAGGGCGAACGAGCAAAGTCTTCCTGAGTGCCCGGTTGTCTTTCCGGAGAGAGTAAAACAGTCAAGCTGGAGGGAATTTTGGGTGCCCAGGAACTGCAGGATTGGGCCCTGAGCCAAAATGCTTTTAAAGTAGCCTTGAAGACCTGCCCGTATTGGAGTAACTTTGCTCGCGGCGTGTGTTGGCATCGCCGAGGTCGTGTTAAGCTGGTATAGTCGTGGGAAACCTGCCCGAGAAGCCGAGCAAACTCCCGGGCAGTTATTCCTCCCCAGGCTCTGTGCCGTTCCCATTCCGGTGTTAGCAAAACCTCCCCCGGCTCCCGTATCGTAGCTGCAGTGACCGCGGGGCAGGCAGAGCCGAGGACTTGCTCTGTCCTAGGGCCTTGCTCCTGCTCTTTTTTATTGAAGTCTGCTGGAAAAACCCCCCTCCGCTTAGTCACCCAGGCTCGGAGATCCCCTGCGATAAAGCAAGGACCAGAGTACCGGCGGATCCAGCACAGCTTAGGGCAAAGAAACCTCTCAGCTGATCAAATCAGACTCTTAAAAACCTGAGCAGCTGATAAAATCTTTTGGGGGAGGACTGGAGTGGGAATGAGGGGTGGTCTGTCCCCCGCGCCTCCCGTTAGCACTGGCAGGAGCGGTGCTTGCCGTTTGCCCAGACCTTTGTTTCTCGCACAGCGCTGTTTAGGGAGGGAGAGACACGGGGCGGTGGGGGCCAGGGCTTTCCTGGGTGTAAATTAGCACCAGTGGTGGGAACAGAGCAACCCAACACTCAGTTCTACCAGTTGGGCTGGGCCGGGCCGCTACCCCCATTCCAGCCAAGATTTCAATCCGTTGGAGTAGAGCTTTGGAAATGGCGTCAGGATCGGGCCCTCGCTTTGGTCACTCTCTCAGATGTGGCTTAAGCCTCCTCCTTCTCTGATGCAGAGCTCAGATGACTTGTCCAGACCGGCATTCAGTTCACAGCTTGGTTTCGCTGTGGTTACTGGGCCCAATCCTGCAGTTTTAGGAGAGACCGTCTAAAAGTCAAGTGTGAGGTCAGCCCCTGGCACGTCTGGTAGTAATTGAAAATACCCAACTGGGCTGGGAGCTGTTACGTTACCCCCGAAAGCCTCTGGCCCTGCAGTGCCACATGTTTTAATGCTTCAGTATTGGAGATACTGCAGTCAGTGCCGTGGGTCAGCAGCACAGACGTTGGGGTTTATGGCATCAAAACTGCGAAGGCTGGTGCAGTGTAAAGCAGAGATTAAAAAAGAGCGTGAAACAGCACTCAAGTCAACTGGATTTCTGCTGGTGGTGCCAGGATATGGCCTAAATGGGTGTAAAGGGAGAGGGAAACAGCAAGAAGGATCCTGAACCATCACTGAAAGATCCACAGCTTCAGCCTCAAACCCCTTTCTCCTTCCCTCTTTCCCCCTCTTGCTCCAGCAGCTGGGAACCTGATCCTGCAAGCGTAACCCCGCTGCGTAGGACAGGGCTTGATTTTTTATGCAAGTTTGGTAATGAATGACCGAGCAAGCCGAAAGCCAGCGTGGTTGGCATTTGAGACAACTCCCATCTCTGACTGCAGGATGGCCTTACGCGGCGTGTGTGCTAAATTAAAAAAATAATAATCCTGGTGGCCACTATGTACTAGAACTGGTTTTATCTGGTTCCAGTTATGCTTGTTTTGAGTAAGACGAGCGGTGCCAGATTCTGATCTCATTTGCACCAGTGGAGTCATTTGGAGGAGCCGGTCCCAGTTTACCTCACTCGTAAGTGAAAGCAGAACTGGGCCTGCTGGGAGAAGCGCTCCCCGGGGAAATCGCTGGTGCCTGCGTGCAAATCAAACACGGGTAAAAGTGAACGACTCTTGGGACCCTTCCCAGAGGCGGTGCGGATTTTACCGCCGGCCCTGGGGAAGCTGTTTTCACCGAAAAAGGAGGGGAGAGGCTGCGGCTTCAGCTGCAGAGGGAAACGGTGTGACTGTGTGGTGCAGAGCGAGCCAGGTGCTCGCCGTCGGCGAGTGAGAGTGGTCAGGCTCTCGATTAGCGATGCCGTGGCGGAGGGAAAGACAGCCCCTTTCCACGCTGGGTGGGAAGCTGCTTGTGGGGGTTAGGGCCAGCTTTAGAGAGAGCAGCCCAGCTGGAGGGCAGCAGTCACAGAGCTCTTGCACGGGATTTTCAAAGGGGTTTGGATCCGCCGTCCCCGTTTGGACACCGGTGGCCCTCCAGCGTGGCCAGAGCTCCAGCTGATACCCTCGGCCCCAGCCGGGCTGCCCGCGCCGGGGGCTCTGCCCGCTGCTCGCAGCAGCGTGTGGGACGGCTGTGTGGGAAACACCAGCTCCAGGGAAAACGCAGGAGGGAGTCGAGCCTCCTTCAGGTCCAGACATGCGAGCGAGGCCTCTGGCTGAAACGCTGCTAACAGCTGTGTTTGAAAGTGCCTATTTCTCATATTATCTGCAACGCGCTCGGCTACGACCTACCGCTGGGGACTGTTCTAGCCAAAGCATGTGGCAGACTAGTCCTTCCTTGCGCAGGGTCTCAGGCAGCCTGGACGCTCTCCCTTTCCCTAGTTTGCCGAGGCACCGCAGTCCTGCTGCTCCCCAAAACTGCTGGAGGCTCGTACCAGGCTTGTTTTGCAGGTCCCCCACGCAGCTGATCCTTGCTCCCAGCCCTCTTGCCCCGCTGCTCGTAGGGGCTGAGGAGCCCTGCATTTCGAGCAGGTGCTTGAAGAAGACAGGGAGTGGAGGGTGGTGTGGGGCCAGGATATCTTCCTGTGCTTTAGATTGATGCATTTTCCTGGCCGTGGTTGTTCTTAATGCTGAAGAAATTGAGCAATTGAAATAAATTACCAGAAACTGTTTATACTGCTCTCAGACCATTAGTGTGTCCCTTTTCCAGCAGAGCTCCTTTAGGACCCCATTCTAAGCCTATCTAAGTCCATAGGTAGCTTTTTGTAGGTAAAAGGGCTTGGATTTTTTTTTTCCAGCTGCATAAAATGAGTTTCTCAAGTGCTCAGTGCATGCTCAAGAAGCCAGATTTAAACTCCCAATGTACCAAAGTCTTTTGAAATTCTGTCCAAAGTGGGAAGGGGAGAGGGCTTTAAAAATGCTGCATTGCTTTTCTGTGTTTCTGCTTTATTTCTGTGAATCGCTCAACCATGCTTGAGTGGAAATTAATATGTTACGGAAAGGGAAGCTCTAACATCTCCTGCTTTTGAAAGGAGCAGAGACAGCCAGATCCACAGTGAGAAATGACACGGCTTTTGCTCCATTATCAAAAAGTTTTTCTGTTGCATGTTAAGTATCAAATGTCTCCTATGGTAGTTCCTTTTTTATTTTTTTTTGTAATTTCTTCCCAAATTTTGCAGCTCAGCGAAGCAAGACTGAAGCTCTCAGCTCAGAAGAGACTTCTGTGTTCAGTTTAGCACCCATCTGTCTTGCTGTCCTGAAGAATTACCTCTAGACATTTTCAGTGCATAGTTCTTTTCCCTCTCCCCTGGTGATATTGTTACATCGATCAGATTAATTTGGGCTATTGCAGGCACAACAGTAGAGTTCCTAAAAGAGTGTTGTACTTTGTATTTTTTGCAACCAAATTGAAAAATGTAAAGTTTAGCTAAATGCGAATTGCAGAAAAGGGAAAGGTATTAAATAAGGACAAGTATGGAATAAAATCAGTTAGTTTTGATACTTTTTTTCAGTCACGGTGACTTTTCAGGTTTTCGCTGTTTAGATTTAAACTTTTCCTGCTAATAATGCTGGCTTATAATATTTTTTGTTCCATGTAAGCAAATACTATTTGAATTGAGATTCCTAAGAGGCAATTCCCTGTAGTATTCAGAAGTTACTCTACAGACAAAATCCTGTGTCTGAGGAGAGCCATGCCCTGAATCTTTATGGGACAGATACATGTTTCTTTCCAGTTGCCACCAAATCAGACATTTACTGTGGCTTTGCTTCCTTTTAGGTGCCTAAATAATCAGTTGCCTTTTAGCGTTTAACAGCTCCCTGCAACGAGATCGCTCCTGGCCACCTCCCCGCACCGGAGTGATCCCACCCGAGTCCTGGGAGAGCTTTCTCTTCCCCAGGCAGCCCCTGCCCTGCAGCAGGGTGTCCTTGCACGACTCCCCCACCGCACAGCTGCGTCCCGGCCTGACTCCCACCAGCCCTGCGGCGCAGCGTTTCCCCCGAGCACCTTCCTGCATCGTGTGGGGCAAGGGCTGTTGGCAGCCATCCCTCCCCTCCTGCCCCGGGCAGCCTCATCCCTCAAAGGAAGCCAGGAGCTCCAAAGACCTCCCTGTGCTTTTCCACTCTCTCTGCACCCATCAGCTGGCTCGGCGTACGACGCTCCCCCGTCTCTGCTCTCACGAGCAGGGAAACTGAGGCATGGAGCAGTGTGCATCAGCAGCGTGTCTTTGGGGCCTCCTTTTCTCCCAGCAGCGCTGTGCAGCAGCTTTTCTCAGCAAAATGATACAAATAACTAGTTGAACACAAAGGCAGGACCCTGTGATTCCTGTCTAACACCAACTTGGGGTTGCTCGGGGCAGCTTGGCACGGTGTAGCTTGAGGTCCAGGCCAGGTGGGAAGCTGGCTGGCTGTATTCCAGGGAGGCAGGAGAGGAAGGTGGAGGCCCCAGCTCTGATCCAGACCAGGAGCTGAAACCTTCACCTTGGCCATCTCTGCTGAGATCTCATGCACCTCACACAAGGGCTTGAATCACTGGTTGCAGCACTGAGGTGAGGCCATTTCCAGGCTTTGTACCTCATTTTCCTTAGCCGCAGCGTGGAGCTGACACTATTTCTGTGCTGTATTTGTAGGCTTTGAGCCTTGCCTAAGCAATGTTTAAGTTTCGGGGTTTCTTGTCTCTCAGAACCTGGGATGCTGCATGTGTGGCCATGAGCACAATATACCTGTGTCTGTGCTTTTATGTGTTTGGCAAAATTGCAAGATCCTGGATAAGAAAAATACCTATAAATATATTAAACTACTCATGAAATGTTCCCCATGTCCACCTGCAGGCTTGTCTTGTATTATGGTGTAAACTTCCCACTGGAAAAAGAGGGTAAAACTGATTAGATCTTTTTTATTTTCCTCCAGAAGTGTTTGGTTTCCAAATGGCTGAGAACAGCTGTGGGCTGGATGGTGGGAACGGGGCCTCCGAGGTAATTCCCGTGATTGTCCTCCAGCCGATATAACGATGTAGATTTTCCCAGCTGCTTCCAGGCGTTGGCGGGGACTGTCCTGCTTGCGGGACTCCTGAGAGTCCCCGGGACTGCCGGGATGGGAGGAAGGAGCTCTTCTAGGTGACACAAAACATCTGAGCGTGCTACCACCAGCTCTCAAAACCGATGGCTCAGCCATCGGCCAGACTCCTGCCAGGCTCTCCGGGCCTCGCAGGGATGCTGAGCTGGTACAGCTGAGACCCATCAGCCTTGGACATTTTGCCCCTCAGCTCCTCGGGCATGGGGACAGGCTGGAAAAGGGCTCTGGGGCTGCTCACCACAAGCCTGCAGCTGTGCGTGTGCTGAGAAGTTGTTTGTCTCCGGAGTCCGGGATGTGCCAGGCTCAAAGGCTGAGTCATTTGATTTCTGAAATGCGTGCTGAAGGGATGGCGGAGGAAGCTGCCATACGGTTCCCTGCAGAGAGAGAGGGGGGAGACCCTCACGGGCTGATGGGTCTGCCGGAACTGAGCTGAACTTTCTGCTTGAAAAGCTTTGACTAGCAGGAAAAAAAATGTGCCCCGGTGCGGAGAAGAGAAAGAAGCCCCTGTGTGTGGGGAAATGCAGGCCAGGGCCGGGGTCAGCGCCGGGGAGCACACACTTGTTCCTTTAGGGGCTGCAATGTGTAATTTAGCTTGTCACAGAGGAATGTGCTCAATGCCTTTATTTAATCGGGAGTTTGCAAACCTGCTCGGGTGCCTTGTCTTCCTTTTTCCCTTCCCTTCCCAGCCCGGGGGAGAAGGAACACGGTGCTTTTGTCTCCGACCCTGTGGCTGCTGTCAGATGAATGGTTTTAGTGGCAGCTCTGTTCGCATGACTGGTTTGAACTATGCCAGCGAACATGCCGCGGTTGCGAGGAGGCTGTTTCCAGCCCCAGCTCCCTCCCAAACTCAGCTGCATCAGATGTTTTCCTAGGCACTGGCATAAACCTTGTTACTTACTAGAAATGTGGCCCTGCGGGTTCCAGGGCATTCTTGGGAGAAGGAAAACACCATGTGGATGTGGCCTGTTCAGGACTTAAAGTCAGTGGGGGATAGCAGTGCCCAGCACCCGAGTGCCCTGAAAAATGGGGTGAAGCTGCAATTGCTCCGACTCCGCAGAGGTACCTGGTTCCCCGGCTCGCTGATGGCCCCTCTGCAAACCGGAGCAGCGGCCGTGCTGCTAGGGGCCCTGGTTACAAAGACGTCCTTGCTCAGGAAAGGAGAGGGTTTAAGCATATGTTTAAGTGCTTTCCTGAATCCAGGCCAGGTCCTGTGCTTTAGCAGAGCAGTACCTCACTCATCTTCCTCTCGGTATCGGAGTGAGACAGATGCTGGGAGATGATCCGTCATGCCTCTGGCACCGGGTCTGCTCTGACCAGCGCTGCAGAAACACCTCCCTATCGAACACCTCCCTCCAGGAAAAGAAAAGGTTCCAGGGAAGCAGAGCTGTCAGCGCAGACAGATATGTTTGCCTCTTTGCTGCCGGGTAGAGGTGCATAGAAAGCTGGAAAAAAAACAGCCACCACCTTTCTTCGGAAAGAAGGAAATTGCTCTCTAATCAGGCATGTGGAAGTGAACTTGTGTATTGACTCCAGAGGAATTTCGGCTGTTCCCTCGGGGGCTGTGATTGCTGTTTGGGTCACATCCCAGCTCTGATCTCGGACTTGCCTTTGGGAGCAGGATTCCTCAGCACGGAGCTGCTGGCATTTGAGGAATGAGTGATGCTCCTTTCAGAAACCCAAGCAAACCAAGTGTGTGTTTGTGCAGCTTAGCCGTGTGCTCCTTAGCAGAAATTGCAGAATTCCCCCGCTGAAATGGAAAAAAAAATTCAGGGAGCAGAAGTAAGCCCTAAGAGGTGTCTTCGGGACAAATGCAGTTAACCACACGCTCTTATGAATGGCAGTGCAAGCTCGGGGGCTAAAACCCTCTGCTTATTTCAAACCAAGACCTTCAAACCCTGCTTTGTGCAGGTATTCTCAGCGGGGACCTGTGGGATTCACATGAACAAGTGCTGGGAGGATTAGGAAGCCAAGGATACAAATGTCTTGCTGTGTTAGACCATTACAGTTCCTCTATCACCAGGAAATAAGAAAATTTTGTAGAAACCCCACCTGATTCCTCCAGAGATCCCAAGGCCAGGGAATGAGGATGCCCTTTTCTGGCTGCCTTGGGTTGGAGGATGAGGAAGCATCTCTCTCTCACATCTCTCTTGATTCAGATCCAGGAGGTTGGGCTCAGTGGAGGGGTAACAGGGCAGAACCCTCTGCCCCATAATGACCTTAAAATATCAGAGCTGGAGCTGTGAGAGGTGCTTAGCAGGCCCATCTCAATCATGTAGATAAACGTGGTGGTCCTCCAGCTGAGGATGTGTTGGTGCCGACTGTGCAGATAGACTGAGTGACCAGGGAACGCCTGGCTGGGATCCCCAGCGCAGAGCTGCCTCTGACACCAGTGTCTGATAAACAAGGCGTTTTTTTTCCTCTCCTTCCCCAGCAAGTGTTAGAGGGCTGGGCCCAGGAGCCATGGGAATCCACAGGAGTCTTTCCAGTGTGGGCTTTGGATCTTCGTCTGGATAAATAAATAGAAGGAAATAACAAATAACACGGTTCTAACAAATATTTTAGAAAGTATAAATGTCTGCCTTTCACTGTGACTCCATCCAAACCCCACAAAGGAAAAAATTTCCCTATTTCTGTGATGCTTTTCCATCTGCCTTTCCCCAGTGATTGGGAGTGTTAATGCAGGCACCTTGGCTTGGGAACAGAGCTGGCCCGCAAGGAAACCCGGCGTGGGATTTCTCTGGGGTGGTAAGTAACCTTCTTGGCCGACCACCTTTGCGAGCGAGGTTTACACTTGCTATGAAAAGCACCCCCTTTGTCTGCAGACTGAGGTCCTGTCCTCAGAGTAACCGTTCGCTGAATTTGAGTGGCTCTATAAAAATAAATGCCGTACTGGTCTTTTCTGAGGGTTTCTGGACTGAGGTTTCCAGGTCTCCCCGCTTGCTGCTGCCTTGCAGCGACACCTGCCGCGCACTCCCAGGAGGAGAGCGGCTCCCCTTCCCGGGAAAGCCATCCCTCTCCTCTGGGAAGGCTCGCAGCAAGGCCAGCTTTGGCTCTCAAGGTGGGAGAAGAGGAAGTGGAGAAGCCTGCTCCTTCCTCAAATAAAAACATTTCTGCGGTCCGCGACTTCTCCAGCCTGGCTCGGCCTGTGGCGGTGACGCTTTTGTTTTGCAAACTTCTCCTAGCCCAGCTTTGGGTGGGAAATGATGAAAAGTCTGCTGTTGCTGCTGGCAGAGAGCTCGGGAGCAGGAATGCAGGTGTCTGCCTGCCCCAGAGCTGCTTTTGAACAGGGAAGAGGCAGCGCAGCGTGTCCTGCTCCCCGTGCGGTGTTCTGGGGAGATGAGGGTACCAGCACGCTGCGAGGACACATGCTTGTCGCAGCCAAGAACTGCCACGGGCTCAGAAAAACAGGTCTTCTTGCCTGTCTCCTTCCCTGCTAACGCTCTGCTCTCTGTCTGCAGTTGTAGGATTTTGGCAGAGCTGGCCATGATGTTATGGTTCGTGGTTGGGGCCCTCTTCCCAGCGCTGCTCCTGGCCGCGCCGCCCCCCATAAACAAGCTCGCCCTCTTCCCGGACAAGAGCGCTTGGTGCGAGGCCAAGAACATCACCCAGATCGTGGGGCACAGCGGCTGCGAGTCCAAGTCCATCCAGAACAGGTAGGGATGCAGCCTCAGCGCAGAGCTGGATACAGCTGATTTCCGTTTGCAGGTGGCACCGGAGTGGCTCTGGGGACTGTCACTCGCACAAGAAGCCAGGCACAATGTCCTGCCTTCAGCCTGTCTCCACGGAAGGTCAAACCTCCTTCTGCCAGGAAGAGCAGGCACCTCCCCTGAGCCCTCACCCCTGCTGTTGTCTTTGCAGGGCCTGCCTGGGACAGTGTTTCAGCTACAGCGTCCCCAACACCTTCCCTCAGTCCACAGAGTCCCTGGTTCACTGCGACTCCTGCATGCCAGCCCAGTCCATGTGGGAAATCGTGAGTATTCACCTGCTCCACGGTTCTTTCCACGGGGCCTCGCTCAGGGGTCTCAGGTCTGCTCTGCCACCGCTTTAGGGGAAGTCGTTCTCCTTTTCTGAGGTTTTCCCACTCGTAGTTTCCTTTCAGGGTGTCTCTCAGGTGACTGTACCCTGTCTCGAGATGCCTGGGTGGAAGGGGCTGCTGAAAGCAACGTGACTGCTGTGATGAATGATGCGTTTATCACTTTGTTTGCAGAAGCATCCCCCGTCAGTCCCTGCATTATTCATCCCTGTGCTCATCCCCTGTGCCTGTTCTCTCCACCACTCCCTTTGTCGCCTCCTCCCGCTTGGGAGTTTTTGCCTTCTTCAACATCCAGAAGCGCTTCCCACAGCCCATCTGCCCGTCCCCCTCAGAGCTCCCGGTTTCATGCCAGCGCTGATCCTGGCAGAGCCATAAACCAGGGAGCTGGCTTCAGCTCTGCCTTTGCTTTCAACTCACACATTTGGGCAGATGTTTTAGTCCGAACTCTCAGAGCTGCTCAGCAATGTGTCTCATGGGTGGCCTTTGCGGTTACCACCGATATTTCTGTGCCGGTAGTGCCTGGGAGCAGCGTCCCACTTGAGTCGGTGCGTTTTCCCCAGGTCTCTGCAGCTTGTGACCTTGCGAGAGGTCTCTTCCCTTGCAGACTGCCTGCGGAGCTGTGTCCGTGTGGGCAACGAGCCATCACTTCTGGCTTAAAGTCCCCCAAAATCTGCAGGGCATGGGGCAGGCCAGACCCATCCCTGGAGGGGTTTAAGAGTCGGGTTGACATGGCGCTGAGGGATATCACAGAATCACAGAATCATCTGGGTTGGAAAAGACCTTGAAGCTCCTCCAGTCCAACCATGAACCTCACACTGACCGTTCCCAACTCCACCAGATCCCTCAGCGCTGGGTCAACCCGACTCTTCAACCCCTCCAGGGATGGGGACTCCCCCCCTGCCCTGGGCAGCCCATTCCAACGCCCAACAACCCTTTCTGCAAAGAAATACTTCCTAAGAGCCAGTCTAAGATCTGGTGGAGTTGAGAACAGTCAGTGTGAGGTTCATGGTTGGACTGGATGATCTCCAAGGTCTTTTCCAACCTCGATGATTCTGTGATTCTGTGACCCACTGGCCATCCAGGCCACGCTCACTCCCTGTGTCCTCGTCCTTTCCACCCAGGTGACACTGGACTGTCCAGGCAACGACGAGATCCCCAGGGTTGACAAGCTGGTGGAGAAGATACTTCACTGTAGCTGCCAGGCTTGCGGGAAGGAGCCGAGCCACGAGGGAGCCCTGTTCAACGTCTACCTGAACGCGGAGGAGAATATGCCGGCCGAAGGTCCCAGCCCCCATCACTACGCCCACCACCAACAGGAGGTGGAAGAACCTCCTGCCTCCAGCCACCACCATCACGAGGAGGAGGCCGACGAGTGACCTGGCCCTTGCGGACTGTCCTGGCAGCCGGCAGCGCGGGCAGGGGGTGTGTGCGAGGGAGAGGGCCGGGGTTTGGGGAGGGAGGGGGGTGGTGGAGTCTTTCCTGTCTAATAGCTACCCTCACGCTTTGCTCTCCACGACACCCCGGGGCTGCAGGAACGTTTTGAGGCACAAGCAGGGCTGAGGGGCAGACGTGGGGCTGGAGCTGCGGGGCGAGAGAGGAGGGCTCGGCATTTTCTGATGCAAACTTACTTGCACATAATAATAATAATATATTGAGAGGAGCGGGAACCCGGACGTGGAGGGTTCGGCTGAGAGCTGGGCTCCCCAGGGGCTGTCTGCAGGCTCCTGAACCTCCTGTGGAGCCTTTGCTGAGTCCTTCTGGGTTTTTCTCTTGTAAACGGCTCGTACCTGGGGTGGAGGAAGAGGGGATGGACAAGAGATGCAGGTCTCCCCTGGGGTGCGCGGGACCAACATCATCCCTTCTTCCTCCTGCCTGCCCTGCCCGCCTGCCTGCAGACGCGTGGGCTCAGCGTGGACGCGCTGTTCCTCCTGGCACCCACTGAATCTTAAATTCAACCCCAAGCCCCTTGGTTTAGGCAGCTCTGGGGGAGCGTTTTACCCCAGGACGTGCCTCTGGGGCTGCGGGGAACCGTGGCGGTGAGAGCCCCGACCTTGGGGCCACCACGGAGCTCTCCGTGTCATGCCGCGGGCTCTGGGGCTTCACGTTTCGTGGCCCCGCAGGGGAAGGCCAAGAACAGGGGTGGCCTGGGGTGGGAGCCAGCCCCTTCCCCCCTCTCCCTGCTGCACTTTAACGGTGGTGGAGGGAGAAGGGGGGCGAGTGCCGGGATGCCGATGTACCTTTGCCAGGGACTGCTGACGCAGGGCTGGGGAGGCTTGGGGTGGGGGGATGGCCCTGGGCCCCTCCCGCTACCCCTTTCTCTCTGTTGTATAAAGCTGATTTCTTTGGCGCTGTCCTGACAAGAGCTTCCAGAGCTTGTAATCAATGCCTCCCCCTCCTTTTTTACAAGGGTGGTTTTATTTTTGTTTTTGTTTTTTTTTTTTTCTTAAATAAATTAGTTCTGACTTCCATTTCTCAGTGCTCTGATGCCTGGCTGGTTTTTGGCAGTGGGCTCCTCAGTGCTGACAGGGGGTGAGAGGCCGTTTCCAGCAGGACCCCGGATGCGACAGCAGCGCAGGAGGGTTCAGGGCACGGGAGAGCGACGGGTCCCTTTAGCTTTCTGCTGCGTTCAGATTGGGAGGAGGAGGGAGAGCCGCTAAAAGAAAAACCGACCCCAAATCCTCAGCATCTGGGCTGCAGGTGGTCACAGGGAGCCTGCGCGTCAGGCACGGTTCTACTCCAGAGAGTCGCTGCAGCCTGGAGGTTTAAGGGCTGTCGGGTCCCACTTGTGTGGGAAGTGCGTGGGGTCTCTGCGGGATCCCGCAACCTTTATCGGCTCTGTTGCCACTAGGTGACACTCTTGATCCAGCGTGTTTCGCGGCAGCCAGATGTTGGTGGCCTCCAGGAGCGGCCTCTGGACTGGAGGAAGGCGAACTTGGACATGGACGTGGACATCCCTTCGTGGGTGAGGAGGGGACCCAAACGCCTCCACTGGGTTATTTCCAAGGGTGTTTGGATCACGCGCGCCCTTGCAAACCTCTGGTCCCGCTGGTGCGTGGTTGTACCCTCGGAAACGATCAGCTGGTGCTCCCTGCACTGAGCCTAACCCCGGGGAAGGTCTCGTCTGCTGCCGGAGGGGCAGGAGGCTGCCACAACGAAGGGACGGGCTGAAAAGGAAGGACCCTGGCAGGGGTGGAGGTGTCCTGTGCATTAAGATAATTTTTTTAGGCTGTGAAGTGTGTCCTGCTAAGAATGGGAGCTTTACTGGAGAGCCAGGAGGCAGGAAAAGGTGGAGAAACCCAGGCTGTCACTGACCACCATCACGTGGCCCTTTTATTGGTGTACAGAGAAAACAGGAGCTGGATTTTGCAGGGGGACTGTTCCTATAAACTCCAGGAGCTGCAGTTCAGGGTTTGGAGCAGGATGCCTCTGCTCCCTTTGGACACAACCGGAGCTTCAGTGGAGGCAGGCAAGGGGAGGGCTGTTTTGCAGCTGAAAACACAAAGCTTGAAAGGTAGCTAGCCAGGCTCTGCCCTGAGGAGCCGTCCCGGTTAAAGGATGGAATGAGATCCTGAGCCTAGATTGTACGACTGCCTGGATGTCCTCACCGAGGTCTCTCAGCCTTCCAGTTTTACTCACCCCAGCTCACCAGCCCTTTCTCTGCCATGGTGACGTTTGGGTGGCTGTTGACAACCTGGTTTTGCTTTCCCTGCTAGTGGTACTGGCGAGCAGAGCTGGTGGAAACCATGATCCCCTGCAGATGTGTCCAGAAACGCAGCGCAGGGGAGAGAGCACAGAGGCCAGCAGAGCTGCCGGAGCAGAGAAGCTTTTGCAGGGGCAACGGTAGGATCTGGACCTCATTTTAAGGCAGGTTTTTTTTAAAAACATTTTGCTTCGATCAATTCAGATTCACTTCCCCAGCAAACGCATCCAAACCAGGCGTACAAAACCTCCCACATACCTCGTTGTGGAGGACACGCTCCCGATCCAACCTCCTTCTCTGAAGCAAAAACTCTGGAGATAAATGTTACCTGGAGATAAACTATCTGGAGATAAATGCTCCTAAGGTTGGGGTGCAGCGGGGCTGAGGAGGACGCACGGCTTTACGCTGAGGCGTGACTTCCTCGCCGAGCACCAGCGTGGGCCCAGCTGGGATAAATCTGTGCTGCTGCATTGATCTACCCGAGCTGGGGAGGCTGCCGCAGTGTGGGCTTGGGGTGGGTTTTCTTGCTTGTTCCCAGCACAGATGGGACGAGGAAATGAGGGTTTCCTGGTACAAGCGCTTTTCTAAAGAAACCTCCTGCTGCGATCAGAGCCTCGCGTGTGTGTGCTCTGCCCTGGGCCGCCTGCCAGGCCAGTGACGCAGAGGTGGCCGGGGAGGTTTGGCTGGGAGCATCCGAGGAGAGGGTCCTGGGGCAGCAGAGGGAGGGCACGCGCCGTGCACAAGCTCCCAGGAGAGCTCGTCCAGGTACCAGCAACGGCAGCTCCTTCCCAGTGAACACCAGTGGGGGGGCAATGGGGCGCGTACGGGCTGTGCCCACGCGCAGAGGTGAGTGAGCCCTGTTTGCATCTCCTTGCTCAGAGACCCGAACCGCCCCTTCAGCCACCGAGAAAAGCCCAACAAAGTTGTTGAAAAAGTGATTAGAAAAGCAGATCTTGGTAAAAAGACAAATTCCTGTCCCGGGGCGGGTGGCTGGGCAGCGGGACGGGGCCGGTGGGGGCGTGAGGCTGGCACAGCTGGCGCTCAGCCGCACATCTGCAGCGGCAGCTGCCCAGGGGAAGCGCGTTCACAAAAGCCTCGGCAGCGGCGCAGGAGGAAGGGGCAGCAGCTGGCAGGGTCTGTGACCGCAGGGGGAGGTGCTGGGGCACAAGGGAGACACGCACACGCGGCTCTGGTTTGTGCTGGGGTCAGCGCTCTCGGCTCTCGTCTCCCCCCAGCAGAAATTGCAGCCATTTGTTTGAAGAAAAAAAACCTTTCGGCAGCTGGGTAGTTAAAAATATATCAGTCTCTGCCAAGCACCCCGAGGTGTCAGCTCTGAGGTGTGGAGGTGGTAGCATGGGATAGCATGGGATACCTAACGGCGCTTAAAGATTCAGGAGCGTCTCCTGAACTAGAAGGGATGAAGAAGCCAGCAGGACCCGCGGGGTTCTTTGACATGTTGCCTCCCACTTGCCAATGGGCAAGTTGCCATGGGTCCGTCCGGAGTTGCCCCTGCAAAGGCAGGGTCTGAGGCCAACCCAAAAGGGTCTGAGGCCAACCCAAATAACCCTGGAGTGGAGGGACAAGACCCCTGGCTGCGCCGGCCTGAGCGTGGCCATTCCCTGTGGCTTCTGCTCACACCCTCCATCCCCGGCTGCAGACTGCTGGAAAATCACCCAGCAAGTCCTTTGGCTTCTTTCTGAGCAGGCAACTGTGGGCTGTTGCATGCAGGTTTTGTTGCTTTTTTATTGGGCTTTGCAAAATTTTCCTTTTGATCGACTGCTGTGGAGGCTGGAGCTCGGAGCAGCCGCAGACCCGCGGGCCCGTGGGTCGCTGCTCGCCTGCCAGGCGGCCGCGGGGTCCCCAGCGTGGGGACGCAGAGCCCGGTGCTGGCTGTCTCTTTAAGACAGAAAAGGGAACTCTCTGGCTGCCACTTTGTGGAGTTTCGACCAGATCTCTGTTTTCATTAGCATTTCATTTCATCTCCTCCTCTTCCCCCCCAGCCCCACCTCCTCCGAATCAGCATTTCTGCATCCTTTTCTGTGCATCACAGAGCAGCAGGTAAAAGTCTGGCTGGCACCTGCACACACACACACACACACACACACACACACACACTCCCGCACTCACACCCCTGCACGCTCGACGCACCTCTGCTGGGGGTGGGGAGAGACACCTTCCCACACTCCTGCGTGTTGCATCTTCCTCCTCCTCACGGGCGAGCTTGGCTGGGAGCATCCCCGCGCTCGCCTCAGGGCTGCTCTGCCTCTCCTTGCTGTCTCTGGCTGCAGCAGCAGCAGCGCTCAGGCACCGAGCTGCCGCTCAGCGGGGCCCCGCTGCCCGGGGGACGGAGCGCTGCAGGTAGCCAAGCCCAGCGGAGGGGCAGAGAGCCAAGCACTGGGGGTCCAGAGCATCCCCAGCAGCTGAAACGTCCCAGCACCTGGAGTATCCTGGGTGTAGAGCATCCCTGGCATCTGGAGCATCCTGGGATCCAGAGCATCCCCAGCATCCGAAGTATCTTGGGGTCCAGAGCATCCAGAGCATCCTGGGGTCCAGATTATTCCCTGGTCCAGAGCATCAGAGCATCCAGAGCACCCCCAGCATCTCGAGCATCCTGCCATCCGGAGCATCCCGCCATCCAGAGCATCCCTGGCATCGTGAGCATCCCACCACCCAGAGCATCCCGCCACACAGAGCAGCCCCGGCGTCGCGGGCATCCCACCATCCAGAGCATCCCAAGCCTCCCTGGTTGCCCAGAGCATCCCCAGCATCCAGAAGCAGCATCCAGGGACATCCCAGCGCTGGGGGATTTGCAGGGACAAGGAAATGCCTGGCTGTGAGTAACGGGGAGGGGAACCTTGCTACTGCTGATCGGCTCCCGGGAATGTCACTCTGCTCTGATTGCCACTGAAGAGAGGTGGGGGGGGGGGGAAGAGAGGGAGAGGAGAGGAGAAAGGAGGATGGACAGAGAGGAGACAGCGAGATGGTTCTTCTTCCCCTGGAGCTGGCTCTGGCGATGATCACCTAGCACAGGTCACGGCTGGAGAAGGTCCCCCCAGCTCCAGAGCCAGCCCTGTCACCCAGCTCCTCATGGAGGGCGATTTGGGGGCCCCCAACGCCAGCGTGCTGGGGGAGCGCTCGCTGCTGGTGGGGAGCAGCTGGGTGGCCGCTTTCCTCTGCTTCATCATCCTGCTGACCACGGCGGGGAACTTCCTCCTCATCCTCCTCATCGTCACCCAGCGCTCCCTCCGCAACACCTCCAACTACTTCCTGGTGTCCCTCTTCATGTCCGACCTGATGGTGGGGCTGGTGGTCATGCCCCCGGCCATGCTCAACCAGCTCTACGGCCGCTGGGTGCTGCGGGGCGACTTCTGCTCCCTCTGGTACTCCTTCGACGTCATGTGCTGCAGCGCCTCCATCCTCAACCTCTGCGTCATCAGCTTGGACCGCTACCTGCTCATCATCTCCCCCCTCAAGTACAAGCTGCGGATGACCTCCTGCAGAGCCCTCTGGCTCATCCTGGCCACCTGGACCTTGGCCGCGCTGGCCTCCTTCCTGCCCATCAAGATGGGTTGGCACGAGCTGGAGTTTGAGGTCCGGTCCCCAAATGTCACCTCCCGGGGGGACGAGGACCAGTGCCGGCTGCTGGTCAGCTTGCCCTACGCCTTGGTGGCCTCCTGCCTGACTTTCTTCCTCCCGTCCACCGCCATCTCCTTCACCTACTGCCGCATCCTCCTGGCAGCCCGCAAGCAAGCGGTGCAGGTGGCTTCCCTCGCCTCCAACGTGGCCACCACCACCACCACCGATGAGACCACGCCGCAGGTAAGGTGGCCACAGGGACGTTGCTCGCTGCAGATGCCCGTGGTTTGGGTGCCTGGGGTGTTTCTGCCTTCTGGACGGCCCCGGGGCTGGAGCTGGCAAAGGGCTTTGGCAACCGGACTGCAGGGAGGGAGATTTCGGGCAACTTCACCTCCCTGGTGTCCTCCGAGGTGCCCTGCGTCTTGTCCCAGCCATGGGGTGATTTTCAGCTGCTCAGCAGCACAGAAACAGCAGGAGCAGAAGCAGAGAAATAAATTAAGATACAGGTGAAAACGCTCAGCAGCACAAAATAAATGCAGTTTTGCCCCCCTCTTGACTAGCGTCATCCCGGAGGGTTTTAATCTTATCTGACTTTCCACTCGTAAATCTTGGCCATGGTAGGTATGAGACATATGAGGGAGAAGGAGTTTAAATAATAGCAAATACCAAATTCTGGAGAGCACCTTATTTTGCACTGCCAGCTTCTATTTTTGTTACCTGGTCTATAATGGGAACTGCAAAATACCTCCTTACTCGGCTGCTGGTGTGTGTGGTTTTTATAACCAGAACGTGGCTGCACTTGTTTGTATTTCTCCAGGAGAAGGTAATTGCCACTAAATCTAACAGCTTTAATTCCCTGTAATAGGCTTTATTGACCTCATATCCTACAGGGAAAAGACAAACTTAATTGCCTTTAAATACCTTGATTTAGTTTGTTGTTCTCTCTCTTTTAAGAAAGGAGTCAGGACTCCCTGACCCGGCCAGCTCTCCCGCACGTGATGAGATGTACCAGGCTTTCAAAAGGAAAACGAGAATTAAAGAATAAACAGACGATATCATAAAATGTTTATTTTTTCCCCAGATGCCAGGTTTCTGGACTCGACAAACACAACCTGCCACAGCCCTGGTGCTGCCCCGCTCGGGGGACGCTCAGGTGCTTTGTTCTGCTGTGGAAAAGCAGCCTCTGCCCCCCAGTATCTGAGCAGAGACAAGAGTCCCCACAGATTCCTGGGTGCCTGGAATGGGCTGAGCTGCAAACAACGTGTCAGCCAGGGAACCCTCCAGTTTCATCTTTTTAACTGGATTTTTGTTCTCTTTTTGGGCAGGAAGCTGAGTGACACCAGGGCCTCGTTTAATTATGGCGGAGGGCTGAGATAATAATTTACTTTGAGATTGCAAGAGTGCATAGAGGACTGCGTTAGTTATGGTGTTTGTAGGCTGAAACGTTTCACGTCCTGCTTTTAAAAATATAATTAGTTTGCTGCTCTAATCAGCAGCTAGAGCTGCCTCTTTAGGGCATGTTTTATCCTCACCAAAACATTGACTGAGTTGGATTTTTCTATAAAAGAAGCATCTTAATGATAAAGCTGCTATGTTACAGTAAAAAAAAAATTAAAAAATCCTTTCAGTGTTGAGGGTTTCTATTGCTTCCTCTTCCTGATCTATGGTTCAGGGACTGCGGTGTGTGCCATCCTCCTGCCCCTTGTGAGAAGGGAAATGACAGCAGGGGGGTTTTTTGCAGGATTTGCAGCACCAAATGCCACTTTTGCTGGGCGGGAGGCTGGTGCCAGTGCTGGCAGCTCCAGCCCAGGGACAATCACTCGCTGACCGCCCCGTCTCCCGCTGCAGGTTCCCCGCACCCCGAGCCAGCCCGTGGCCAGCAGCGAGAGCAGGAGGTTCGCCAACAAGCACAGCAAGAAGGCGCTGAAGGCCAGCCTGACGTTGGGCATCCTCCTGGGCATGTTCTTCGTGGCTTGGCTTCCCTTCTTCGTCACCAACGTGGCGCAGGTAAGCGCGTTCGGGGATTTTATGTCGGGTTTTCAAAAGGTTTTTACTTTGAATCCAGTTGGGTTCAATCTGAGGCACCTGCAGGTGTTGCTGGAAAGCCTCTGGGACCAAAGAAGGAATTTCCCCAGGGAGCAAGGGCAAGGAAAAACCCTTCAAAAGGGTTTTGAAAGTTCCTTTGAAAGGGAGATGTTGGCATGGCTGGGAAACCGCTCTGGATTGGGGCTGAGGTGGGAGATGCTGCTAATCACAGAACCACAGAATCATTCAGGTTGGAAAAGCCCCTCGGGATCATCGAGTCCAACCCTCAGCCCGACTCTACAAAGTTCTCCCCTACCCCACATCCCCCAACAGCTCATCCAAACGGCCCTTAAACACACCCAGGGATGGGGACTCCACCCCCTCCCTGGGCAGCCTATTCCACTCTCTGACCACTCTTGCTGTGAAAAATCTTTTCCTCATGTCCAGTCTGAACCTCCCCTGTTGCAGTTTAAAGCCGTTCCCTCTTGTTCTGTCACTAATCCCCTGGGAGAAGAGACCAGCACCAACCTCTCCACAACGTCCTTTCAGGGAGCTGTAGAGAGTGATGAGGTCTCCCCTCACCTTCTCCTCCTCACACTGAACAGTCCCAGCTCCTTCAATCTCTCCTCACAGGATTTATTCTCCAGGCCCTTCCCCAGCCTCGTTGCCCTCCTCTGCCCTCGCTCCAGCCCCTCGAGATCTCTCTCGTATTGAGGTGCCCAAAACTGGACACAACCCTCCAGGTGTGGCCTCACCAGTGCAGAGCACAGGGGGACTATCACCTCCCTGCTTCTGCTGGTCACACTATTTCTAATCCAAGCCAGGATGCTGTTGGCTTTCTTGGCCACCTGGGCACACTGCTGGCTCGTGTTCAGCTGCTTGTCAATGAGAACCCCCAGATCCTTCTCTCCCAGACAGCTCCAGCCACACCTCCCCAAGCCTGTAGCCATGCAGGGGGTTGTTGTGGCCCAAGTGCAGGACCCGGCACTTGGCCTTGTTGAAGCTCATCCTGTTGACATTGGCCACCGATCCAATCTAGCCAAGTCTCTCTGTAGAGCAGAGAGATCTAATCCTTGTGGTGTCCCCCCCTCCCCAGGCAGTCTGCAGCTGCGTCCCAGCCAGCTTCTTCGACGTGCTCACCTGGCTTGGGTACTGCAACAGCACCATGAACCCCATCATCTACCCGCTCTTCATGAGGGACTTCAAGAGGGCCATGGGCAAATACCTGCCCTGCTGCCGGCGCTCGGGGGAGCCCCGTCCCAGCGCCATCTCCCTCTCCATGAGGAACTCCAACAGCGGACCCCGCGCGGCCACCTCCCTCAAGAACGTCCTCACCTTGCAGGCTGAGACCGACTCGGTCGACTCCGGGGTGCTGGGGAACGAACAGAGCCTGCTGCCGGCCGCCGACGGCTCCCTGCCTCTGCCGGCCCCCCGCGCCCGCTTGGTCAACCTTTTCGAGGCGGAGGAGCCCCCGGACACGGAGCGGCAGCCCAGGCGGCTCGGCACCCCCATGGCCTGAGCGAGGGGGTCCTGACGGGGGGTTACGGACCTCGGTGTGCTGGGAAGGATCCCCCAGCCCGACGCAAACTCACCAAGGAGCCAATTTGCTGCAAGACGTCTCCCTGGCTGCGTGTTGCTGCTCGATACCTTCTTCAAACACAATGGCACCTCCTCGGAGAAGACGTCGTCACCGAGCACTTCTGCGGGTAGGTTTAAACAGCATAAAGCCACGTTTTACTGCTGAATTAATCTGCCTTGTTTCTCTCTCTCTCCATCCCTCCTTTGCTCACCATCACCAATCCCTCACCCTTCTCCGAGAGCTGCTTCTCGTGGCCTTTTCATCTCCGGTTAGTCTGAACCTTGGGCTCCAGGCCCTTCCGCCAGCTTACGTCTCCCTAAACTTAAACCAAGGCTTGGTTTTCAGCTTCCACTCACACAACTCAGCATCTCACCTCTCTCTCACCAAGTGCACCGAAAGGACCGGTGGAAACCACATCCTGTGACTCATGGATGAGAGGTTTGGGGCTGCTTCAGTCCACAGAACATCACGTCTTCTTGGAGTTTAATTTCCTCGCCCGATTTGGACTGTATCTGTCTCAGTTTCCTGCGAAAGCAGTGAGTTGCAACACAGCGAAACCATCGTGCTTAATCATGAACAGCCTGCACTACAGGGGATTAAATTTGATGCAAAATGTTCAACATCGTTTTTCGGATATTCAGCAAGGGCGTGGGTGTTCGACTGGTTTGTGGCTCTGTGGGTATCCTGACAGTAGTAAGGAACGAGATAAGCTTCCTTTTCAATTTCATCCTACAGCTTCCTATTTTTGGCATATGACCATCATACTTTGCTCTGACAATCCCTCAAGTTTTACAGGATGCAATTAGAAAATCATTTTCCTCCCCTTCAAGTAAGAATCTAAACAAATATAGTCTTTTAAATGACAATGCCAGCCCCCCCATCCTCCTCATAGCCATAAGCAGGGAGAATAGTGAGTGATATGTTAAGTGGGCACTTAAAAAAAAAACAAAAACAAATGCTTTTAGCAAGTTCTTCCTCAAGTGCCTTTCGGAGGCAGAGAGGGGTTGGTAGCCAGCTGCTGTGCCCTCCCTGGACTTGTACCCTCCGAGCCTTGCTGCCTCCTTCCCAGCACACCCTCCAGAGTTTGATTGTGCTCCCGAAGCTCACGGTCACACAAAGCAGCCCTGGGACATGCGACACCGGCAGCAGCAGCCACGTGCCACGCAAGCCTCATTGGTTTTCTTTCCACATTGCCCACGAATGTTGCAGAACTGAACAAGTGTTTTTATGACTAACCTGACATTTTGTTGCTACAAATCCCCTTGCAGCCGAAGGCTGGCCCGGTGATAAATGACCGTGACAAACGGGGGACGGAGCGCACGTTCAAACATCGTTCAATGCATTTTGGCCACGTATCTGTGGACAGATAGCTTGGGTTTGGTATCAAGCATGAAGATAAATATGTACATCTTTCCACAAATGGCTTTACAGAAAAACATGCTTTGACCACAACTCCAGTTAAAAAGGAGTAGAAAAATACATGGTGAAGTCCAAAAGCTGCATTAGGTAACCAAATCGGCAGACACAGGCTTCAGAGATGGACAGACACTGCTTCTTCAAGCCAAATGTTCAAAAGCAATAATATGTTACTCTCTCATCGAGTCAGTTCTTTGGAATAAGGTGGTGGTTTGCTTGTGGACTAATCCTCTGACACAGTGGAGAAATCGTAGCCCTTTCCTGCAGCCAACGGCATCGACACCGAGCAGGGAAAGCGGCCCGTCACTGCGGGAGCCCGTGGCCTGTCCCAGAGACTTCTCCCGTGGCTCCGTGGCGAGGCACCGCTCCGCTCAGAGCTGAGCAGGGCCGAGCCCCCTCGGCGGCAGGAACTGGGGAGAGGAAAAGCCGGGCCCCATACCCAAAGCTGCATCGCGCTGCCACGTCACGCTGCCGCCCCCAGAAACAGCCGCTTTTTTGACTTTGTGAGAAATAATCTGCAGGTCAGGTCTGCAGAGAGCTGGGGAAGGAAAGGAGAGGTGGTTATTGAGCTGTTGGACCAGGGAGGGAGGAGGAGGACTCCCCGTGAACTGAAATCGGGAGCTGCAAGCGCGCTATTTCCCCTCGCGTGAGTCAACGAGACCTTCCAGATCGGGATGCGGGAAGGTATTTATACCATCCGGCACGTGTTTTAAAACAGAAAAACACAGAGGTGTTCTCAAAAGGGGGTTTATCCTCCTGCCATGTTCCTGTCAGATGCGTTTTCTTGGGCTTAGCAGCAAAATAGGCCAGAAAAGGACCTTTTATGGAAGATGTGGATCAGTCCCATACGGTTTTGGAAGCCTCTGCATGGCAGGGATGTAAAGCAGGGTCCCTCCCTCCAGTCTGACACTGGGGAGAAGAGACTGGATGCCAATTCGCTTTTATGGAAGGAGGTAGAAATCAAACAGACTCATGTTTATCCTATGCCAAGTATTGGTTTTATTCTAAGCCAATTAAAAATATGTCTAGAGGGGGCTTTTAAGGCTGGAGATGTGTGTGGGACACAAACCGAAAGCCTCTGTGGGTTGCTGGCTTGCAAAGCCTGGGAGGAAGTTTCACAAAGTAATAAATCATAAAAAGCCCACTCTGTTTCTTCTGCTGTCTTTCACCTAGGGACTCAAAGCATGTTTCTAACAGTAATGAGGCCGCGAACGCTCATCGCCCTCAGCTTGCAGATAGGGAAACAGCCCTGGTGACTGGGAAGTGCCCAAGCAAACCTGCAGCAGCCTGGGGGGAGAAGGCAGGTAGCCCCAGCCTCTCGCCTGCCCCGTTAGCAGAGCCCAAGCGCAGACGCTGAGACGGACGTAGCTGGGCAGCCAGAGCCTGCAACACCCCTGAAAACCACAAACCAAATCCACCATTAAGTGGAAAAATGTTTTTAATCTCCTAGTGACAAGCCCCTCTCCACGATATGCTTAAAAATACCCACAGAGCCACCTGCTTTCCCAGGAGTTATATAGCAGAGACACAATCCCTAATGGTGACAGCTGCTTCCCTCAAGAATAAACCCAGTTTGTGCGAGGAGGGAAGTGCTGCCGCTTCCTGAGGAGCAGTGCTGAATCAGGCAGGAATCAGCCCTTTCTCCTCCGTGGGAGATGCCGTGGGCGGCTGCTCCGAACACTTTGATCCAGCGACACGCCGGTGCCCCGCTCCAGGCTCTCAGGAGGGTGTGAAAGCTGCAGCTACAGCTCCGCCGGCTCTACCGACGCTCCTCTGGGAATCCCAGCGCAACGGACGGTGCTTTGAAAGCGGTGGTAGTGCTGGCTGAGCATCCCTGCCCATCACAAAGAGCTCTAATTTGCTCCTTCGCCCGCTGCCTCCTTCTTGCTGTCCCCGCTGTTTGAGCCCTCCAGGCAGGACAGCGAGGTTTCTCCCAAGGGCCAGTCGGGGGAATCACGGCGCTGAGCAGGGCCGGCTAGGAGAGCCTCACCCTCAGCCACAGCCTCCTCCCGCACGGTGTTTTCCTCTTCCTGAGTCTCACTGCCTGCTGCCCGCTGTGATTTCTTGGCTGGAGGGGAGAAAAGACTGCTGGTGCCCCTCTCTTCCAGCCGACACTCCTTGGTTTTAATGCCCACAGCTTTTAGGATCGTCTCCATTTGCTTCATGTAGTCCAGGTGGCCGTTTACCTGCAAGCAACAAGAGCCCTGTTAGTGGGGAGCCCGTGGGGAACGCAGCTCAGTCAAGTCCTTCATCTCAAAAGCCACCGCTGTCGTGAGACTTGGTTTTAGCTCTGGAAGGCTGAAAGTACGAGGTCTGAAAAACGCTGTTGTCCATTCAGTAACCTGAGCTGGCTGCACCCTTTGTGGCACACACTGCTGCTGGATTACTTTTCCTCTAAGATGTGTATGTTCAAATCCATGGACGTTGCTGAGTTACAAACCCCCAGATTCTGGGTGCCACGAGGGTAAGAGAGGAGGTGATCTGCCATGGTGAGAGATGTCCAGGTAGGAGACAACTTGTCTTAGTTCAACTTCCTGTTCTCTGCTAAATCACCTGTCCTCCCTGTGCCTTAGCTCCCTTGTAAGAGCAATGAATGTCTTATTTAAATTAGGAAATAATCATTAAATTTCACAGCAGCTACCGAGCGCGTTAAGGTTCTTGGCTGGAAGGTGCACTGATCTGTCCCACACCATATAAAACTGGGAGCCTGAGAGTTATGGGTTCGTAAACCAAATTAAAGTCAACAATACGTGCAAAAACCCACACATTTTTATTGTAAGGTGATTTCCATGATAATACAAAGCCTTCTGGTAAGGATGTGGGAATGCACCCTTCCAGTCAGGGCACAGGAGGGAGAGAAAAACCTCCTCTGCAGGTTATTGTTGTCATATGCTACAGGCTGCCTGGCTGGAAAGGCAGAAACTGCCTTCCCTGTTTGAGGTGTCCTGTGCAAGCTGAGCGTTTGAAGTAACGACAGCCAAGATCTCTTCCAGAGACCAGCTTCCAGGTCTCCTTGGCTGTTGTGCTCAAGGCCAAAATGGGAGGAAGCGCTTCTGAGCGCAAGGTGGATTTATAGTGGATTTATATTTTCTGTGGAGAGGGGAAGTGCGGTCAGGCTGTCAAGGCTATTTCGATGGTACTCTCACCAGCTGGTCTGTAGATTTCAGCAAAGATTAAGGGGCATGATTTGCATCCTAAGATATTTTAGCATCTTTGGTAAATTTGATTTCTAACAGCTTAAATCCTTCGTGCCCCAGCCCGAAGGCTGTCTCAGGCAACACCGCCTCTTATTTCCCCAAATCTTGCTAGTAATTAGGGAATTTCCACAGCAGGGAATACCCAACACCACAGTCCCAGGTTTCCTGCTTCCCAGACACGTGTACGAGTGCCCCAGGACGGGGCTGTCTGCTCGCACAAGATGGAAAAAACTCTTTGAAGAGCTCTGCAAAGAAACTCAGCCGTGGAGTCTCTGCTCACCTCCCTGGCAGCTCAGCCCGAGAGGCGGGCTGATGCCAGTGCAGCCCTTCCCCACGATGCCAGCAGCCAGGGTTACCAGCACACCTCTGCCCAAACCTAAAGCAAAATTCCCGGCAACTGCACGGGCAAAATTCAAACCTCCTCTAGCTGTGTGCGTGAAGCAGCTTTTGAGTGGTAACATTTGGATGCACTTAGGGCTTGGAGCAAAATGAAGGATTTAATCAGCGCATTAGTAATGCAATATGTGACTTTAATCAGTCCAGATGGCTCAACAGGCTCTTGATGTTTGGAACAGATTAGTTAATTAAAATAACCATTGAAGGACTAATGGACTGGCTGTTAAGATGTGTACATTGTTCTCTGAAAAAAGTATAAACCTTTTGCTACTCAGTAGAGGGGCTTAGTGCTAAGGAAAGAAGTGAGCACAGCGCTGGAAAAGGTGGAGAGAAACAAGAAGGAAATGGACTTACTGGGAGGGGTTGCTGAAGTCTCTTGGTTTGCTGTATTCTGAAATCTCTACAGTCATCACAATCTACCTGCCCTGGTCAGCGCTTGGGGATTTTGCAGCCTGTTATGTTACCTAGTCTTTAGTCAGAGAGAACAAATTTCCTCTGCCAGCCTAAGGACTAGATTCTCGTAACTCCTCAGTATCCAGCAGCTTCCACTAAAACAACGGGGAATTCCTCTTCCCTGAGCACCACGATCACCAGGAGACACTGGGTATGAGCAGTTCTGAAGAGCTGAGCTTTTCCTCATGCAGCTAAAAGAGAAGCTGAGACCTCCTGAAAGTCTGTCCCTTACTGCAGGTCAATACCACTAAATCTCTTCAAAGGAAACTCACTTCTGTTTCCAGGACGGCCCAGGAGGAGTTCATAAAGCCAGACCGACACAAGCCCTGAGAAACCCAAGAGGAGGTAGGACTCCCTGCTCTACTGTGACATTAAGTACTGAGCCATCAGCAAAAGAACAGCGCACAAATTGCCTTGCCACTTTAAAGCTGTGAAGCCATCCTGGTGGGAAAATTCAGCAATTCCATCTCTCAGAAGCCTGTTTTCATCTGCAGTCTGAAAAGCTGAATTCCTCCACTGGGTAGGCTGTGCCGGAGAAGGGATGGGAACGTCTAGAACATTGTTAGGGACAATAAAAACTTTAAAGGGAAATAAACAATGGTTTGAATATTTGTCAGAACAAAGTGCAGGAGGAATATCAGAATAAATAGAATAGAAAGCTGTTCTTGTAACCAAAGCAAAAAATATTTATGCTTGTTATAAGGAAATGAAAGCAGTGGCGTAGGTTTATCACTGTGCTTAGGTGACTTCTCCCCTGTTATATCTGATTTTATGGTTGCTTTGACTCATTGGAAAACACAAGCCAGCTGCCTGTATCACTAATTCTGCTGCAGGACTACAGCACCGCAGAGGAAGGTCTCCGAAGGACTACAGATGATAGCACTGCTCAGGGGGATCGCTCAGTCAGCTGAAAGGAGCCCTCAGTTCAGCAAGTCTGGAAAGGTTTTCAAGTTCAAATCCACCCAATAGTATAAAAACTGTCATTGAGCATAATCAGCTGCGTCTATTAAATTCAAATGGAAGTCTTTTTATTTGGTACAATAAGTGCCTCTGGTTACAATGTCATAAAAACACAGTTCAGTTTATGGGAGCTTTGAAAAGAAATAATGTCACCCCTGGGCCTGCAACCAAGTCACTGGTGGCCGCTGTACCCAGGCGAGCCGTGAGCTCTGCAGCACAGATGCTGCTCTCCGTGTTACTGACAGCAGTTCTGGGTGGAGAGGGGCAGGGGACAGAGATCAGCCTCTCTGAGAGGAGATGATATGGAATCAGTCTGCAGTTCCCAGCAGCTCTCTCCATGAGCGCTAAGCCGGTGCCACCTCCACGGCTCCACTCAATTGCCTTGGCGGTTGGTTTTCCCCAGCGTTGCGAGATAAAGTACCAATGCAGAATCCATCCAGCTCTTTAGGACAGGGGAAGAATCCTGACTTCTCTCAGGTTTTGAGCTCAGGAACCCAAGGTGTACCCCAGAGCCCGGAGGGGATGCCTGGGGAGCCTGCCAAGCGGTGGGCAGAGAAAGGACCTGGGAGAAAGGAGACGCTACGTGCGATGCCATGGACTCACATGAGCACAGGCAAGACTCTTACTCCATCACAACACTGGGTATCACAGTGACATTAATCTGCTCAAAGTCTTTGCTCACTCCAGAGCCAGCGGGTTTAAGATCCCATCCAGTCGCCCTCAAGCAGAGCTCCTGCACTGATCCCAAGCGCCGGTGCAAAGAGCACACACCGGCTCCGAAGCCCAGCGCAGCTCGCAAAGCTGTTTGCTTTGCAGGGCTGTGTAATTTGCAAGAGCTCAGATGAAAGTCCCTTGGCCTCTCTGCTACCTGCAGGGAGAGATAAAGGACAGAGCAGCTGGGCTGTGCCTTCCTCCTGCTCTCCTTGACCAAACATCCTGTGGATTTACAGAGAATTCCCGAGGAGCAAGTGAGGTGTGCAGCGCGAGCAGAGGATTCACAGGTACTCTGCAAGCTGCAGGAGCACAGGTCATTAATACAGCTGAGAATTTCACCTGTTTGATTTGTTTTGAGCCTGTCACATCCAAAGAGCAACTTTATCATGCAGGAAAAAGACACTCTCCAGATAAAATCTCTCTCCAGAGCTTCGTTATTTCAGCAGGAGCAAGCAATACCTTGGAGGGCATCGCAGTTTCATGATTCCCTTTTGACAAATACTCTCTGTTTTAACAGAAAATGGTATTTGGTGGGGGGTGACAAGAGTTAATGGAGTGATCTGCAGTTTCTGAAGCTCAGAAAATAATCACACCTCACTTCCCAGCCGCCCCTTCTTCCCGCTGGTGTGTCAGGCACTCTGTGTACACACCTGGGGAACTCCGGTGGCATCTCTCAGTAGAGCCAGCTCAGCAACTTTTGTTATTGCCAGTTCAACTCCTGGGTTTACTCTCGGTTTCCAAAAGCAGCACTGGATTTGTCCTTCAGGAAGAGAACCAGAGTGCAACCCTGAGCTCCGAAATAAGCTGCCAGCCAGTTTTGGGGTAACATCGGTAAAGAAGGGAAGAAACTCAAATGCCACTGTTGCTTTCCAAAAATCCTCAGTTCTGGATCTTGCCTCCAAACCCGCGCAGCCCTCCTCTCCCAGATGGTGGCAAAGACTGACTGACTGATTATAGGACTCCCGAGCTATGCCAGGTTATCACTCAAAACGCAGTCATCCCTGCCAAGCTGGCAGGCTCCTCTGGTCAGAGTTTTTCCCACATGTCAGCGGAAGCCTTAACTCAGACTGCAGGGTACGTCTTACATGATAGAGGGCATTCAGCCTGGCAGAAAATGTCCTACACGTTTTCCACAGTTTTCTGAAAGCTTACGGCAAAGATCTAACACTGCCCAGGCAGGGGAATAGGGCTGGACCTGGCAAAAGCCAGCAGCAGAGCAGATTCCCGTAGTGAGAACCAGAAGAACATTAAATTAACCTTGAAAGGGCCTGTGGCTGAATTAAGTTAAAACAGAAATAAAATTCTTCTGTTTGGGTTCTTAGGAAACAGTGTTTTCCAAAAGTGAGGACAGTGAACACGTCCACTAATTCAGAAGCTGTAATTTAAATGGATTTATTACAAAATGTGGATTTGGCATCTGCTGCAGGTCCTGCGTTGCACTATAGGTATAACCCGAGTGTTAGCGGTCCTGGCTTCCAGAGGAGAAGCTAATAAAAATATATTTGAGGTAAACTTTATAGAGCTGAATTTATTTTGAAAATACTGTCAATGTCATTTGCATTATTCCTCTTTAATGTTTCTATTTCTGCTCTGAAAAACTGATGGAATAAAGATTGGAGCATGATTCAGCTGAAGCTAAAAGGCTTTGCTTCTAAATCATCCCTTTGCACAATTACAATTCTTGTGAGTAGACTAAGTCACTCAATTCTAATTTTTCTTCTAATTTAAAAACTAACTTGACCGGTAAAACTTCTCCTTTAATTACAGGAACACTTCTTGAGCAAGGCTGTAATTTTTACTTGCAATCATCTTTCAGCCATGACTTACTGATCAAGTCATTCTCACCTCTGGGATGGTAACTGAGGGACGTCACCCTCGGCACTCGGGCCAATTTCACACCAATGCAATAACTTTTTCCAAGGACTTTTTCCATCAAACTTTGACATGCTTTGTGGGAACATGTAGATATTGAAAATTCTGAGTAAACACAATTTTTTTTGCTGCAGTCGTTCACTGCTGAAAAACTCTGACAGCTTTACTCTCAATTTACCTTCACCAACTCCAAGAGGATTGTATGATGGAGAGGAGTAAAATATAGAATATAACAAGAAAACAGAGGCAGTAAATGGAGGAGATAAGTTTTGGAAGTTTGAAGCCCTAAGGAGGTGAGATGGAGAGCAGCTGTACATCAGCGATGACGGGCAGCACAAAGTTAGGAAGAGGAAGCTTCATAAATTCTGAATTAATAAGAGAGCCCTTGAAAGAGTTTCAAGGGAAAGGTGCCTTCGCAAACATCCCTCTGCTGACAGGTAACGCGCTCCGCACACCGAGCCAGCCAGCTGAAGGCAACAGCTGCTTCCATGAATTTTTCAACTGTTTGCGGCGCTGCTGTTGACTGTTTTTTTGCTGATGCTCTCACTGACAACTGCCAGAAGTGGAATTGGTTCTTTTCTTTAGCTTTTAGGTTGATGTCTGAACACTCAAGAGTCTTTCCAGCTATATCGAAGTTGCAAAACATGCCACTCACTTTTAAGGTGGCTGTAATCAAATACGGTGCTAATCGAAGTGGAAATTATTTAAATTAGATATTACAAAGAATGTTTTAAAAGGCCCAGCATAAACTGTGCATATAATTATCACTGGGAAATAATTTGAACATGATCTCTTGGGCCTCAGAGGAAAAGAGATCCCCAAAAATAAAGACTGGATTGATATATCAAACTGGACTGTTCCTGAATGTAGCAGGTATCTGACAGTATAAACTACAGCAGTCAACTAGTGACCCAAAATACCTGCTATATTGATCAAGCCAGGATTATGGAGAATTTTTCAAGAGTCCAGACAAAAACACTGATATCACATTCAGTCTCCACAATCAGGATGATACAAAGGTCCTGCCTGCAGCAGAGGATAACTCCTCACTAACACTGGAAGGGACCGAGTCCCCTCCCTCTCCCCATGTCGCTCCAGGAATACACACGATTTGGCAGCTGAAGTGTTGCCATCTTTGTGGCTTTCAAATCAGCTCCTCAGCTCCACGAAACAAGATCACTTTTGGTTAACTAAGGGAATTTTTGCTGTCCTTGGGGACAATGACCTGTTCTTAGCTCATTCATCCCTTAATCTCCTTTACAAGTTGATGGTAATAATTTATCTGGGCAAGAAGACTTGGGCATTTGGGAAATTTCAACGGCTCTGGAGTAGTGCAACATCTCTCCTTAGCAACGTGATCGCCTACAAATCCATCACACCAGGATTTGCAGCCAGTTGAAGACCTTCCCTTACCCGAGTGTCACTGGGGCAGCGGGCAGTGATAAGCCTCGTGGCATTTCAGCTACGTTCAGCCAGTATCAACACGACATGCTGTGGAAATTGCAAGATCTCAAACACATTAGCTGAAACTGTGCTACAGGAGAAAACCTCACGTACACAATGTGTCAGCTAAGTCAGTCTTCTCCTTGATTAACACTTTTAATTGGATGTTGCAACTGAATTTCCTTTCCACGTTAGCTGAAAAGGTTAGAAACAAAGCTCAAAACTGAACACAGAAATTATACAGAATTAGCGTTCGTGTTCTAACGTGACAGGAAATAGAAAGCTAAATTCTCTCTCCTTAATTCACCTTACTCTGCTTTGTGTAGCCACTCTTGCAGAATCAAACATTATTACCACTACTTAGGGAAAACTCCCACTGCTTTTGCTGGTAGTTTTGCTCGAGTAAGGTCTGTGTGGTCAGGATAGCTGCTTGCAAAATCAAAAGCTACAAATCCGTTCACTGCAAAACTGTCGACAATGGAGTCTGCAATGTCCGGCTTTGCAAGAACAGTCTTATTTTCACATGCAAGGTGCTCTAATGTGTAAAGCGTAAGAGAAAATCTATAAAAGTTGATAAGTGATGCAAATTGTTATGCTCCATGGGAGAAAGACGTAATGGCATCAAAACTTTGCTGGTCACTCAAACGGAGTAACAAATTTTGTATGTCGACTTGTATGAGATATAAACACAAACTACTTGTGAATCTTTCTAACACGTGGCACTTTCTGAAGGAGGGGAGCGCAGTCCCAGGAATTCAGCTTTGCCCAGGGTTGCTGGGGTGTCTGAACGCTGTACGCACTCAAACAGATGTTGTGGAAACCCACTGTGAAATGATACACACGTGTTCCAGGCACAATGGAGGAAATGGGAAAATTACTTCTATAAATCTGCAGGAAGGCCACACTGTTATGGCACCACGCTGGTTCTGCGTGGCAGTGTGTATGTGGATTTTGGCACCAGCCTTATGAAATAAAGGCTCAAGGAGCGCTATGAAATGGTTCTCTCTGCCTTTTAGAAGCAGCTAAGTATCCCCAGCCTCCCAAAGAACACATCAAGATCAAGCAATACATCTGTGTTGAAGTAAGGAGGGATACCAGTCTGCCAGAAAGCAAAACCAAACTCAAGTTATTAATGGCTCCATTTACACCTTTTTGGAAAAGCTTTTTCAGTTTCTTCCTCTGTTCTAACATATTGACATTGCCAGCACCCTCCGCTTGCATCCCAGAGGGAAAAATGTATTTAACAGGTATTTAATGTGTGATTCTTGGAGCTCCCAAATCAACAGCAAGAAGGATCACAGAAAACTAAGCCACTGATGACTCCAGGGTTACAGGGACATACAAAGAGGAAGAAATCATCCCTGTGGCCTTATAGCCTAGCAGACAAATAGATTGGTTTCCACAGAGACTTGCAGGTCCCCCAGCTGTGGGAGAAGGATCTCCAGGCTCCTTTGAGCGCTGCCTGAAGCCAAGTTCTGCCCCGAGCTCTTGCTCTTCTGATCCTGTTAAAGCCAGTCACCATGGGAGGTGGCACTGCTCATTTGAAACAAGTGAAACAGAGGTGTAATGAGACATAGGCAACCTTTTGCCTTTTGAACTCCCCAGGGTTCTTAATTAATCCACATTTCGTAACCACAGTTAATTCTTTGCTGCAAGTCTTGGGAATATAGGGGAAAAAAACACAGTTTAATGCATTTTGGGAAAAAGCCTGATTCACAGAAGCACCAAATCAGTTGGATTTCACAAAATTCAGACTTTTCATCTGCTTATGGTATTTATGCACACTGTGTACCTGCCTGGCTGAAGGCCTGACTGCCTTGAATCTGTTTGCCTTCTCTCATAATGGGAATAGTAGGCCCCTCTTCTGAGAGAGCTTTTGGAAAGAGATCAGTTATTCTTGGTTTTTAATCACTGTCATAAAGAGAGCTTTCCTACTGCTCGATTACAGCAGCAAAGAAATGAAGAGGTAAAAAGCTTTTGAGGTATCTTGGAGGGAAAAAGCAAAGGTGTGCTGATGTGTGATACAGATTATTCTACAAAGAAGCTCTGCTGTTTCACCTTCCATTGTGCAGAGATGCTGGAGGAGAACATGGCTGTGTTTTCACATCAGCATGTTTTCTCAGTGTACCATTGCAATGACTGCTCTAGAGATTAAAAAGTACCTTGTGTGGTTAGTCTGTGGGCTCTGGAACTCCAGGTGGGTGAATAAGGAGGGATTTACTCGCAGTTGGTGCTGCCTCATGTTGCCGTTACAGGAATTAGTGAGCACTAGCAGCAGGTAGGCAGCTGCTCTCCAGACAGCGTTGATGAAGAAGAAGAAAAGGAGAATTTAGCTGGCATGGAAAGGAAGGACTTTTAAAGTCGATGCAAAACTTAATCATAGTCTAAAGACCTTTACAACAATTTTCACATTGGACTAACGAGAGAACAGTACTGACTTCTGCAATAATGGTCACGATCCATCCCTGCTCTCTACTAGACTTCCAGCCAGGCATTCCTACAGCCCCTAAGCTTGTTGTTCATCCCTGGTTTCTGCTGTGGTAAAACACCTCAGAGAAACTTAAACACCCTCCTTGACTTGTGAGCCTCCATGAAAATGCTCTGCCTACATTCTGACTCTGAGCATTTCTGCAATATTCAAATGTTAATGCAAAATGTAATCTACAATATCCCATTTGAACAAACAGCAATCAATCTAATACACTACAGCTCAATTACTTCCTTGGTCTCTGTAACAGGTGCTGTCAAATAAATCTACTGAATAAATCAGTCCCATTGTAACCATTAGGAAGGCTTTTATAACTGCATTTGCTGAGTGGGAGGACATTTTTCTCTCAGTTTTTTTTACTGACAGTCAGATAAAAAACATACTAATCAAGAGAGACGTGCAATAAATGCCTTGGAGGTGAATTCCTGTTTATACTGAGGTCTCTTAGTCCTCTACTCATTTGAGGGTTCTGATACTACCACAGCAAAGGGAACCAAGCTCTTTGGATCCAGTCCCGTTTTCATCATGGATGGGCTGGGAGATGCCTAAAATACTGAGGCTGCCTGCATAGTATTTTCACGCTGAGCACCTTTGCATCATCTATGCTTTATTCTTCTATCACAGCTTGTCCTTTCTTATTCCTGGCGGGAGACTCACGGGGACCTCCAGCAAGGGCATCTGCAGGGATGGAGCTGGTCCCCATTAGAGAAAATATCTCTCTATATATTTCTGTTATGCTACTGCACTGTATTTGCAGAAAAATCCATCTTTGATTTCTTCCCACTTTAAAAAATATTGCCCCTGAAAACTTCCTTCCCCATTCTTGCTCCTTTTACTTTTAAAATGTTCATCAGAATGCACTGTATTTCTTTTCATAAAGCTCCACAGTCTGGAAAATGGATCAAGAGAACAACACCTACTTAATATAGGTTTTTCCCCCAGTGGGGGGTTGCTCTTTCTTCCCCCCAATGCTTTGCCGTAAGATTAAGCAAGTGAAAGTGTCAGCTCTTTCTGAAATGAGAACAGCACTGGGATTGTCTGTTGCATTCACGCAGCACAGATACAGATGCACAACAATAGAAGATTAGCAGCTAGCAGCTCTGCAACCATTATTCATTTAGCTGAAATGTAAATACTGCTCCTCTGGGGGAAAAATGTCGAGGCTGCTGCGAGCCAGGCAGGACAAAGTCTGCAGGACTCCAGGGGGTTTCAAAGCTCAGGAAGCAGAAGGTCAACAGAAAGAGGGTCTCTGAAGAGAAGTCAAAAAGAGGAGAGTAACACGGACTGAACTGACAGGAAAAGTCACCCCAGTGCCACCACTGCTTGACAGCTTTGGCCGTTTTTCTTTTCATGCCAGCAACAGATGTCACTGCTCGCAAGTGACTAACAGCAACTCTGGGGATGGTGAAAAAATGGATGTGGGAGCATGTGGAAATGCTAACCAAGAGAACCCAGTAAGGTGCAAAGATACGAGAACAGCTACACTGCCGGACCGTGTTTAAAAGCCTCCGCTATACCGCTTCCTTCTGGGAAGCCTCTATTTTGTTCTGCAAAGTCTCTATTTTATCTGCACAGCGCTAAGCCCTGTGTTTTCTGGCAAGGGCTGTACATAGCTCAGTTATAATGAATGAAATGAGCTGGTAACAGTTGGGTATTTATAGGCTCAGCGGGCTGGTGCTCCAAAAAATCTGAAAACACTTAAAACTGCCTTTGGCTCCAGAGCAACGCTGACAATCCCTACCAGCTTGTGGGGACATTCGTGAGGAGTCACAGCAGGAACAATGACCGTGGAAGTATCCTGAGCATCTTCCAGTCCAGTTTGCAGACAGTGAAAAATGAGTTAAAACATTAAGATATGGAAAAACCAAGATTGCACGTCCAAGATTACTGAGAATATGAATACACAAGCTGAATTCTGCCTGATTTTCTGTGGAAAAGCTCACTCATGAGTATAGACAAGGCAATGAGATCATTAGTTTGCTTAAGGTAATTGAGTTGAATATTGCTGGACATATAATATTACCATTATCATTAATGACACCAGCTAGCTTTGAGGAAACTAAATATACAGGTGAATCTCTTCCTGCTTCCTGGAGACCTACACCCCAAAAAGGCAGCAGCCCAGGTCTGGACCTAGCAAACCAGCCATCGTTATCACAGAGTTTCTGTAATCACAGGTGGTTCCTGCACCAGGGAGTCAGTGCAGCCCAGGGGACCAAGGTACAAGGCCTGTGAACTCGCCCCTGTACGAACCCGAACATGTTGAAGGCCGAGATAAAACTCCGGGGTGGACCTGCTCCACAGTCGCGTGTTTGAGCTCCAGGTTCCCCAGCTGCTGATCCTACCTACCTGCTGATCCGGGGCTTGCCAGACAGCAAGGTCTTTCTCGGAGAATAATGGCATTTTGTGTCTCCAGTATGAGATATTTCAGAACCAAAACCACCCAAACATATCTAACAAGACAGGCAAGTTCTCATTATTTTGCTCAATACTGAGCACTGGCTTGGTCAACAAAATCACAGAATCACAGAATCATCTGGGTTGGAAAAGCCCTTGAAGCTCCTCCAGTCCAACCATGAACCTCACATTGACCGTTCCCAACTCCACCAGATCCCTCAGCGCTGGGTCAACCCGACTCTTCAACCCCTCCAGGGATGGGGACTCCACCACTGCCCTGGGCAGCCCATTCCAACGCCCAACAACCCCTTCTGCAAAGAAATCCTTCCTAAGAGCCAGTCTGACCCTGCCCTGGCGCAGCTTGAGGCCATTCCCTCTTGTCCTATCGCTTGTGAATCTATAGTGAAGTCTGAGATGAGAGTTATCTCAAAAAAAGGAAGGAGGGACAATGTACCTAGAGGTGCTCTCTTCAGTATCCCGTCCTCCCATAATCAGTGAGTGTGAGGTTACAGTGCTGCAAGCGAAGGACAGATGGAAAAAAAATGAGAATACAAGAAGTACTACTTACTACAGATGACAGGTCCATGTTTACCATCCTCCTGTCATCCAAGTCGACGGGCTGGAGGCCTGCAACGTTGATCTGGACAGAAGAGGTTCTGTATACAAAGCCCAGCAGCCAGTCCCCCCTAGGAGCAGAGCAGAAGAAGAGCGTGAATAAATCCTTTGCCAAACCAGTGCAAGATGTGACTGCTCAGACCATGAGGAGAGTAGAAGGGCAGGGGAGCACAGTGATGTCTGGACCAAGACCTGCTGCAGCTTCATCCGATGTAGGAATCACAGCAGTTGCTCAATTCAGGGCAGGTTCCTGGGACACAGTAAGTCTGAATTTAATCCTGATTCATGGGTGTAGCCTCATTACATGCAGCAGGTTTAAAAATCTGACTTTTCTATTTATTTCTGCATTTCCTTAGAGATTGCAATACATTCACATATTTAATCTTTTTAATGTACTAATAGGTAGAAGTTCTCCAGCCTGTAGACAGCTGTAAACGCGATGAGGCCTACATTACCAATGTTGCTGATATAAATATCGACTGCGAAGCTCCTTGGAGTGCTCCTGATTTATAGGTACTGTATAAATACACAGTTTCAATGACAGAACTAGGAAGAGTTTGTTCCCACTGTAAAGTATTGCCATAAGTCACTGTGACAGTTTCAGGGTAGACTGTAGCATGATGAGAGAAGGCAACGTGTCCTTTGGAAGTACAGAAGTTTTTCTCCCGCACTGAGCAACAGCATAAAATCTGGGCACCTAAACGCCACTACACTCTACAGAGTAGATTTAGGTTGGATGTGACTGGTATTTGCACTCTGTGATGGCAGCAGGTGAAATGCACCTGCACGGGTGCCCGTTTCTGGCTGCTCCTGGCCACTCCAAAACGGTCTGTGCTAGAAGTTGTAAGTCTACGCAGAGCTCTGCAAAATCTTTGCAATGCATCCACGCCACGCGGGCATGGGTTCTTTCAAAAGCTGAGCAAGTCTAACTAATTTGGTTAAGGTTTCCCAGTAGGAATTTGTAACTCTGCTGTGAAATCGGATGGGACAGCTCTTGACAGCTGGCTTTCACTCTCCATGTCCTTTCAGACTTCAAAGCTGAAGAAGACAAGCTACACTGGACTGAAGCTCAACAAACTGGGCCCAAATCTGATCTTGCAGGAATTCTATTCAACGTAATTCATCTGACCTAAATAGAGCTACTCCTTAAAGTGACAGAATGAGGCCACAATTTGTATAAGTGAGAGACCAGAGAAATCAGAATCAGGTGAGATCTTACCACAAGTATTTGTATAATCCTTCTCTCATACCTAATATCCTCATAAATTCTCTGTATCTCTCAGTTACCTCCTCTAGCTGCCCCTCATGCTAGCTGAATAACTCTCAAATTCAGCATCTGAAGGCAAAGTACTAGTGGAATATTTCCTAACAGTCTCCTCACCTGCTTCTTCCTATAAGTGAGCAACAAGCTACAATTTCTACATCATTTTTCATTCCGCATCCAAGACACGGGCTTGCCAAAGCAGAGACTAACCAAATTACTGCACACATGGAGGTACAAACACACATACCATTTTATTCCAACAGCACATGCAGGCTTTCAAACTATAACAAGATCTTTTATTTTTTTTTGTATTATAGGAGATGAATACACTGAGCTTTTTGCAGCGAAACTGGTATTTGTATAACACGGGGAGGAATGGTATTTGCCAGGGCAAATTCAGTTATATGCAACAATTGCTATCATTTATGGCTTCTTGGAGGAACACAGAAGCACTCCCAAGGAGGCAGCAATTGTTTTTTCCTTAAGTCACATGAAGAAACACTGTAACTGGTGTGCACATTTGGCATCCATAAAACCTCCTGCGATCCAAAAAGGACAAAAGCAACAATTTTCAGCCTGACAGATGGGATTAATAATTTGTTGTTTTAATCTTGAATGCTTTTAATTCTTTTATTTAGTTCTTTGTAAAGTAATGTACTATGCTAGATGCAGTGATACAACACGTCCTCATCTTACACAGGTATATGTAACATACATATGTGTGCGTGTATGGAAAGTACCAACAGCATTTTCACCTGTCCTTGACCTGAGGGCTCATGGCTTTATAAGCTGTCAAGACTTGCAGTTACATGTTCTTTGCTAATCTTCTTGCCTGGTTATTTCTCAATTTATTTTCCTATGTCCTTAGTCCTCCTTGCTTCATTCTTTCATTTTAACTTCTCCTCTTCTAATTGTGCTGGTAAGCAGTGTTCTTGTCACAATTATCTTCCAACACCAGTCATTAGATTTGATACTGTCACTTGAATTCTTAATAGCTTTTATAAGATTGCTTCAGCTGTTTCGTGCCTCTGAATCTCCCTCTTCTCACCCAGCAGCTCTCACAACTCTGCATAGCAGTTGTCTGCACAGTTTTAAAAGGATGATATTTGATTTCAAGGTAACTTTTTTATTCTTTCACATCCTTAGTAAATTTGCTACAGCTATGCCAGCTGTACTTCTTTTGTAAGTAAAACATCTTGTTCATGTGGACTATCCTGACCAGAAACTGACTCTAGATACAAAAAAATCTTCAATTTGCTTGAGTTCCTTCCCTTCCATTGCAATTTTCACATCTTGTTCCCCATAAGCAGCCCCTAGTGAATTGTATCTCACAGCTTTTATAGATTTTAATTCGCATTCTTTAACTGTCAGTGAACCTAGTGGCCATATTTATAGTCCTTTACATAAAGCTGAGATTTAAAGGGGCCTTAGAATATTTCAGACTATGCACAAAAACACCCTGACCCAGCTTTAAGCTGCCAGAGTGATATAACACTGCCACCATATGAACAGGACCTACATGTTGAGCACCTCAGGCTTCCAGTGTAACTATGCACTGCAAACAGCCAAGAGCTGGAGACAGAACAGCCTGCAAGTGTCTCCTGAAGACTGTCATCTCCAATTAATCTGAGGGAGAGACCTCTGGAGGGAAGAGGCTCTGGCACTGCTGCCTCTGGCGCTACTGAATCAACGTACTCACCAGCTGAACAATTATTCACTTACAAAACATTCAAAAGGGATAAATGTACAAAATCCTTTCCAAGTGACACTAGGATAATGAAGCAGGGGGCTGAGCACATACAGACCTGCAATAACCATTTATGATCCTGCCCGACACCACTTTTGTGATAGCTTTCCAGTACTTGGCTTCTCCTTCCACTGGAGCTCCCAGTAAGACCACATCTTCAATGATCCCTTGAGAGTCTATTAAGATGAAAGCAGAACAGCTCAGATTTACAAGACAGATCAGAAAATATACCTTTACATGTACATGAAGGAGGGGTATGTTCAGATGGGCACTACAGAAAAATCATTTCAGTGATTTAAATTTTAAAGACAGAAACAATGGGAAGGAAGATCTTAAACAGCACTTTGCATAAATGTTAAGTGTCTGCAGTTCCAGCCAGAATCAGTAAATGTGAAAATTAAAGATCCTGAGACAAGTGAAAGGAACTGGGCTGATGTCAAGAGGGAGAAGTGGCCTGGCCTGTGTCCAGAAAGATGCAGTTCAAGCAACAAACCTGTGGAAAGTTCTTTCCCCAGGCCTATTGATCTGGGTTTGCACAGAGCTTTGAAACAGGTGACAGGGACTGACATTCTATACAGTGAGCAAATGTTGTCACATATTAAGCACGATAAACTTTTCCCACAACCAGTCCTTAGAGCTGAGTTCATGAAAAACATGACCTGTACACGCAACAGAAAACCCCCAAATTCGTAGTATTGATTGGGAACTGGCAACAACGGAGGCATTTGCCAACACAAAGTGATAATCTATCAAACTGATCTGATTTTCTTGAAGGGTACTTTAACTGGAATGCCCAGGGCATGATTTGCTACAAAGGAATGATGACTTTGAAGCATAATAAATCTTCATCTCTTATCAGACAGCTGCGGCTGGGGAATTTCAGTAGAAATAATGATTGAATGAGAAATAATGGGCAGCTCTGCTACTTTCTTAAACTCCTAAACAATATATTTATATCTATTAATAAATCTTTGTAAAGAGAGATCAAGCACCTGGTGCCATAGCAGTTAAACGACATTCACATTCTCTTGGGAGACTCACGGGCACAGCACACCAAATCCCTGCTCTCCACCTGTGGGAGACCAGCATTCACAAGACGTGAGCTGAACCGTTCTCAGCCTGGCGTCTGAGATTTGTAAAATAATATGCTGGAGCTTAGGGGGAAGTGAAAGTGAGAATGACTGCATACCACTTCAAGTTATGATGGAGAGGTGCTGCCTGGCTAGACGTTTCAAACGTAAACCAATTGCTTTCCTTTCCCTAACAGCAGTAAACGGCTTGGAGCTGCCTGCAGCGCCTGCACCTTTCTCTGCAGTGTAAATCCCAGTGCCTGACAACAATCCAAAAGAGCTCTCATGGTATTATTTCTTATTGCAAAGCAAATTTTGCACCAATTGAGAGAACAGCAAAGAGTAATTCAATTTTGTTAGTGTAATCTGTGAGCAATAAAGTCCTGTTCCAATGATCACGGGCAATGAAAAAGAAACCCAGAGCCCTGCAAATGGGGATCTCGTTCCAACCAAGGTACTAAATTCCATGGCCACAGTGTGAGCCAACTGAATAAACAAACAGCTAATTCATCAGGATCCCGAACATTTGGGCAAGGTATTGGAAGCTTTTGTTTCTCCAGTCCTTTGCACAGCTTATTTCTTGCTCAGAACAAAAATGTTTAGCCTTGGCTGAAAAATACTCATTTTCTTTGGATGTTGACAGAGGGGGACAGAAACCTGAGAACAGATCACTGGCCTACATAGTTGCTGACACTCTAGATAAATTAAATGATTTCACAGTTTGCAAATCTTTTATATGATGAAGAACAATACAGTCTGCACAAGCAGGAAAATGAAAAAAAAAAAAAAAGTAATTACTGATGGGCAAAAATTTAAAACTGGTAAGATGATTTGTCCAGAAAAGCTGTGGAAGATACAAGCTGGCCCAGAGGCCACAACCAGTGCTTGGGAGCTGGGCTCTGCTGTGCCTTTAGGGTACGACTCACTGGGCAAAGAGGAAAGCATCTCGTCGTGTTAGCCCTCACTCAAAAGAGAACAGGGGTGGAATTTAGTGCTCTCTGGGCACTGCACAGACACAGAGCAAGGACAGTGTTTCATGGCTGAGTCTGGCAGCAGTATTCCTGATTCCTAACCACAGCAGAGGTGATAACCCAGCGGTGGTACCAGTCACACAAGCAATTCTGTAGGACCCTGTGAACAGTATTAGACAAATATGTCATGGGTGATACCTCGCTCCCATCACACGCAGTTTGGTTTCAAGGTTCAGGTTCTGGTGGTAACAGCCAGTATCAGTTTTCATTAATTTACACTTCTTATTTACTAAAATGCACGGGAATTGTGATGAAGAAATCAGACCAATGATCCTCCCATGCAGTAACTCATCTCTGGTGGGTCATTACTCCATTTTCTGCTATAATGTCATTTTCTGGAAACCTACTAAGCTCTGGCTTCCAAAGTCATTTGTGATGAAGTATCCCAAAGGTTATTTAATTGCTTTGCAGAAGAGTATTTTTGTTTAACAGAATTTTGAGTTTCTGCTGTGGTGTTTCACTGGATAATCCATGATTAGTTATTTGTCCTCAGAAATGCCACTGCCATCTGGATACAAAAGGCCTGCATGACTAGGCCTTGTATTTCTTTTGTGTGAGACATCCAAGTCCAAACCCCAATCAGTCTCAGATGTCCCAGGTCCCAGCTCCATTCCTTCTGTGGCTTGCGCTGGAATGTGCATGTGAAGAACGCCTTGGCAATCTGCACCAAACATGCTGCTTTTCATCTCGCAAACAGCTCAGCTTTCATAATTCAATTAAGGAACTGAAAAATTAGTGTACAGTGGGGAACTGCTATGATACATAATTACGATGCTTAGATTTCTTTAGAATGGCAGCCAACCTTAAAGACCCCTAATGATTTCCTTTCACGTATTACTTTGCTACGGTCCCGTGTTATTCCAGCAAGAGACTGCAGACCGTTAAATAAAAGCTTGAAAATATCTCAGCCCCTGGCATTCTTAGGACACAAAAAGATTAGATCTAGGGCCAGATTAGGATCTGGGTTCTGGCTTCAGTATAACTCCGTTAGGATCATTCTGGATTTGATTAGATTTATTTTGAGAACAGAATTCCTGTATTTGAGGACTTCCATCTTAAACCAGAAGTGAAGTTCTGGTACACAGCTGTCAACAGAAAAAACGCTGACTTTCGTCCTCACTTGACTCTATTCCCACCTTCTTGGACTTTATTGAACATTTTCCTTTATAAAGGTCCTTATTTATTAGGGAGTCTTTGTGAGGCTAAATGGTTAATGAATTAAATTAGCTACGTAGGGGGGAAGGCAGGCTGCACGCGCACACTCACTACTGACTCAACTCTAAGATGCAATTTACATCAACTGATCATAATGATTTTATTCTTTTTCTAAATTAAAAATAGAATCTATTAATAAACAGAACCACAATGGGTAATAAATTGACAGATGGTTTTATACTTGACTTTGGGGGAAAATTACCATGAAAATAGCAGATGACAGTGGCATTTCAATGACTTAAATGGAAGGGAGGACTCAGGGAATCAGATACAATAGCTACAGAGAGCTTCCAATAAAGGCAAAGCATCCTCTGCCAAGATCACAGTGGCGTGTGGGCAGCTCACAGACTGATCTAGCAGCCGAATGTCACAAAATGTCAAGTTGTTGTTTACAGACTGGAGACCAAACTGACACACTGGAGCACCTCGAGTGAAGACAGCAGATTTAATCCACTGAACTGGTGGAAATGACAGTAGAATTTGGCTCCAAATGCATTTCAAAACCTTTTTTTTTTTTTTTTTTTTTTTTAGGTTTTTAGCCTATCCTAAAAGGCCCAAGCTCTATTCCAGAAGAACTCTTCCCCTTGGAAGAAAAACTTCTCTACCAGCAGTAAGAAAAATAAAGGAGAAAAAGGTTAGAAGGTGAATTTTACCTTTTTCTTGAGCCATTTCCTGCAGGCAGAAGTAAATGACTCTTGCACCCAGGCTGAAGCCAATCAGTGTGACAGGTCGCTTGCCCTAAGAGAGAAGGAAAGGAAAAAAAGCCATCAAATACTGTTTTAGACTTAGAGAGTGGCCACAGGATCCCACAGACCCTAACACACAAAGCATTTATGCTTGTGCATGATCTTTTAAACATTTGAGCAATTTGGTTGATTTCAAAGGGATTATGTATCCTCAAAGTTATGCGCAGTTCAATATTGAGAATTCTGCATACCTGTGTATTTTGTATTTTTGATATTCAGAAAATCAGTTGAAAGAATCTAATGATCAGAAGTTACAACAAAGGAGATGTTTCAAACAGAAACAAAACAATGCTGTCATTGTTCTGAAATTTCCAAATGAAAGCCTAATTCAAGGAGCAAAATTTTCCCAGAAATGTTTCAAATAAACAGAAAAAGAAACTGTAATACAAAAATATTGACCATCTCTAGATTTAAGACAGAATGACAGCAGCACTGTGTGGCTGTTAGAAAAAATGATGTGGGGTAAGCTTTTATTCTGAATAGCCTAATAAGATTTTCTATAAAGTCAAAGGGAGCCTAATCTCAACACAGTGGAAAATGGTCTTTGTATTAACCAGGGAGCAGGTGTGTGGTGGACTCCCTAGACATCACACTAACTAGTTTTAGACGCTCCAGCACATTGGAATGCGTGTTTTCACAATAGCAAATGCTTAAAAGGCAGTAACAAATGCCCCAAGCAAAACAAAGGGCTTGTATGAAATAAAGTTTATTGCTTTTCCTGGGATTGTATTTTTATGAGAAATCAAGTTTGTTTCTACTCTGCTGTTTCACACTATTATGACACGCAGCTCTGGGGCCATGGGTCCCACAGGGCTCCTCTCTAACAGATACCGGACTAGCGTGCCTGTGAGACAAACACGTGGCCAGCAAAAACCAGCCTCCCTGCCAGTGACAGCCCTGCGAATAATGGCAGGTTTTGGGGGGACAGAAATGTCTTTTGCAAACCTTCTGAGGGAAGCTTATTAACTTCTGTCACTTCTTTCAGGTACCAGCCCATTCCACTTCTCCGTCAGCAAAAGCATGGCTCACGGTGCATCTACTGCTGCACAGTCTTCTCTGACATTGTTTTGCTAGTGCCTCTTAATTATCAGTAAATATTTTTAACGTTCTGTATTCTCTTTTTCTTTTCACCTATCTTTACTTTCTGTTCTCAAATTTCCACTAAGTGAGTTGGCCTGGCTGGTCTGTGACATGATCAAGCCATTTGTCATTTATGACCCGGATCTCTTCTTCCTTTAGAACAGCTTTAGGTTAAAAGGAACAAATCTTAGCAGGATTTCTCTGATTCACTTGGGACTGCCTATTCTTCCCCAATGAACCAGATACATGCTGGTTACCTTCATGCAGCATTTTTTCATTTTTCAGTTCATTATTAATTTTTTGGAAAGATACCAGTGGATAGTTACCTAGCATGACTATAAAACTTAACCTCCATGGGCCAGATCCCTTCCAGTCTTTATTCCTGGATAATTTCTAGCCAATTACCTGCTGTCGACTGAGCAGGATATGTGCTAGGTGTTTGCCTACTTCAGCAGACCGGTGCAGACACACTCCCCAGGGGTTGTCAATGACACTGGCAACAGTCAAGAGTGAAGCTGGCCAAGTCAAGGCTGTCACAATACCTGCAACACACAAAGCAAACAGCACAGCACAGTCACAGATCTGGGCTGCTCTTAGGAAATGTCAAAAGCAAGACGGTTCACTGAAGTTAAAAGCTAAACCGAGGACCTTTTGTCATTTCCAGTCTTCTTTCTCAAGAGCTGATCTGAGAAATGTTTTGCTAGACTAAAGATAAGAAAGAATCTGATGTTCTGATACGGAGGCAAACAGACGCCATGCATGAATGTAACCTGCATGTTTGAAAGGTTTATGTAAAGCAGTAAAACAGTGTAATAACATAGAGAAATAAACACAGTCACGCGTGAAGGAAGGTGTTTCCAGCTGTAATTTTAAAAGAACGAGTCAATGACACAGAGGGTCAGCAATCCAGGAAAGCAAATCTAAATTACAGGTGTGGCACTTCTGCAGGGCGGTGCCAAGGGAGATGTCTTCTCAGAAATCTTCCTTGCTTAGGAAAGCTCCTTTAAACAGACACCAACAGTGGAACTGCACAAGAGCCACTCAAGCAGGTCTGATACGATTTAGGTTCTTACCTGACAAGACAGTGAATTTTAGGGCTTCTTGAGCCATCATGTTCACAAAACCATTCAGCAGGGAGTCTAAGGCGTTGCCAAGCTCCATCAAGTACTTGGATTCCCAGGCCAGACAATACTGCTCACTCGATTGCAACATGCTGCTCCACGGTGCTGTGAAGCTCCCTGAGAAAAGGTTGCAAAGATGGAATTCATGTTCAGAGAGAACACAACAACAGCTGACTCCTGGCAAGATGAGTCCAAGAAAGAATCAGAAAAGAACCAGCAGGACATGGGAATATACTAATATACTGTGATAATGAGGAATCATATTTAAAAATACTGATAGACTCCGTATTTCCACTGTTTTACAATAAATAAAAATTTGTAAATAATCGTGCAGCTTTAGCTGCCTTGGCAAAGAGTCTTCAGTGTGAACAGGCTCAGACGTCACAACCCATTCAATTGCCTCAGAGACTGCCAAGACAGATGGACATTAACACTAATTATGTCAGGTATTAAGGACATTCCTCCCACCATCAGACAGCAGGCCAAGTCCGGCAGCTCCATCTTCTCATAGTGACCAAAGGAAGGCCTGTCTTGAGAAAGATAAAGTGCTGAATGGCTGCATGGACTGAGTTCAGGGGGACCAGAAGCACAGAAAATATGTAAGATCTTGTCAAAATCTATCACAGAGCATCTTCCCAGCACTTCAGTTAGTCGGGCAAGGATTGCAGCAACAGCCCTGTCGGAAAACAAGGAATCTGCATTTGCAGATCCAGACTGCAATTATTTTTACTTTGCCATCTAGCCTCATTAGCCACTTCAGTTTAATTTTTTTCCCTCCAGGTGCTAATCAAAAGCAGTGCCTGGATGTTTGAGAAATAATGGATAATTTCCACTGTGCAAGTCTAATTTTTGGCTGAAAAAACAATTTTTAAGCCTTACTCTCTCCTGTTTGTAGTGTAGCTTCTACTAAGAGGCCAGGAGGGGCCTGGCAAGGCTATTAACGGCAGACAAACTCTGCAGGGCAGAGCAGAATTTTTATTTTAATTAACTAAAACCCTTCCCACACTGTTCCTTCCCCAAACAATGCAGGGCAGGCTGAGGCACTGATGACCAAAGTGGCCCGAGAGAGCCCCACGCCAGATCACACCACAGTGTACTGTCAGATTTGTGAACGTACAGATGGGCAGCTACTGGGAGCTCCAAAATCACAAGGTAGCAAATTCCCTAAAAATCCTGTCCTCGGTCCCTCTGTTTTAAGGAGTCATGCAAGCGTGTAAATAGACAGACACAACTGTAAGGAGGAGAATGGATGACAATTCTAATTTCGCCTTTTTAAACATTACAGCAGATTGCTAGTTATGGAAGAAGAATGTGTGTCACTTGTAACTCCCTTTTAAGGGCAAACAGACACAAAAAGGTTCCTGAAGGGACACACTTGTCTTTATAACAGTGCCTGGGAGCGCTCCAACCCCAAGGATTTGGACCCCTGGCAAGCAGACAATGAGAAAAGCCAAAGCACAGTACGGCAAAGTGAAAATAACCTTACTCTGACAGCAAGCTGCAACCTAACAAGCAACAGGACAGAGACATCCTTCTGCATTAATGATAGCCAATGTTAATCATGATGCTTCTGAATAAATTGGCAGCTGTTCAGTCAGGTTGCTGAACACATCAGCAGACAGTTGACATATGTTATATGACAAGCTATACTGGAAACTAAAACACTGCAGACTTTTCAAGGTTGTTGCCTGTAAGTTCACCTCCTGAGTGCTGTGCTTAACAGGATTTACTTGACAGAACTTTCTTGCCAATAAACCTCATTATCTGGCAGATACCGAGAAAGAAAAAAGACACTATTTTCTGTTAATTGCTGGAGGATAAACATAAGGTCTCAGAGATAGGTGAGACACTTTGTCCTAGCGCTGGAAATCATCCACCCCAAAGAGACCTTTCCTAGCAAAACCAGACAGCAGTTAACAGAAACAATCCTGCCATGACTACTACCAATCCTACTATCACTACCTATTTACTGCCCTCTCTCTTTCCTCTGATTTGATTGGGATGGCAGATTGGGTTACAAAGTCTTACGTTGGGAGTTGATCTCTTTAGAGAACAGGCCATGCAAGTGTGGGGAAGACATGGTGCTACGAGAGCACAAACACTGCCTGGAGTGGAACACAGACATGGCTCTCCAGGCTCCTCTCAGCTTCCTCATCTTGTTCTTACCGTATTTGCCAGTGCACAGCCATCCAGTAATTGCTATGGTGATATGAAGCTGCTTTCCTTCAGTGAGTGGGAGGAATTCAAACTCTTCTATGGCTCCCACACGCTTCTTCATCTTGTATCCTACACAGCAAGGCAAAAACATGAGTCTCAGACATCGCACAGCAAGGGCAGGCTCCGCTAACAGTAGAAGTTCGTAAGAAACAACTTGGGTAATTTGGAAGGTTTTTTGCCTTTCCAAAACCCTCAGCCAGTCCGTGCATTACTTAGAGCTTGGTATGGAGCCAGCATGATCCTTCTGAGCTTGTGTGATCTGAGGGAATCCCAGCAGAACGGTTCTTTGCTGCAGGCCAGACATCAGCTGTAACAACCGCTGCTCTCCATGGCATCATCTTTCTAATGCAAAGCAGCAAACTTTCTTTTCCTTCATTAGCCACATACCAAATATTCTTTCCCTACTTGGTCATCAGGGGCTACACAGTATCTTAATCAGCCTTGAAATAATAATTTCACAGTTGTAAGATCACACCTCAAATTGCTTCCCTTGCTCTGCAGAGCTCAGTTAAGTCGTTAGCTCTGCATCTGCAGACAGGATCCTGTGCCTCAGTAGCTGAGAAACGTGTGGTCACTCTCTTACCAGTAAGGCCAGCACCAGCTGCTCCAAAAAGGGATGCCATGACAGCAATTCCAGCAGTTGAGCCTAAAGCAGCTGCTCCAGCACTTCCGATGATAGTAGCAGCTCCCGCAGCAACCAGAGGGGCAGCAAGACCCCCTGTCAAGCCTGAAGATGCAACAAGTATTACCACCAAGCTATTACCACTTACAAAAACCAGGCAGTCATTTCCCTGTGCTGTGTGAGTACTGCTCATGCCACTGAAAAAGTACAATGGTCTTTTTTGCATCACCAATAAAGGAGCTTTCTGAGACCCTTCCCACACCCTGAATCTCTGCACAGATTGTTTGACTGACTTCAGTAAAAATAAAGAATAATTTAAAAGTCAAAGGAGGAATGTGTGGTAGACTGGGGTGAGCTATGCCCTCTTTGCTGAGGAAACACTGATCTAGTCTCATACTGTTCTGAATTTGGAGTTGAAGATCTGATCCTCTTATAACACAAGAGCAAAAGAAGAGAAAACAGAAAACATTTTTTAAGAGTGATTACCTCAGTTTAATATTTCCCTCAGCCAGTGAAGCTACACTGGAATAACTTTTCCAGCTAATTATTTCAGTTTTACTTTTGTGTGGCTGAAAATACTTCTCTTGGATTTGGGGTTTCATTTTTTTGGAGGCGTGGTGGTGGGTTTTTTTGTTTTGTTTGTTTGTTTGGGGTGATTTTTTGGTATCTGAAGTGACATACTACCTTCAGTCTGGCAAAGAAAAGCAGTGAATGTTTTAAAATTACAGCTTGGGCTAAAAGGTATGATGGCTTCTCTTGCTGAATGTGTAATTCAGCACCCCCCCCCTGCCCCTAGTGCTGTGATGCACTTCAGCAGCAAGTCTCCAGAATGCCTGGGGCAGCCTCACCGATCACTGTTCCGCCCCCAACGGTTGCCAAACCGATCAGCAGGTACCTCTTCAGCTTTTTTCTTCTTTCCTTCTTTTTTCTTGATACTTCTGCAGTTCTGCGGGGGGATTAGAAGCATAAAAGCTGATGGAAAAGCCTGACGGGTAACAGTGCTGCATCAGAATCTGCTTTTATTCTCCTCGGTGTAATTTCCCTACTGGGAACAGTAAAAAGTAACATGCAGGTGTGGACTGTGACAACACACTCAGATTTATGAGCATGGACATAAACCCACAGATTTAAATTGAAACGATTTAATTGCTGACAAAAGCCAACAGATGTTACTTACTTGGAAACCCCTTCCTAATAAGGCTGAAGCTTGTAAAAAAAAGAAACAAAAAGTCAAAAGCATTTCAATAACTATATACTGCCAATGTGTCTTAAAAAAACAGAAGAAAGCTAAGTGGAAACAGAGAAAAGTGTTTGAAACAAAAGGGAATAGGGGTAAACTGTGCTAACAAACAAAGAGATGGAATTAAACTATTTTATACTGAGCTGCTTTCTAATTGCACATCGCAATATAATAATATAATAGGTATTAAACACAGTCATTAGTTCATTTGTCTGTGTGTATTTAAGCTACATTTTAACAAGCTTATCAGAAGCAGGTAAATAAACCTAAAAGGAACAAATATCACTTATTAGGCACTACTTTTGGCTCCTCTCTGCTGTCTTTGGTTTCTCTCTTACGAGAAAAACTTCCCACATCAGAGGAAAGTGTGAGAAACAGAGGATACTGGAATAAGTTGTTTACAGAGGAAAGTTCCTTCTAGCCTGCTTACACAGCAGTTAATGTGGGCCTTGAAACATGAGAATTTATCTTCTTTCCAAACTTGGATATTTTCCCTCTTAATCCTAGCCTAATTGTGGATTTTCATTATCCATATAATTGCCTAATCCTTCCTGGAACTCCCCAAGCGCACTGTAATTTTGATAAAGACAGTTTTAGATGAGTCCCAAACAATACGCAGCTTTGTAAAGCCCAGCAGGGGGAGAATGGAGCACAGTGGGTGAAATCCCTGCATCGCTGAAGCCAATGGCAGAACTCCCACTGACTTGCATGGCACGGAGACTTTGTCTCCCCAGAGATCCTCCCAAAAAACCATCGTGTATTACCTTCTGCAGCTGCAAGCGTCCCTGTCTGCAGAGAACAACAGCGCAGCCTGCAACAGCTGCCTTTTCAGCAATTTCTGTATAACCAAATTCACTTCCTACAACCCCATGGTCAAAGCAGCATTTGGATATGCCCTAGTTCGTGCATGCAGTCACCAATCTGAATGCCTGGCTTTGGAAAAAAATGCTTTTGGAGTTTCTTAACCAAATGCTGCAGTCTGACTGTTAATACCTAAGTTGGCAACATCCAGCAATTTCTGTTCTACGCAGTGGTTCATCAGCTTTTATAGTGAATGTGCTGTTGTCTCGGGCTCAAAATAATGACATTGAGATGAAATACAGCTAACCTGGCTTTAGTTGCAATAATGAGCAATTAAAGTTATGTGGGTAGAAAGACAGTTTGCAGCTAAATCCTGCCTGAAGATGCCGTTAAGTAAAACTACTGCCACGAGAAGTTTTACCTGTCATTGCTTTCCTTCCGCAGCTGCTAGCAACTGCTTTTGACAGTTGCTTTCCTAATAGCTTCTGCATTACAATCATCACTTGATTACCAGACTGGTTTTTATCCCCTATGGTAATTAACTGCCTCTTCTGGTACTTCTCTCAGTGATCTTGGATATGCAGCTTCTTGTCTGAACCACAAATTATGTTCAGAGAGATTTCAGAGGTGGAATTTCAGGTCATTTTCCAATGATGAAAAGTGGCAGGAGTACACGTTAGAGAGCAACCGATGTCGTGTTTTCCAGTTACTACAGAACCGTGTACAAAAGAGAGGTTCACACCTGCAAGTTAGAACATGTTTGGTGCTAGTAATATGGATTTAAGTGTCTGGAGCATTGTTCTAAAGATGACTGTACATTTAACCTTGCATGTTCCGGGCCACAGTCCAACACACCCACAGCAGCAAAGGCAGGAGCAAAACCTTCTGTTAACAAACATCAGTAAAAAAACGCTATGCAGAAGCTGCCAAAATCCTGTTTGAATGTTAACTGTTCCGAAACCTCTTGCAGTGGATGGTCAAAGCTGGAAGCATCCTAAGCAGATGTTAATGTACTCCCTGCCCCAAAAGTCTGTGAGGTCAAAGCTGTGACAGGTTTACATCCAGCTTCCTTCCCCCATTGACGCATTATTTGAAAACAAACAAAGGGTCATCGATTCCCCACAAATCTCAGCCTTGTTTTAGCACTGCAATAACAAATGTGTCCGCACTGCAGTCTTGGACTACTCTCACTATAAAGATTTTTCTTCCTTTTATCTAACAGGTATTTACTTCCATGGCTGCAACTCAGGCAAAGAACAAGATTGAAATCCACAGCGTTCCCCACACCAGCTATGCACAAAACCCACTGGGCTGGTAAGCATGCAGCGTAATTCACCCGTCGCTCTTGCCATTATCTATCTTTTTGGGTTGTGCTACAGGAGCCACAGTCCAGTGGATACAGAATTAGGTATTGGAGCATCATCTTTGCGAGCGACATCCCACCTTCAGCATCAGTGTCTTCCTAAAGGCCCAGGATTGAGTTTGTTTCCACGACCCACAGCAAAACAGTCCCCATTAATACCAACCCTTACCCTGCATGCCAAATGGTGTCCTGTTTAGCAGTCCATGATCTTTGAGATTATTTTGACTTTCCCTTTTTACAGTGCGCTATAAAGTTAAGCTTTATTTAAATAAAGCTATAACTGAAAGATACCCGTCACATGCTGGACCCCACGGTATCGTGTGAACTGTACTGTGTCAGGGACGTTGATTAAAGCCTTTATTAGCACTCGGGTTAATCTCATAACCTGTTTGCTGAGTTGAGAGATAAAAATATTAAATGGTCCCTTGAAAGTCCACTACAAACATGTTTACTGCCTTACATATTGCTAAACCTTTGTACAATTCCTGGCTCAGAATATAAAAATACTACATTTCATATAGATACCAACTTTTTGGCTGTTTCACACCTAAGAAGTGGTGATTAAGAGAATTAATCTTATATTAGTAACACAGAATTAGGAGTCAGGTCCTTAAGTATCTGAAGATGCAGATTGTTGCCCTCAGAAATCTACCTTCAATAGGAGTTAGACAGCTGTCTCTTAATATGCACAGGGAAGGGCAGATCCATAGAAAATCAGCAGCTGAGGATCTAGTCCTGAAATTTATAGGAACTTCATTCTGCAAGAGGCACTTCTATCTGAAGAATATTGGGCCCAGAGATAAGAGGCACAAGGTCTTTGTGATGTGTTTAAGCATAATCTACAGTCTAGGAGAGGCAGCTGGAACAAGGAAATGAGGCAGTTCAGAGCAGAGTATCCTTTACCAGCTTGCAAGGTTGGGTCTCAGCTCTGATTTTAAGAATGCTGAGCTTTCCTGCTTCTCAGTGCAGCTGAAGTGCTGTGAGGGCTCTGCAATCCTAATCAAGCCATAAATGATTACGCTAAGAGCCATGGGGGGAACGATCAGAGACTGGACTTAGGCACAAGTAATTACTGCTAAGCTTTCAATCACCAGCAGTGTTTTTTCATCCCATAGTCAACCCAAATGTTCTTACTCTGACTCTTCCTCTTTTTGTTCCTTCAGGCTCTCAAGCAGAGATTCCTCCAGGACTTCCAGCTCCTCCAAGGGGATTCTCAGCAGCCAGGTGATGCGGCAGATCAACACCCTCGCTCGAGCATCGTAGTACCCTTCAACAGAGGGAAGCCCAGGAAATCAGTCAGTCTGCATCGCACCAGATTAAATAGCTGTGCTAGAGGACCACGTCACATCCAAGCATAGCTCCTTCTCTCAGGCCCTCTTTGTCTTCCATGTATCTGAAGACAACTCCTACTATCTAGAGGAGAGAGCGATAAATGGAAAATCCTTCTTCCCCACAAACCTCATCCTGCGAGTAGTCACTACACCAGGTAATTGCCTTTATGGCAGAAAAAGGATCTCAAATCCTTTGGTCTTCACTCTCAGTGATAGAGGCCTTTAGGCTCTGGTTAGGCTGCATCTTTCTTCTCAACAGAGAAATGCTGCAGCAAGACCAGTCCTAACTGGAAATATCAAATATATATATACGTGTAACACAACACAGTACACCTCAACTATGCACCAATGCAAGATACGGTATCTTGTAAAAATGCACCTCCACATGAAACCTTCGTATTCCATTCATCTTGTTGGCAACAAGAAGAACTCTGGAGTTTAAAACGACACGCCAGCTCACCTGGCAGCATCACCAACAACTGTTTGTATTTACACTTCACTGCAGAGGTAGACAGTGCACTCAGACAACACATGACAGGAGTAATGATTATTCCTGGACTTATAAGCAGGTGTTCTCTAAGAAAAGACATTTTAAATGTAATAGATTTTAAGTTATTTGTGCCAACTCTTGTTTTTTTCATGAGTTTCAGTAGCACCTGCTGCTTGCTGATGCTAGGCCTTTGTAAAGGGTTCTTGGTGCACTCTGGGATGAAAACTGCAATGGGTTTTCTAGGGGTGGGTGAAGATACCAGCAAGACCCAACTACAAAGTATGTTTCTGATACCCGCTGCACGTAGATCGAATATGGCATTTGGCAATCTATTAAGTTTATTTATTTATTACCATCATTACCATGATACCAAACTACTTTGGCAGGCTTTAATGATGCCACTTTTAAGATTTGTGCTTAGTTGAGAAATAAGGATAGTATTTATCTTCACTTCATCCCCGATATCTGCCACATCTTGCAAGCCCAAGCAGGTGTTTAACGCGTAGCCTTCTTGCTTCCTGTCTGCTAATACACAACTTAGCTTTTTACTTAGCCAGCTTGGCAGTAAGTCAGCGAGGCTTGAAAATATATTTCTTTTAAATTCCAGCTTAGCAAAATAAGCAGTTTTGCAATAACTGACTTGTCAATTTTCCATTAAAAATAAAGCAAGAACAAAAACAGTACTTTGTTATACAGTGAAACAGGCTGATCAGCAACCAGTGAGTTCCTTCCTGTCAGAACATGTTAAAACACAGAGATTTAAAAAATGCATGTAGTGATATAAAACAGGCTTCCTTTAGAAATGAACATTTTGTTCAGTAGGCGGTCTTTATTTCATTAATCTTATCAGACTAATCCATGTTATGGATTGTATACCAGAAAATTGTTCTATGCATAATATAATATACGAGTGAAATCACATTTATTTATAATAGGCTTCACAGGACAGTCTGGAATTTATACCCTGAATATTTTTCTTTTCTTTTTAGGCAACAAGCGATCTGCAGAAAATTTGCTAGGCTGACATTTTCATAACACCTTTACTGCCTTCCTAAAGGAAGAGGTTACCTGCTCCCCTGGAAATACTGGAGAAAAACCACCCCACTCCAGGTATTTCAGCTCAGAACTTTTCTACCATCACATACATTTGCATGCCAATGCAGGGCATGTGAAGGTAAGGAGGTGAACAGTTGTTTGATTTTTAACAGGTATTATTAATCATTCCTAATATAATAGTTGCTTTTCCCATAGTGGACGCAGGGAAAGACTGTGCTGCTTTTCTATAAAGGAAGCTAAGATAAAAAAGGGTGGTAGCTTGAGCTTTTTCAGCCTTTTCAAGTATCAGATGTAAACTCATCTACGTTATTCTTACAAAGAACAAATGCTAGGTCAACTTACCATCTCTAAGAGAGAAGGAGAGAAGGTCCTAAAAAGAAAAAAAGAATACTCAAGTTAAAACTGATGATGTATGCCTGGATGTATCAAAATGGAGGCATGAAAACCCATCGGACTATGATTTAATTACTGCAGCATGTCAGTTCATAAACATGGGAAGCCAGCAAGCTACAATTCAGCAAGGCAGCACAGACCAAAGGCAGACGCTTCCAGTACAACATTCTCCACATGCAGGTACAAATGGCTGGACAGAAGTAGATAATGCTTGGTACATGCCGAAGCATCCCATATTTTTTGTTATTAGCAATCCTGTTGCAATCGAAAGCACCATGATTACACCACACTTCAAAGTTTGCAGAAACAGGGCTCTAATCCTCCTACCACTCTAATGCCTTCTGCTCGCTATATAGTCATATATACTCAAATTTCAACATGACTAACAGGTTTGAATGCTACTCTAATGGACAGTGGCCCCTATTTTCTTTGGCATTCTGGGAATTCATAGCTCTAGGCGGTAAGGCTGAACTGGCATGAAGTTCTTTTGGATTAAGTGCTCAAAAACTCAATTTATGGCCATCTGTCAAGACTGAGGGACTTGACTTCTGTGTTGGCTCTTCAGTGTAAAAATATCAGAAAAACAAATCAATCCAATAGATGGTTTCTATGGACAAATCCATGAAAAAAGAGGCCAGTGTTTTTACTACTGTGTTCTCCTCTTTTATTGCCACTGGACAAATTTTAAGTTCTTTATGTAACTACAACATTAAGCACTAGCTCAGTCTAGCTACTTCCCTCTCCTACACACAAATAAAGCACAGCTGAATTTTACAGGGAATCCTTCAGCCCTTTGGGAACACAAAACATGCAGCCAAAGATGTAGGAGGCTGCCAGAGAGTTTATGATTATTAGTCCCGTAAGCTCCTAAGCAAAATTTGTATCGTAAAAATGTCTCTAATCTTTTCCCTACTGCATGAGGAGTGTAGAACAGAGAGCAAGCCGTCATTAACCAACTCCTACTAGAAGTGGGGCAAACTGTAGATATTATCCAGGCAGAAGTAAGTGCCTGGACTCTGAATATCATTTTAACATGAGAAGAGTCTGTTATTTCATAAAGGAGAAGCGAGCTTTTGCAGAGGACTGGGGAAACCAAAGGATTAGGGCAGCTGAACTCCCACCTACCGTTGCTTTTTCACCAGGTATAACCCCAAAACCTTCGCTCTGCTGCTGCCTAATGTTTTCACACACACACGTCTACTGCTGAAAGTCTAGGTAGCTGTTCCCATCCACAGAGAAGCCTTCTTTTCCTGCAAATCCTAATGGAATAAGGACTTCCAGAGGGTACCTGTTGGCCTGGGCTCTGCACAAACCAGTCACCACTGCTCCTCCATCCTGCATCCCAATGGCCAGAGCGCTCACCCAAGAAAAGGAAGGTCCTGGTTTGCTATCTCCAGCGTGTGAGTAACCCTTTTAATTTAAGTTAGTCACTGAATCAGGTCTCCTCTGTTCCCCTAATCATCACACCGCAGAAAAAAAAGGCTTCTTTCTAGGTCCAGCCATGATCAGTATTCTGTGCATGCACACACGCTGCAGACTGTTCCCCAGGCTGGTTGGTTGGATGTGGGAAACGGAGACAATAATCCCCACAGGCAGAGGGAGGAACGTAACGCCGGCTTCCCAAAGCCCGAGTACTGTAACTACTCTGGTATTAGAGACACGGGCACCATCACCTCCTCTCTGGCTGCAGTTTTGTGGGGAAGGGTTGGCAGTGAGGTGTCAAAGCCCAGCAGAAGGTCCAGGGCTGGGAGCCTCAAGCGGAAAGTTGACCGAGCAAAGAGCCTGAAGTCTAGACTAAGGTGAAGCTTGTGACCTTGTTGCCATTATTTTCTACAGACTGACGCAGGCAGCCTCCTGAACAGGCTGGCTGGCTTGTGCAGAGCCCATTTGTAGGCAATAAATTCTCCCTGTGTGTTGCAAAGGGAGTTGTGGATCCTGTACAATAAGCCCAGTATCATCTGCAGCACCTAATATCAAATAACCTCTTTTTTCTGCCCTAAGCATTTACAGACATGCATTTCAAAAGGTGAGGGATGGATACAGGTAATCAGGTGATAAACTGGAACTACTGTTCTCATTGCATCTGTGCCAATTAGCAGTCTCAATGATTTCTCATTGGTTTAGGCTTTGCACATCCAATCAGCACTGATTAGATTAGTTCACAAGTAGTTTTGTTTTCCTCCTCTAAGCAGCAGTTATTATATTTCAGTCTTATTTTGAAGCTGGTGTTCTGAATTTCCCTGTGAACTCTATGCACAAGAGTAGCACCCATATGGCTGAGAAACCTTACAAAGAAAGGCAAGCAACCTTTATTCAGTCTTTGCCAGCTTTTTATCAATTATGGCAAGTTCAAAACCCATTTCCTCAACAGAGAGCATCCAATCCATATCGCAGTGGATGTGTATAGAAAAACACAGGAAAATGGGCATTCTAAGTATGTTCAGAGCAAAAAGAATTATTCATGGTAAGAACTTTATATGTTTTCTCACCTATCATCACTTCTTCACCTCTTTTTGTTGCACTGCCTTCTCATACTGCACCCACAGCCTGTGTGTTATGACTACTGTCCTTAAAGGATTCAGTTAACCAACATTTGCCTGTGTTAGTCATCTGCAATGAATGCAAACAAAGATAAAAATCCATAATCCTCACATTTTCATTGAGTCAATGGTGAGTTCACCTCTAATCTCCTGACCTCATGTATCATCCCGTCAGCACCTTTGAGATGGGAGGACATTTAAAAATGCAGGCGTTGGTGCCAAGAGGACCCTGCCACTGAACACGCTGAGCAATTGAAGTGCGTACTTGTTAAATAAACACTAAATGTTGCGTCAGTGGCAGCTGAATACAAAGAAGCAAAAGCACCGTACAGCAACATATGAAGAATTCACAAAGCTTTGTCCCGTAGCTTGTTTATTTTTAGGTGAGAAGGGCTGATCTCAACTTGAGACACTGAAGTTTCCCACACACCAGTGTGCTTTCCCTCTGCTGCCTTGCTCTACAAAAAGTCTTTAATTCCATCTTTCCTTTGACAAAATCAATCACCTTGCCCTATGTGGGCATGCCTGCATATGGTACTGATGTTGTGGCATTGCATGATAGCGATTCCTGATCTTTGCTTTCAACTAATCAAAGAATTGTTATCTACAGCTTCTGTATTCCACCTGAATCCAGGTGATAAGTGGTTTAGTTCTCTGGCTCAAAGCAAAATACCGCTGCTCCCACTGATCCAGAGCCACTTTTGTAAAAGCACATGGAGCCTTTTATGCAACATAAGCTCGGAGCAAGCACAAGCTAAATTTAACCAAAATCTCACCCTTAATAAGCTCAGAAGCAATGCAGGAAGACTCGCCTAAATCTAGAGAATCCATCCTGAAGCAGAGAGAACAAGGGAAACAACCTGGGAAACACTAAGCCATTTAAATGCAGAAAGAACAGAGCATGGATTTACTGATTTTGAGCAAACAACACCAAAACAGCTGGTCTTATTTTAGAAGAGCTGTCCTAACTTATTAATTAAGATTCTCTGTCTCTGTACTCATGCTGTTACAGGACTTTGGGCATTGTAACGTGTTTGGAGCAGATCCTCTGAGGCCTTTTAAGGACTGACTAGGAGACACGAAAGATGGCTGAGATAATGGGAGCTGGTCATGATGACCAAGAAAGTTTGCTCCTATCAGAACTTTATTTACGCAGCCGTGTTCTCACATCTGCCGGTCTGTCGGATGAGTGTGTGATAACTATTACTCAATATCAGAGCACTGTCTGCACGCAGGACATCTTGCTATTTCCTTGTCAGGATCCTTGCAGGGTGCAAGGGGACAGTGGCCACGTTATGCGTGGCATCAGCAGCAGCCTACCGTGCTCTTCGCCCTGCACGGCGTAACGTGAGGCTGGCTGAGGAGCTATCTCCCCAGCTGAGACTCTGCAGCAAAGGTGAACGCCACCGAAATGCTTCACCTCTTTTATCTTTATGTCAGTTTTTACATGAGATCATTATGGAGTTGTCCCAGTCTCACCTTCTCAGTGAAAGAAAATAAAAGTCACAATAACTTCTTTCCTTCCGGCCAAAGCTGACACTGGAAAAAAGACTCTGAAAATTGTTCTTTTTGGAGCACGTACATAGAGGTGTTTTGTATTACAGGTATGGTGATGGGGCTTTTAAACAAATGAATCAGGTCTATTGTGTTCAGTGTTTCATCAAAATCTGCAGAAAGCACATATGAATCAAAACCACTGCAATAATACAGTCAAAGTAAAAAGTTTGACAGTTCTCTGCTATGTAGAGCAAAAGTGTCAAAGACACAAAACATTAATTCAACAGACAGTAACTGTGCCTCATGTTCATCGCTTCCATGAGCTGTTAATGGATAGAGAGACTGCCAGTCACCCACACAGCTACTCAGAAATATATGTATATCAGAAATATTGATTTTACTTCCCTGACTGTACAAACAGAACTTCAGTTGCAGACAGACACGTATAACAAATCTCTTTTGCAAAAGCAAACAAGGGTGAGGGGAGCATATGAACTTACTTGGGTAATGACAACTGGATTTTCTTTCAAGATGGGATCCTTCAGCAAAATCTGGGCAAAAGTTTCCGTGCCCTCACCTCCTAAACCACTAGCAAATGCTGTCATGGCAGGCAAGACAGCATCGGGCAGGTCCAGCCATTTCACAAAGGCCTCAATGAATTCTGTCCTGAAGGAGCTGTAAGGCAACAGTAGCAGTTAAGGCTCTGGGTATTTTGCAAACTTTGAATGGTCCCTGCTTTCAGATGTTGATCTGGTGCTGTTCACACAAAAATCAAAGCATCATAAGAAGTCAGCAGAAGTTGAGTGGCTACACAAGTTGGCTAAACAAACAAGCAAGCAACCTGAATGGAGCTAGGCCTTTCTTCAGTACATGCTTTGAAGTCTGCAGTATTAAGGGATGCAGTTTGTGCTGAAGTATAAAAGTCTTAAAGGTGTAAGAGAGAAAGTCAATATAATTAAGAAAACGCCAAACGTCAAAAGGATCTTCCACTCCCCTAACCTCAGAAGACCCCACACAGAGGCTGATACCAGCTCCATCCAAGCTGCTACCCAAAAGCCACCTCCTTTGCTCACCCCTTGTTACCCCGTGTAGTACCTTTGCTCTTTTTCAGGGAACAGCCACGCTAGGGATATCCCACAAAGCGCCGCATAAGCAAATCTTCCCGGTTCACCCAGCCGCCGGCCCAGAAGCACACACGGTTCCGTTTCACCTGCCCGTTCAGCCCCGCTACGCTGTTTCGAAGCCCAGCCTTTCCATTTCTCTTCTGCAGCCATTTTTACCTGCAAGTTCAAAGAGGAAAAAGCAGAAGAAAAAAATAAACCACAAACAGTTGGAAACCAGGAAGCAAGGAGACAAATTGCCTTTGATTTTTCACTGTCACACTTGCTGTCAGTATTAAGTCAAGCCTGTCAAGGTCCTGTATCCCCCAACATGGTGCTGTGACCAAAGAAGACAACAGGAGACTTTCTGCTCACCAGTTCTCAAAAGTTTTGCACAAAATGAGCCGACTACTTCACACGGCAAAAGGAGAAGTCCTTTTCAAGATGCAAAGAGACTGAGCTCTGTTCAGGCATATCATTCACATGTTTACTGAAAAAATAACATGTAAAATAAAAGCTCAGCACCTGGTGCAGGGACCAGTACAGCTGCCTGGGAAATAATTTGCCTCTCTCATCCTCAACCCAAATTGCTCCTCTGTTCATTTTGCTGACAGCGTTAAGAAAGTTGAGTCCAGCTGCAGCCTTTGATGGGGACTTTTAATGTGTCCCATGGACATTGCTATGCTTTGCTCGTAACATTCCCTCCTCTATACAACCTGCCCCTGCTTTTTCCCTAAAAGATCTCTGCACCACACCAGACCTTGAGCTGGGCCAGAATATTATTTTTTAGAGCACAGATGTGCACACTTCCAAGTAAATGGCTTAAAACATCTCCCTGGGAGCCCCCCTGATTATACAAGCGGCTAACCAAGATGACTGAAATCAGGCAGATGTGACAACAGCTCATTTCACAATTCAACGTGGGTAACAATCTGCTCCAAAGCTCGCTTACCTCACCTGAAATTTCTACTGACTTCATTAAGATTCAATTGGTTTCAAAGGGGCCCAAATCACCTATTTCATCATATACTTCCTATTTAAATGTTTCTTTTCTTCTGAATCCTGTAGGAAGGAAAGAGGCTAAATAGGAATTAGGAGCCCGTGACACTACAACCTGTTGTAGAGGATTTAATCAAATACTGAATCTCAGAGGGTGCAGACACCATTTATGGGATTATTTTAGAGTCCTAGAAGAAAGAAATGCAGCACAGGAGCAGCTCTTTTTAGAGACTTTATTATCTGCATGCCGCCTGTCATGGTCTTCCAGGAAAGGTGTCTGTCTTGCCTTCCCACTCAGAAATTTATTTGAAGCGATTTGTATTTCTCAAGGCTTGCATTATTTAACTGCTGATGTATAAATACAAGGAAAATTCATCACTCAGGGGCCAATGGTTATCGTAACTCACACCTCTCTCCCTGGGAGAGCTCAACCCCCCACAACACGTACCCCCTGATACCATCCGTGGCTTGAGCACACAGGTCTAAGGCATCTCGGTGCATTTCCATGGAAACATCACATTCCAGCAACATGGGAGCACAAAGTCCGCAGGAATAAACTGCTATTTCCGTACCAACCAGAGAAGGGAAGGGCCAGATGACGCTTCCCTGGGGAAAGAGCGGGTGCCTGGGATCAATCCCAGCCCCGGCCGGGCCGCTCCGGTACCAATCTCAACAGGCAGCCCCTTACACTTGCTGAATCGCAGCTGAAGGTGGCACGAGATGCGTCTCCACGCTTTCCAGGACTTTCTTACAAAATCCCAAGATTGTGTTATTACCTCAGGTGCTCCAAAGCCCTCGTTTGGACCCCCAAAATCCATTTCACATCACTCGCTAGGCTCTCTAAAACATCCAGACTTACAGACCAATTTGCCCAGAAATAATCTAACACTTCAAGTTTCAATAACTTTACAATTACTTGGCATGTCTACTCACCTCTGGACACAGATTTATTAGCTTATTACAGGAGACAGCATTGAAAATAAAACCCCCTTCCCTGCTGTGATAGATTTATTGATTTGTTAACACAGGCTCATATGAAAAGTGAAGCAGCTAAGAAGGACCCAGAAACATTACAACTGTTTAACCTTGTTTCCCAATAATATAAAAGACATGATCAGTTATGGAGTGACACCACAGTGGCTTCTTGCATGCAAATTTATTGCTGTTACACAACAAATAATTGACGATGCTGAGCATCTAGAATACTCAGAGAAAGTTTTTGAAAATATTTTTCTTTGCTCTGAAGGTGCTCTAGTCAGTACGCTCAATGTGTGTCCCTCAGCATAGGTATATATTTCTTCATAAATATCTAGGAAAAAATGGATTTGCAGACATGCAGCATTAAAAAAATGGCAACATGCGATTTAGTAAAGAAAACTTGGGCCAAGAAGTTTTGCCACTAAATCCAAGATGAGGGAATTGAGAGCTAGAAATAGATCCAGAAAGTTATTTACAGCTTGTGGCACTGGAATTCACATCTCTGTCTCAAACAGTGTGATTCAGCAATCAATACCATTGCCATAGTCTGAACTGTCACTTGACAGAGAAATTTTTTATCACTTCCAGCACTCACTTTTCACACAGAGCCCTTTGTTTTCTTGAGAGGTGATGTATTTTATATAGCAGATCCCACAACCCTATTTGAAAAGCAGAAAGATAATCCTTTTGTGGATCTAGAGCTCTACAATACACACATGCTCCCTACTGCTGGAAGAATTAGAGATGCTGGCATGGCGTTTGCCCTAAACTATGACAAAAGTAACCAAATTGCTGACACGTTAATCCCTGAGACCCTCAAATGTTAATGAGACATCTCATCAACTTCAGGGAAGTAGCTGTAGATAATTATATAAATGGGGCTGGCCAGAAAATCCCTTACCAAGGCACACCAGAGGACAGCACGGCCAAACCGCAGTTAAGCATCGGACACAGTGACTGTGGAAACATCTGGGCAGATAAGTTTTCCTGGGGACTTACGCAGGGCTCCAGACTCACACACGTGCTTACATGCTGGGTGCACCACAGCCTTTGCTTTTAATCCATAGATACGAACTACCAACACGGAACACAATTAATTCAGTCCTGGATAAAATCGCATCTTGCCACAAAACACGTTAATGCGATACAGATGGCCACCAGAGAGATGCGTGCTAAATATAAAACAGAGACCTGAGACCGAGGGGACGGGGACATGGAAAAGCTAAAAGCTTCAGTAGTTGCAAAACTGAGTGCGTAATCCAGATGCTTGTAGCAGCAGTGACTGAGGTTACACAGAAGGTGGGCAAAGCTGCGGACAGGGATGTGACCAGCAGAGAGAAATCACTAGCGGAACAAACGTGAAGGAAACACCTCAGCTGAGAAAGCTCTGAGGGCCGACATCTCCCCAGCTGCCGACATCCACTTTTATCGCAAGTCCTTTGTGTTTGAAATCTCTGCTGCTAGAACACAGCCATTTTTTTTTTTTACAGAAAGTAGCACTTTCGACAACTATTGAGGAGAGGAAACCAGCCCGCGGCAGCAGGGCGGACGCCGCCGCAGCCCTCCCTTCAGGGAAGCGGCCTGAGGAGAGGCTCCCGCCCGCTCGCCCCCTCAGCCCGCAGAGCTGCACCCCAGCCCTCCCCAGCCCCTCTCCCCACCTCTCTCGGCCCGGACCCGAGCTGCTCCCGGCCCGGCCTCAAATAGGAGCCGCCGCGCTCCCTTCCGCCGCCTCCCGCCCGCCCCTTCCTGCCCGGCCCGGTCCTGCCCGCCCTTCCCGCCGCCACTACGCAACCAGCGTACGGCAGGTGCGCTGCGCTGGGCGGTCCTCTGCTCCCCTACGCCATCGGCGTAGCGAAGCGCGCAGCTTGCGGAGCGCAGAGGGCGGGCGGCTGGGCTGAGGGGATGGCGAGGGCGGGCGGGCAGCACCGGGCCGGCCCTTACCCGGCTCCTTCACGGGGCTGGTAGGTCCGTCTCCACCACGAGATGGATATGGCTGCTCTCTCCTCGCTGCCCACCTTTATCTGCAGTCTTGGGCCTTGTCCACCACGTTAGTGGCTTATGCAGGGTTTAGGCCTACCTGTGTACCAGCCCTTTTGCTCCCTTTAAAGCCTTTTTCCCCTGTGAGAACTCCGCCCTCTCTGAGGGACGGCTACAGAGGGAGGCAGGGATGTGCATTTGGTGAAGCTGCTCTCAGGTTGCTGTCCCAAGACTTCATTGTCATCTCCACGCAGGACAGGTTGGTGTTTTTGAGGGTTACCCTGAGGAAAATGAAAGCTTTGGTGGCATCTTGCACTTCGTGCTGTGTTCCTGCGTGGGATCCCAAAGCCGTATGAACAGAAGCTGTAGTATGTGCATGTGTGTGTATATATGCACTCATCAGGCACATATGTCACCTGTGATAGCGAGGTTACTGGCACAGTCAGCTCGGGAGGCTTTGCTCTAGTGTGGTTAACTGGCCTTGCAGAAATCCTAAGGCTCTGGAGTTAGTTCAGCTACCCGAGCATAAGGCTTTTGCACTGTGCTTTTGGGGTTTTAAGAAATGCATTTGCTCTGAGAGCAGTCTCAGGCTGGAACCCAAGTCCAATGCAGAGTAATTTTTGGAGAAATCCGTTTTTTTTCAGGGAAGGGAGAGCAGTGTTTCTGTATGATCACGTTTCATGAAAGCAAAACTAGTTTTGGTTGCCTGGTAGCTGGGGTAACCAATTTATACTTTAAAATGTGCTATGTGGGACTCAGTTATAAATCAGTTTTTTAAAAAATGCGGGTACTAGCTTTGTTTAAAAGCTGATTTTGATTTGGCCAAATACCTGGTACTGGTTGCTTGCTACTAATATTAGACCCCTTCGGGTTTACTCACACAAGTACTCATGTTACATATAGTATGTATACATCCGATGGTATTTCAGCATCATCGATAGTCGTTAAATGTGACACTGAAGTTCAGAAGGCGAGTTCTGGTGATCCCAGGAAGGGTGCAGAAGGTATCTCCACCCTGTGACTCGGGTAACTGCACAACACAATGGACAACTTGCACATGGTTCACAACAAGGAGGAGTCACCTGGACACAAATCTGTGCTCTCAACCAAGATCTGCAAATTAGTTTCTTGTAGATTTGACAGTTCTGAGTTTGAGGACCTAAAGTTCTCTTTGTACAGAATCTGAGAGATGTGGAAGTGTGAAAAGTGTTATTTATTCCGCGTTTATTTTTGCCTGTATCTGTGTGATAATGCAGAAGAGCTGTTAAAAGTGGACCAAAACATAAGCTGAGTGGAATGACAATTAGGAGTGAGTTTTACCAGATGTTGTAAACTTGGGATCTCATTATGTAGTTTAATAGTAATCAAAGCCAGCACAATTATGGATAATTTAAAGTTCTGTAGATAAAGTGAGACTTCTACATTTAACAGTAATTTAGAACACCTACACTCACAATTTTTCAGGCACCTGTCTCAGTCTCTTATGTAAGGAACTAGTGACTGTGGTGGGCGATGGTGTTGCTGTTTGTTGATGAGCAGCCTGGAAAGGGATGGGGATAGGGAAAGTTGTGGCTTTGGGAAGGGCCCTGTGGGCAGTGTGGGAGCACAGCACGACAAAAGGACAGGCATATTTTTGAATTAAAATTGGTTTGTGTGTTTGCGTTGTTAAACAAGACACCTTTGAAGTATCCGGTCCAGGATTCTGTCTGTACAGACTATAATCCTTAAATACCGCGGTTGGGTCTTACCATGCTCTTAATGTCTCGATGGGATTCTGTCTTTGTAAAGCATAGTTCTCAGATATTTATGCAGTATGTCAGGTACAGCTGAATATTGCTGCCTGGGCCCGTTTCTCATTATGAACCTCTCTCTTTCAGGCTACAGTGTGATATGTTATCACTGTGTGGAACTGGGAGCCAGGTGGGTGAGGTAAGCAGGGCAAGGTAATGTGGAGCTGAAACTTTCTTGCCAAAAAGACTGGCATGAATTAAAACTGGGCACAAGCAAATCCTTTCTGTTTTGGAATAGGAATACAGTTCTGTTGGCCTTTTCTCCATAAACTTAGTTGCTGCTTCAGAGGTTTGCATTGTCATCAAGCTTTGTCTTGTCAGATGAGAATCAACAGTGTTACAAAGATACCCGGTTCTAGGACCTAATGCCTCCCACCAACATCCACGAACTCTGGATCAGGTGGTTGGTAGCGGCTCACAAAGGCTGAATTGCTGAAGGGAGGCTTGGAGGGTGCTGATACAAAGCAGGGGGGGTGGAAACCTGGGCTTCCACGGCAGGTGATCTTACTGCATGGATCCACAGGGGCTCTTTCAGAGCCAGTCTCCCACTGGCCATCACACAGCATGCCTGCTTCCTTCCCACTGGTGTGTACTGCCTTGAGGGAAGCCCTTTTCTCTTGGTCATTTTCTGGACACTGTAGAAATTAGTGTAATAAAATTGAGCACACCCTTTTGGAAGGGTGGGGTGATAGGTAATGATTAGATTTTTCCTGTTCACATTCATTCTCTGATTTCATTTGTTCACACCATGTGCTGACAAGCCCACATGGGCTGGCCAGGCTCCACTGTGAGTGATACGGAGGACAAGGGACACTGCCTCTAAAATCTTCATCACGTTTCGTGACTGATGATGGCAAACCAGTAATGGGTGTGACTTATAGAGCCTTCTGGAGTTGGTGTTATTTGGTATCTTGCTTGGTCTCTTCCCCTCTTAGGCAAAATTCCCCCAAGTTTTATCTTTTGTTTTTTTAAATTGGGATTATTTTATGGCTCTAGTCCCGTTCATCTTTGTCATCTTATCTTTAGGACAGTCTGTTTCTTCCTTGCTATCTAGTCACTTGAATGAAATCAGTGTTCATAGCAATTAGCACATGATTTTCCTCTAACCCTTCTAGCTTGCTCTGATGCATTCATGCATGCTATGTTCAGGCCAATATTAATGTATTTATTACAAACCTTTACAGTGCCAGTCACCCACTAGTGTTGGTGAAGGGAACTCAACAGGAAAGTTGAAAGAGCTGAAAGACTTGGCAAGAGTTTCTGAAATTGTTTTCAGTACAGGTGAATATCTGGTCTGGCCTTTGTATCTGGAATAATATAGTTCAGTAAAATATTTGGATTTAAAACTACCTGCCTTTTCCCAAGGAAAAAGCTTTTTTCTGATTGGTTATCAGCAAATGTTGCTACATATGTACTCTGCAGTAAGCCAGTTGCTGTCCAAATATATGAAGAAAACCAAAGCATTTGTTTCCCTTGAAGGTTTGTGTTCTTAGGCAGAAAATAGAGCTGTTTTTTCCAAGACTCTAGGAGGACAACGGCTCCTTACCCTCTTAGTCTAATCTGTTTTATCTGCTGGTAAGACACTATGTATATTTATATACCGAGCAACTGGAGTACATCAGTTTCCATTCTTATCGAACACAAATATTTACCACAGGCCTGATCCAAGGTCTACTGAGATCCATGGTACTCTTGAAAATGTAACTTAACTAAAGCAATCTCCTATTTTTTTTTCTCCAATTTAGTTTTAGTTGGGTTATAGGGTATTTTCTTACCAACTAAATATTTTTTTAAATAAAGGAAGAAACCTAACACATTACTACTTTGCTTTACTCACCAACTCAGTTATACAGATTCCCTAATATGCCTTCTCAGCTGTAGTTCCTGTCAGTGAGGAAGCTGTGAAATGTTTTGACATTAATTGTCAGTGAGGAATTGAAACACAGAAGTCAATGAGCAATTAACATTATTAAACTTTAATGGACACATCCCATGTAAAAATAATCGCATGTGGTACGGCATAGCAATTGACAGATTCCTGTTTAGAAGGACAATTGTGGGCATCTCCACGGGCAATGTCATACTTCATGTACAGAGGGCAAGAAGAGAGGCGGTGCAGGTAGCCAGAGTTGAGTGCGAGGAACTATTTCTGTGCTAAATAACATGGAGAATTTGGAGTGTCATGAGCCTTGGAGAGCCTTGCCCTTTGCAAGCCACAGGCTCAAGATTAGGAGTGTTGATATTGCCTCTCCCTCTCTAGTGGGGTGCGCATCAGATGGCACCAACTGACATACCCTTTTCCCAGTTCACCTTCCCACCTTGGGGATTAAAGCGATAATCTGGGTTAAAACTACTCTCCTTCATGGAGGCTAGGCACCCAGTCCCTGATTTAGCAGTCTTATTCCCCACGTTGTCACAAGAAAAAGTGTACGTGTGTTCAGAGGTGGGAAAATGCAGCCACAGCCAGGGATTTTCAGAGGACATCATCTCTCAGGTATTTTAGACAGTGTTCTGCAGTGCTCATCAGGAGATGACACGAGCAAGAGCAAAATGACACAAGCAAAACAACAAAATGATTGGGATAAAAATTGTGTGGAAAACCTATAATTTTTATCTCATAAATATCAACATACAAATATTTGACTATGTTTCCAGTCAAATTTAACAACACTGTGCATCGCTGTTGAGCCAGCTCAGCCACCTGTTGAGTTTATTACATGAATGATTGCTTTCAAAGTCCACCAACTGCCTAGCGTGCCTAACATGCAGCTCTGCTGGCAGGACCAGTCCAATATCTCTCGGCAACGCACATTAATTGTTTCAGGCAATAGCTGTGATGTGGCTCTCCTTGCGGCAGGAGGTGAGTGAGTCCCTGTTACACCTCCAGTAGAATTTAGGAGTGCAGCAAAGCACCATAGACATGACCAACCCCAAAGTAAGCATGAGACAAATTACCCATTTTACCAGCCCAGAGTATATAAAGGGGAGGATGAGGATAGTGAGAATCACCACAAGCAGCAGGAGCAGCACGAGTCTCTGGATAGCCAGTCTGTTGTCTGCTGGAACGTTTTCATCTCTGCGTAAAGCGTCTTGGCTGGTCTGAGACCAGCTATTGCTTATGGCAGAGATGTGTACCTCAGGACTTGAATCGGGGTTTTCCAAGTGCTCCATGATGTCTTCTTTATTTTGAAGCGTGCGGATGAGTCCTCCTGACACAAAAGTGGCTTTTCTGCACAGGGGGCAGGTGATTATCCAGGTACTCTCTTCTTTTCTGAGGATGAGCTTGAGGCAGACGGCGCAGAAGGCATGCTGGCACTCCAGGAGCTTTGGTACTCTGTAGATGTTGTACTTGTTGAAGCAGACTAGGCAGTCCATATCGAGAGATGTTGTGGTTGAACACTGGCGCTTCATTTCAAAACTGCACACTTCGGGAGAGTTTGCATTCGTTAGCACAACGAGAGGCTTTGAGTTTGGACAGCCTCCTTCCGAAGTCGCTGGTTTAAAGGCATCAGGACTGTCTCGCTCTGTGCCTGAAGGTCTCTCCATTTCTTTAACACATTCTTCAGTGAATCCCAGTCTCTTCGTGTCTGCAGCGTTTTCTGTCGGGGGTCCTGCTCTGCTCATTTCTGCAGCACCTTCCGCAGTGGGCGCAGGACTGTCCTTTCCAGCCTCTGGTACTCCAGGAGCTGTCGATCCGTTCTCACTGTTTAGCTTGTCAGTGGATTTCTCCATGGAGATAAACCTCGGTGCAGTTTGTCTTCCCTTAGCTGAAGGATTTGCTGAGTTTCTGGCTCCTTTTATATGTTGCTTTATTCCTGTTGTATGCATGATAAATTAGTGACAGCTTTAAGCGTGTTGTGCTCTTACAATATGATGTTTTTATGGGATGGGGACCTGAGTTAATCATTAACTTTGAGGCCAAGACATTTTACAACGGCTGATAATCTCACTGAGCAATTCCCGTCCGGAAGCAGACCCCATGGCATTAGCAGACTGCAGCTTCGTTCACTGGGATAGCCAGGCACTACCATTATTACTAAATTAGTACTTTATTTGCTGAAGGCAATTTCATTGGTCTCTAAACACTGCTTTGCTGGACAGTGACAGATTCAGAGGAATTATCTAATATTTAACATTGTTGTACTGAATGCAGTGCTTTAATTAGAGCGTAAGTATCACCAATTTTGAGGGCTCTGGGTAGGAAGTCTGCTCTTGCTTTAGCAATACTCACTACCCTAGAGCTGTTACCCTACAGCACAGAGTAGAGAATGAGATTGAGATGATTAATGTTGAGGGTTGAATGTCTGATTATTATCAGCTCTTTTACGCTAGGAGCATCCCTGTTGGTTTCGGTCATCAGAGGGCTTCAGGTGCAAACTGAAGCATGACTTAGGGTCACACAGGGTCTCACAGAGTCCTTGAGAGAGATCTGGCAATGAAAAGCCAGGTTAGTGTCATGGTAGGACCATCTTCTTGGTGTTCCCAGGCCAACCTCATGCCCTTCAGTTATGTGGTTTTATGAATATTCATCTCATCTGAAAAAAAAAGTCTGAACAAAATCCCTCAGTCTCTATAATTTTTTCTACCTTCTTATCTGAGGGGTAAACCACAGATGGTGTCTCAGTACGAACCCTGTGGAAGGAAGGAAGGAAGGGAGGGAGGGAGGGAGGGAGGGTCGGTCACTAATCCCGGAAAGCTGGACTAGGTCAGCATTACCGGTAGAAGACTCACAGTACCGAGTCAGTAGCCTCAAGTGCACCTGAATGCTGAAGCTGTCTGTGGTACCATGTACCTGCCCCTCCCTCCCACAGAAGAGCAGCAGAAAGAAATGAAACAACTGCAATTTAGGAGGACAGGGAGTTCAGGAAGACTCTAATCTCATGAACTCGCGGATGGGGGGGATGAGGTGAGAAGAGCTTGTTCTTCTTTGCTGAGAAATAGTAGAAGGTTTGTTGTAAGCAAAGTTCATAAAAGTGTATTTCTGCTGTATTTCTGCTGACACGGCATGTAGCAGTGTTTGATGGACTTCTGGGTGACCGAAAAGTTTAGGAGCCTGAAGATCGTGCAGAAGTGGGACTCCTAGTTGAAGTGCAAGAATGTCTGCAAGTGGGCTGGTGAACTGCAAGGCTCATTTATGCTTAAAAACAGGAGAATTTTCTATTGCGTTTCACATACCTCTTTATTAGTAAGTTAATGCTGTTAAAAAGAAAAGATCTGGGAAAACAGAAGACAGACCTGCCATTTTTACAATGCTTTCAAAGTTTAGTCTGTCAGTACCCATGTCCAAAATGGAAATGTGTTAAAATTTACAGATTCTTCATCATTAGAACAGTATGAAAGTGGCTTGCGGATGTTGGGAAGCTGGAGCAGACACCAGCAGGGGCAACTACACTCCTAACTTCAATATTTCAGTTAAAAACTAGGTGGGATGAATCCATGCCTCCGTCTCTGCTCGGTCTTCTAGCAGTGGGTGGCAATGACTTTTTCTGGCCTTCCGACTGCAGGTGCTGGAAACACTGAGCTGGTGGTGAGGTGTGCTTGTTTTGCTACAGATGCGCGTCAGCAGCGAGGAGAACTCGCTCGAGGGAAGGGGAAGCGGAGTGTGTTGTGCCTCAGAGAGCTCCTCACGCTTCCCCGGGGCTGCGGTTTGCTGCCACGTGGATCAGGGACCCCAGGGGAGGAAGCGTCATCTAGTGTGGGGGCTCAGGAGGCTGCAACCGTGCAATTCCTGGGCTGTGTTTTCAGCAGGGCAGTTCAGGCAGTCTGTGGTCTCTCTCTCTCTCTCTCTGTGCCCAATTTTTATCGGTCGCCTTGGGTTAAAAATCTCTGTTCATTTTTGTTCTCCATTGGTGAAATTTTCCAGCAAGTGTCAAAGGACCTGCCCTAATTTTGACTCAGTTTTGTCCTCGGTGTCACGAGTGATGTTCATTGGCTTGCACGCAGGTTGTACCTCACTGAATTGCCTATAGCCCTTTAATGCTGCTTAGGCTAATGACTGTTTCATTAATCATTTGCAGTCAGTGTATATACTCATTTTGTTTTCTTGCTTTTAGTATGTTTGCATAAGAAAATGTGTTTCTATGGAATGTCTCAGATGGATTTGTTTATGACAGGAAATGGAGATATTAGAGCAGTCGTGTTATTTCAGGGTAAAATCCTCGCTTGCTGTAGGGCTTTGAGTGCAATAATATTCAAAACATCCGAGAAGGTGCTGTTAATAGTCCCGTGAGCTTCTTCCTGTGCTCAAGGTGCGTTTCAGATTGTTGAGGCTCTGGACAAAAGGAACTTAAAAAAAGCAAAGCGACTTAAAATTTGTCCTGATGTGAAGCCTCTTATTGTCTCCTCTGTCACACCAAAGCAGAGAGCTGCCGTCAGCAGGCAGTCGCCTTCAGATTTACAACACATCGTCAGGTGCGACAGGGAAGTTTTTACGCTGAGGTCGAAGAGGAGGTTGTTCTTGTGGTAAATAAAGCTACAGCAGATCGTGCTCAGACACAGCTTTATGGCTGCTAACTAATGTTTATTTGACCTGAGAAGTGGCACTAACAAATGTTTATTTGACCAGATAAATGGGACCTGAAACACCTCACGGGAGAATCCTACCTGGTGATTTTTATTTTGCCTTCTTAGTCTGCGGTGTGCTTCTGTGGCACGCCTGTAATAGTCACGTGGAGGGAGTCGATTCCTTCGTTACCTCGGTGTCTGTTCCCAAATTTGGAGTGTTTTCTTAGCGTTCATCACAAAGCCCTTTGGACGCACCTTCTGAACTAGGAATTAGACAGGAACGTGACCGACGCGCAGCAGTTCTGACAGCATCGGGCAGGTTCTGTCGCGCTACCTGCAGAGCAAAGCGGGGCAAGGAGAAACCGAGCAAAGGGACGGAATCGATGGGGCAGCACAGGAGGGTGTTAGCGGTGGGTGACTTCTTTAACTGGTTGCTGCGGGAGGACTGGAGGAATGGCAGAGCACGAGGAGAGCAGAAATCTTCCCCAAGCGCCGTTCTCCGGACGAGTCACCGTCTTCTTGCTGTGCCACTTTCTCCGGCCCCCCTCCGCCGCCCAGAGCTGCCCTCGGTGCTCCGGGAAACCGGAGGCGAAGGTTCAGCCTATTACACATTATCCCATTTAATTAATTGTTGCCGTTTCAGCGCTCCTCCCGACCCGTCGCTGCTGTCAGCCGCGTTCTCGTGGTGCCACCTCGCGGGTAGTCAGTCTGCTCCCCTCTTTCTTAATTTCCTTTTCGGTTCCTTTCGCAGCTGATTTGGTGTTGATTAGGCAGAGGCTGGAGCGACTCGTGCAGGTTTATAACCGGAACAGAAACCGAGCGCAGCGCCCGGCACCCACCCGCGGGAGGGCACCCAGGGGTGGGAGGTGTGGTGGGGCAGCGGGGAGAGCCAGGGGGGCCTGAGGAGGACAATTAGCAGTCGGAGCTAATGAAGCGGGGAATCTGGCAGTCTCCGGCGAAGCTTTTTGGGACAATATTCGTGATTTATGGTGCTGCTCTTTGTACCCTCCCCTGCCTTTTCTCCCAGCTCCTCTTTCCCTTCGCAGGTCCCACGCTGCCTTTGATCCCTAAAGCCTTCTGCTTCCCCCAGTCCCAGTTTCCCTCCCGGGACCCCCCTCCTCTCGCCTTCCTCCTCCTCCTCCTCCTCCTCCTCCTCCTCCTCCTCCTCCTGGAGGAATCCGCCCCGAGGGCAGGGGGGGGTGGTGTGGCGCGGCGGCGCTCTGGCCACGCGCGCGCCGCTCTCGGTGGTGCCGCGGTCACGTGAGGGGCGGCGCAGGCGCAGCGGCCGCCCGGCGGGGATGTCCCGCAAGCAGGCGGCCAGGGCCCGGCCAGCCGCCGGAGCCAGGAAGGCGCGGCGGCCCCGCCAGCTCCCCGCCGGAGCGGCTCCGGGCCCCGGCTCGGGCGGCGGGGGCCTCGCCGGGCAGCTTCGGGCCCTCGGCCTCAAGCTGCGGGAGGTGCCGGGCGATGGGTGAGCGCCGCGACGGGTCTCCTCGGCAACCCCGGGGCCGGTGCTTCCATGGGCCGCCTGGCCCCCGCGGCCGAGGGCTTTCCCCTCGGGATTGAGGGGGGCCAGTGCTCCGCAGGGATGAGGGCTTCCCCCCTGTACTCCACGGGGATCAGGGTTGTGGTTGTGCGGGGCCTGTGTCCCCCGGGGCTGAGGGCTCCCCTGACCTGTCACCTGCTGGTCTGAGGGCTCTGCTGGTCCCAGGCCTGAACCCCGGGGGGGCTGAGGGCCCCAGTGGCCCGCTGAGCGGAGCGTGGGAAGGTCCATAAGTAGTGGGGAAAGGGACGTTAGACGTGACTGCTGAGAAATTGCTTGGTAGGTCATTGGGTTGTCCTTGGTTGCATTGTGTCCTTTGTCTCAGCGTCAGTTTAAGACAGTTTGGCCTGGCACTCCTACCGCCCTTGACTTTGTACTCTGCTGGAGATGATGACGCATTCGCCCAAAACCTTATGTTCTTACCAGCGTCTCTTCTAATAGTGGCAGCCATTCAAAGCACAGGGAATAGGTGCTCCTTCACATTCATATCTGTGTTGAACTTCTTGGGCAGAAAGAGCACAGCTCTCTTTTTCTTTCCCTTTAACACCATATTCTTTCCGCTGCTACGCCAGGATCATTGATTTAATGGTGTATCTGTTAGGAGCCTTTCAGACACACTAACTTGTGGTTTCTCTCTCGGCAGCAATTGTTTGTTTCGGGCCCTGGGAGACCAGCTTGAGGGGCACTCGCGGAACCACCTCAGACATCGCCAGGAAACGGTGGATTACATGATAAAGCAGCGGGAGGATTTTGAGCCTTTTGTGGAGGATGATGTGCCCTTTGAGAAACATGGTATGGTCTCCGTAGGAGGGAGGTTATTATGTAATGTGATTACATCTCATCTGAGCACCTTATTACTAAACAGTTCCTCATCCCAGAACTGTGTTAGGGCTCCTCTCTAGTCTTTAGAAACAGTGAGTTTACATTTCTGTCTGTTATGTTTCTGTAGAAAGATGAGCCATTAAACTTGTATTATATTTGTCTTGGAAGTTGTTTAGGAGAAACTTGGAGAAGGAAAGAGAGGCAAAAAAAGGCAAGGAGTTAAAATTCAGTGTTTTCAAAAGGAACTTGCAAAAATTATCTAGCTCTCCATGAATACTGGTGGGTGTTGAGTGGCTGATTTCTTCGGGTTTCTTTTTCTCCTCGACGCTTGGTGTTCCGTCGTAACCCAGGAGAAGATCCAAAGCAGAGACCGATAGAGCCTTTGTTCTAACAGCTTCGACGATGTGCCAAGTACCATGCAGGTGATGCATGAAAGCGGTTTGGTCGTTTAGTACATGGCACTCTTCCTTCTGAACTAACACAAAGCTGACGGGCTTGCGTAATCTAAGGGTGTACTGCGTTTTTTAGAGGTTTCTGTGGTCGTTTAAGATGAATTAACTTCTGTTACTGCCAGAATCTTGCCTCAGCAGTCAGTGTTTCACAGTCAGGATTTCCTTTCCAGAATTTCTTGGGCTTGTGTTGAAATTTTGTTACTTGCTATCCCTCCGGTGCTTTTGGAAGTGTCAGAAACCAGCTTTCCAACTCTTCTGAATGTTTTTTCCTTTAGTTACCAATTTGGCAAAGCCTGGTACCTTTGCTGGCAACGATGCTATTGTGGCCTTTGCAAGAAACAATCAAATGAATGTGGTTATTCATCAGCTTAATGCTCCACTGTGGCAGGTGAGAAACAAAACTTCTATATTTTGGCCTAATTTTTAGCTGATGGATACAAATAGTGTTGAAACTTCCTGATCTATTCAAAGGGAGCAGTCAGTAGTCGTAGTTAGCTGGGCATGGTGTAAACCTGTGCTTGCTTTTTCAGCCTTGGGGGAAAAGAGTCCAGATTTCAGCTTGGGAGAGAGAGAATGAAAGAAAACAATGAATGCATGAAAAATGAGTATGTAGAGACAGAGCAGCATGGTTTAGTTTGGTTTTAAGATATTAACTTCATTGGTATGTTTCTATCTCCTGAAGATCAGGCTACATATGGAGTCACTTTTCTGATAGGAATTTGAGCCAGGCTTAAGGAAACCTGTGTGATAAGGTTCACGAATATGGAAGTGAAGGTATAGCAGGGCAGTCCCTGCAGTGTGTTGGAATGAAGCTCCATCAGTTCTGCATGGGATTTGGAATGGGAAGGTTTCTGACAGTTGGAGAAATGAGGTTCTGGACTGGGCAGAAGAGGGAAGAAGTTTTAAAACCTTCAGGCGGTGTTTAATCAGCTGTTGGAAAGGACTGTGTATATAGTTTCCTCTGACAGTGGGACACTGGAACAAGTAATCCATCACGTCCCTCCTACTCTCTTTTTTGTTGTTTTTCCATGCAAGTCCGCACTGGGATGGGTCCACGCTCCATCTCTGTCTGCTCATTAAGCAAGTGAGAACCTGTATTCAAGTCAGGGTTGTTCCTGGCTCCAATTTACAGACAGAACCAATGAAGTATATAGATTAAACAGGGCAATAAAGACCAAAGACCAGATGAAAGTTTGTCAGCGGTGTCTTAAAGGCATTTGAAACTGTCAGGTGGATTCCTGAACCCAAACAAGTTTAAACTCTTATTTCTATGGCAGCCACGGGCTGTAAGACAGCTAACCAAAATACTCACCCGCTTGACCTGCGGGAGTGCGCAGAGGTAGGGACCCTGCAGGAGAGTTCATGGGAGTGCTGTTCATGTTTTGTTACTGCTTTGAACCTGATACCTCAGCGTACTGAAATTTTCTCAGTATTTTGTATATCCAGACTCCCTTTCCCAATCATTGACCTTTCCAGGGTTGTAAATACAGAGTTTGTGATGAGGTTCTGTTTTGCCTGAGCGCAGTCTTGTTAGCGAAGGGTTGTCTTAGGCTCTTGACAACGGCGTAAGTAAAGAGAGCTGTTAGTAGTTGTAACAGAAGGAGTCTTCTACCCACACAGAGGATGCATCAGGACATCAAAGTATGTAGGGCATCACAACATAGTGACAATGTTAGGAAGTTGCTAGACTCAACTAACCCAGGACACCCTTTTTTCTTAATTTTCTATACTTCGACACACTTTTTTTTTTTTTCCCCCCCCCTCTCTCTGCTTTGGAGCCCCAGCAAAATTTTAGAAAGTTTAGATTCCAAAGAGAGCATTTCCAGAGAGGCAGATTAGCAAGATGCTCTAAAGCAGATGGTGTGAATATCTCTTTGGTCCCAGCTCTAAAGCAGATGGTGAATGATCCTTTAATTTTAAGAGAACCGTTTGTATACACTGCAGCTAAACTGAAAAAATGTGAGCGGAAGGGTTCAGGACCTCCAGCTGTTCTCAAGCTCTGGCCTAATCTAAAGCTCTTTGGAGGTGGGCATCTGCATGGCCTTTTTAGGGCTTTAAACACCCTTTATCTTTTTTTGATAGTGACTGTAAATGCAGAGCTTCAGGTTAGCTCAGATGTATAGGTTATTTTTTTAGCTTTTTGGATAACTGCTTACCTTTTTTCAGTGTTTTTGCCTTTTTTTAATCTGCAGTTATCTTTTACTTACAGTCCCAGTGTACCATGGAAAGAGCATGCAAAAAGAAGCCTCACTACTGAGTGCTAAATTGGCTAATTTTCAGAATAATCTTTAACAAAAGCTCTTGAGATACCTATTTAGGCTCTGCCAGAGGAGAAATGTTGGAAATAAATCTTACGGGGTTCCAACATGTTGAATAACTTAATAGCATAAAAGGCAGGAGTTAAGTATAACCGAGTGTTGAGTCAGAACTTACAGATGAGTAAGTGTAAAATAAATGAATGGCGAATATCTCCTCTGAAATCTGAAGTCATCAGCGCAACACAAACTGCAGACGTGGTTGAAAGGTGACTTGGTGTATATTCTGTAAATTGGGTAAGCTGATTCAAAGACGTAAAAGGATTGGGAAATTCTGGAGCCCTAAAGCAAGTGTTTCTTGTTGTTTACTTACATCTTCTCCAGGAAGGCTGTCAGATCTTTGAACTCTGGCTTGACAGGTAAACAAAGGAGATCTGCAAATGCAGTGTAATTTTCTGGATTCCTTGCAAGAGTTGGAATGCTGTGTAGCTTTTAGCTAATGGTTTGAGACACTGGTGATTGGGGTAGGAATTATACAGATAATACTCAGAGCAGGAATTTTCTACGGAAACTGCTCTACTTGGTGCTGACAAAGCGAGGGAACATTTGGTTGTTAACAGTGCTCCTGCATGGAGTTAATACATTTCATGGTTTGGCTTTATTAGTCTTTCTTCTAAGACCAAAACATAGCCACTTTGCTCGCTGTTAAAACAGCATCTTGTCCCAACAGCAGAACAAAACTTACTCTGGGTGACTGTCCCCACTGTGATCATAACTTGAACGGACTCTTTTTCCCTCATGTTTGAGGGGAAGAAGGCATTGTACCCTGAAGGGGAGCTGTCGCTGAAAGTGGGTCTGGGAAGGTGATCAGAAAGCTAATTGCTCCTGTGGAAAGTTTAGAAAATAGTTTTGAGCTTTCCACTGAAATATTTTCATACCCTGTTTTGTTTGTTGTGATGTAACTGACCCAGTGGTGTGTATCTGGTTTTCAGACATTATCTTTGAGACAGAAGCTCCATGGTTACTGTAAGCACATCTGGATTATTAGGTCAATGCTTCCTGTTTAGAGATGCTTCAGGAGCTACGTACTTTGCTTCCAATCACAGTGTTTATCATTGCTTCAAAAAACTAATACTTTGAAAAACATGATGCTGAATTTGATTCCAAATCCTCATTTGCAATTTATTGGTTTCATTTAGATTCGGGGCACAAACAAAAACAACGTGAGGGAACTTCATATTGCATATCGTTATGGAGAGCACTACGACAGCGTGAGGAGAATCAATGATGATTCTGAAGCTCCAGCGTATCTTCAGATGGAGGTTGGTTATGACAGAGTGACCTGGGTCAGCTGCGGGTGATAAATAAGAGATGAATGTTACCAGTTGATTTCCTCTCTCATTTTCATTGAGATTGAGAAAAAAGTTTGGTCCCTGTGTCATGCTGGGAATAGAAGAGCTGTAACTAGTGCTGCCTGCTCTCTTGAGATGGGCTGTGAAGTGTCTATGTTACGGGCCTGGAAATCAGTCCTGAATCTGCTGTGATGTGGAATGTGGAGGTCTTGAAGCAACCCCATCTAAATTACATACTTGTGCACCTCAAATGCAAAAACAAAGGGAATGGAGAAAGAGACAGAAATGTGACAGCTGGATACAGTAGTCCTCTTCGTATCTCACTTTTTTGTGTTAAGGAGTAAGCTGTGCTGTCCTCAAAGTTCACTTCACTTCAGAAGCCAGTGATTGCTTATTGGTATGCGTGATCTTGTAGTATTTGAGAGTTTGTGTATGAATCATGGGAAACAGTGTCAATGATGATGGAAGTTCCACAATTTCCAAGATGCTTTGACACAGGATATTTGAGAAAAGTATGCTGTAATAATTACATTTATGACTATGTCAGATTTTTTTGCTGTATACGATGAAATTGCTGCGTGCTTGTGTGACCTGCTGGGCTTTGCTTTTCTTGCAGATGCTTTGCAAAAATGATTCGAATAAGAAGGAGGAAGTGAGGCCACAGAAGGGTGATTCTGAAGGTGAGATTGAAGTTGAATTGGAAGACGCTATACAAAAAGTGTGTAATGCAACGGGATGTTCGGTAAGTATTGAGTAGCCTTTTTGTGCTTAATGTTCAAGCCTTGATACATGAAAGTAGCCTTGGGAAAAATTCTAAAAAATACCCATCTTGGACAATTTCAGTACCACTGCCATAAATCAGGATGCAGTTCATCCTAGACTCAACCCTTAAATGCAGATGAAATATGTACTCTGTGTGGATACCTAATAATTTTGGAAGGTTTGTCTCGCAATCTGTCAGAAAATCCACTTTGAAACAAATTCTGTAAGATTTGAAATCCTTTGAGGATGTCAGTAGTTGAGCATCCCAATTGACTAGATAATCTGTGAATCTTTGCTGTTGTCACCAGGTGGCCTGTGTGGTTCCTGCAGGTTGCTGCTCACACTGTGCAAATGCACAGAACAGAAAGGGCCAAGGGTGAGATGGTTACGCTGAAACAGCATATTCCTTTCTTCTGATATCTTCAGGATTTTAAGATTTTCTCCCTCACCTTTTTCAGAAATGGAATAGAGGCTAATTGAAAGGTCATAAAAGCAGACAGCAACCCCCTCTTGGTGGTGCAGATGGTTGTTAAATGAATGTATGTCAGTGATTTGAACTCTCTTCAGTGTTATCTTTCTCCTCTGTGGACAGGACACTGATTTAGTAAGCCACATTCTGGAAGTGGAACACTACAATATAGAATCTGCAATATTTGCCATCTTTCAAGTGAATGAAGTGGAAAGAATCGGTAAGTACGCGGAGTTTGTCACCTGGTGCTTCAGAAAGACACTGAGGTTAATGTTCACCGTAAACAGCAGTTCAACAGGGACAGCAGCAGTTGAAGCTTGCTGTTGGCTGTGCTGCCACCTCAGCCTTCCTGTGCTCAGGAAGGTTATTAATGAGGGCAGATTTAATCCAGCTTTCAAAAAAACACTGTTCCCGAAATTCTGGAAGAAGTAATTGGCTGATGGTGAGACAGCTTCTGGGTAGAGTGTGTCTGAGAAAAGCCTTTGTTGTTGGTAGGCGCTGAGGAGCAGCGTGATCCCCAGAGCAAAGATGAGAAATTGTGTAGCAGAACTCTGCGGGAAGAAAACGGAAGTGCTTCAAGAATCTTTGGAAATCGGAGCTTGCATGAAGGTGAAATAGAAAACAACAAAGGACAGGCTAGATCTGATGAAGAGAATCGAGCCAGCAGAAACCCGAAGGTATATGAAGGATGGTTTGTCGGGGATTTGCACGCCCTTTAACGATTAGGGGAATGCTTAGGATTGCTTAATCAGCAATTATCTTCTCCTTTGAAATAAAAAGAGCTTCCACTTACCGGATTTTGTTGCTGCTACAGCTGTGACTTCTCGAAGGCAAACATTTAATAGTGACATGTGGCACCCTTCCCAAAATGGCACAAAATAAAGTCCAGATAACTAGTTTGGAATAAACAATCCCTGGCAGCTGCTTTGATATCTCTTTGTCTCCCTTCCAGCGTATTATTTTTCCCCAAATGAGCAGAAAACTTGCGTTCTCAACTTTGTGTTTTCATCCTCCCCTTTCAGGTATCTAAAAAACAAAAGAAGGAACAGCAGCGGCTGGAGAAGAAGAAGCGGCAGGAAGAAAGGCACCGACAAAAGGTCTTGGCCAACAGGAGTAACTGTGCAGATAGCAGCAGGAGAGACACAGACTCAAACAACCACGTCACCTTGGTGAAGGCCATGGCAGCTCTAAACATATGACTGAATGTGTTCAGAGTGCTCTGGTGAGAAAAGCAAATAAAACTGATGACGACAGAACTCCCCTTAAGCAAATTGCCAAGCACCTATTGTTATCTTAAAATCCGTTTCTGCGGAGATCTCTAAGCACACATCAATTTCCTGTTTCTTCGATTGTGGGACGAGCAATTACTCAGTAATTCTGCATCAACCGGTGTGTGAGAAGAGCTGTATACACTTAACAAAACGTAGAGACTTGTTTTTATAATTTTGGAGTTAGATGAAGGTGAGAACCTTTTCCTCACACAGCAGTGTCAGCTTTGATTTGAGATCTCTTGATGTACTTAGATCATTTTTTCTTAATAGCAGATTTTTACTTGGTTATGCTTGGAGGAACTTTATTTTACCTTGCTGTCAGGGAAAGCTTAATAATTCTCAACTCAGGAACACGGGGCTTTTTTTTTCTATTTAAATAAAGTAAGGGAACAGAATCCCAGAATCCTTTCGAAAGCAAAGTGTGTCAGCCAACACTGTATCAAACATGAGATTCCTCTTTTTTCCCCAGCAAGAATACAGCGATAAGTTTTAATCTTAACTAGAACTGCTTGTGTTGTTGCACCAGGCTGTTTCAGAAGTGATTAATACATGAAGGGAGAACAGGATTGCTACATCTGTGCTTGCTTAAGTTTGAGATCAGCTCGTTTGCTAGCTGTTGAGACCTGCAGGGAGAAGAAAAAGAAAAAAAGTAATACCAGTGGACTCGTGAGACCGCAGAGCCGATTCATCTCATCTGGTGAAGTCTAATGAGGTTGTAAAATGTGACGTGAGCAGACATGAGATTTCTGTTGAGTGTTACTGGGCTACTCCAGAGCTTTAGTCCAAGCCAGGAACTGCTAGTCTCCAAAGGAAATTAGTATAGCCAAAGGATCAAGAGTCCTGGGAACAAGCTTCCAAGCAGCAGTGATCAGTGGGAACCCTGCCTGCTTCACTCTTCATAAATCAAGCTTTTTCCAGGGTAGGATTTTTCATCTTGAATTCCTCTTCAGTAGGGTCACCGGTAGTATGTACAGGCTGAATCCTGTGGTGCTTTCCACTATAGGATTGTGAATTTGGACTGAAGTGTAAGGACTGTGGGACTTGGCCCTCGATTTATGGCTTGCAGTGTTTCAGCTTCACTCAGCTTTTTGGACTTGGATCAAGCGCTAAGCTTGAAGAAAGCACATGTGCACTTACACACACAATAGATAACAGGAGACACCTCATCAGCCAGTGCAGAGACAAAATAGATTTTTTTGAAAGTAAGGAATGTTGCTTTTGAAAAAATTCTATGCAAAAATTCTTTGAAGTTTCCAAATCAGCATGGAAATAAAAATGCCTTTTTTGACTGAACTGACAAGATCTGAGCTAGTACTTCTTCATATGCTCTGCTACTGTTTATCAAGAGCATTTGAAGAATAAAAAGAAAGGAGTTCTACTTTAGGTACTGGTGGTGTAAGAGAACAGGCTTTAATGCTGGTGAAGAAGTTCCTTTGGTTCCTCTAATGAGCTTGGTGGAAATAAAAAGTAATACAAAGCAGCTCTTATGCTTTATGGTGGGACGTAGTGTCTGGCCAGTGAAGCCACGTGTTCAGTGCTGCTCTGAGTGCTGGTGGTAGGCGTGAGTAACCGCTGTACAGGGAGGTCTGAGTAGTATTTGATAGGTAGGAAGAGCATGGACGAGCCTCCAATTCACAGTACTATTCTTAAAGTGAAAAATTACTTTGGTAAAATCCATTTTATGCCAACCTTAGATAGCCTGTTGATAGGAGTGTTGCTTACTGGAATTCTTTTTCCTTGAAACAGTCACTTTTATAGTAGTGGAAACAATGGCAAGTCGTAGCTTAATGGGGAGAAAGTGCAAGTCACTTCACTGGTGTGATGGGTTGAAGACAGTGGGCATAGCAAGGTGGCTCAGGTAAACGTGTCACCTCTGTCTTGCCCAGCCATATTTTGATTTGAAAGGTGGGTAGATTCTGCAAGTTCGAAAAGATAACGAGAATTTGCAGTTGTACACTACGAATAAGATGTTTGATCTTAATGAATTACTTTTTTGTCTTCCTGAGCCAGAGCTGATAAGAGAATTATTGTTGCTTTGAGCCTGTTGAGCTGGGAAGGGAGTTACCCGGCAGCCAGCAGACAGGAAGCTGAGCTTCTGTAGGTGTGAAGGGACCTGCAAAGCCTAACCTCATCCAGGGCCAGGCCTGCAACAGCAAAGAGAGAGGCTCATGGCCTCGGATACCTGTAACCAAATACGTGGCTCCAAATGCTTTTATTTCCAGGTGTAACACGATTAAAACACTCTTGCTGTGCTGGGCTTCTAAGTCTTGTTAGACCAGTCAAATTCTCCTTATATTTGCCAAGATAGCTTTGTACCTGCAAAAACATTTTGGATCCAAAGATGTTAAAGCTTTCATTTTGTCTGTTGTAGATTTTTCCTTTAGCTGTTGAAATTTCCACCTGCCCTTACGATGTGTGTTTTTTCTAGGGAATCCTTATGCAATGGTCCTCAGGCAGCTCACTTTTCTGCAGAAAATTTGTTTTGTACACAAGTCGTGGATTTTTTCCGTGCAGGAGGAAGGGAGGCAAAAACTGAGAGAAACATGATTCATAGCTCGTGTTTACTCTTTGGTGGAGCTAACTGTGCAGTCATAGGACAGCAAGCACTGCACGTTCCCTTGGTGTTTGAGGAGGATTACTGTTTGTTCCGAGCTGCTCACTCACAGCTCGGAGGGTCACGAGTGGGCAGAGGGCCAGGGGTGTGCTGTGACTGCTGCTGGACTGGCAGCGTCACTGTCAACCTCTTCAAGGCGATGTCGTGGCAGGACAATGTAGAAAGCTGCTTTCCCTGCATCCTATCTACCACCGTCATCTTCCCCAAACTTATTTTTACCACATCCTGCCCTTCCAGGTAAGGGATTCAGCTGAACTGGAAGTTTTAAGCGTTTAACCAGGTTTTGTCTGCTGCCCATGAGCGTGTCTTGGCCTATCAGTCGATAGGAGGGCTTTTCTGCTTCTGCTCCTCGGTTTCTGAGTTTACCTCATTCCTTCTTGGAGGGCTGCCTTTTGGTTTATTTTTTGCCTTTTTGCCTCATCTACAGTGCCTGAACAGCAGCAGAAGTCACCTCATCTGCGATATCCGCATCCGCAGTGCTCTCGGATTCCTTTTCTGCTGGAGTCTGTTGAAACTACACGAGAGTTTTCTTCTCCTTTCCGCCTCCGGACTCTCAGCAGAGCACCTGCTTCTGTTATCAAACCAAACCTCTGGTTTTTGGATGCTGAGTGCAATAAAGGTGGCAGAGATGTGCCAGCTGAACTGTGGCAGTGGAGCTGTGTGTACGGGGCGCGCTGTGGGTTAAAGGGCAAAACTTTCAGATTAATGAGTCTGCACAACCAAACCCTTCCTGGGTTTGCGACTTGGCTGCTGGGGTGTACGTTCACCTGCTGGCTCTCACAAGCTTCAGAAATTGCAGAAAAGAGGGAAATGGTGCATGAAGAATGATCCGTACTCCAGTGTTGTATAAAACGGAGATGGTTTATGCTCATGTTGATCTGTGTGGAGCCCATTTGCAGGCACAAAACCTTAGAGGGCAGCATTGGCTTCATCAGCTCTGTCCCAGCTCGCTCCTCTCTCATCCCAAAGCCCTTGGGTGGCACCAGAAAATCAGAAAAAGGAGAAATGTGTGTTTTGGAGTTATAAAAATACCATGTTTACTGTAGGAAGTGTGAGGAAGGGGTAGGGGTGTTGCTTGTGATGAAACACTTCATGGAGTCAGGCAGGAGCCCTTGATGCTGAAGTGAAACAAAGAAAATACCCTTAAAGCACCTTTATTTTAGGCCCTCCCCTGCTCTGAAGATGTGCTAAACACATCTCTGGAGATGGTGTTAAAACTAGAGGTGTCTCCATCGAGGTCAAGGTGAGGGGCAGCTGGCCCTGGCTCGTTAGGGCTAATTGTGGATCCTGTGCAGCTGTGGTGAGGGATGAGGTGGCTGCAGCTCCCTGCCCTGTGAGAACTTGATGGAGATGGGGTGCAAGAAAGAGCCACCCCAAACTCCTGAGACCACCACCATGCTCCCCCATGGCTTTAGAGAGTGTTAATTGCTTAACTAGTCGTTAGGAGCAGGATGGGGCTGTGTGGTGGCCAAGCTCCCTGAGAGGAGCTGGGTCTGGAGCCTGGTTTGGGGTCAGAGCACAGCAGCCACTCACTGTTGATCCTTTTTTTTTCTCCAAAGCTCTTAAGATTTACTGGTTGGCTGCTAAAATGTCACTTATGGGAAATGGTTTTTTTAAGAAAGAAATGCAAAACTGTGTGCATGCATAAGTATTTACTTCAGAAAATCAGCTGTGGAGCTCTGCCCCATTTCCTACCCCTTCCACCATTGATTCCTGAAACAAGAACACCACACTGGATGCACTTTAAATTGCCTTTATTTGCAAGGATTCCCTTGGGTTTATGATTTATTTAATCACAGGGAGCCGGCTTTCCCTGTGCACCGGCTCTGGGGAGAGGTGCCAGATGCCTTTTCGGTGCTGCAGGGCCATGTTGTCCCCCGCCTGTCTGCAGGGAAGGTAAAAACCCCACGGTTTAGACTGTTTCTATCAGGTTTTGAGCCCGGCGTGTCTAGCAGGGGGGAGTTGAGCCCCTGCACAGAATATTGGGGTAATTCTTGTAAGCGTTGCGGTAGGTCCCAACTGTCCTTCCGAAGCACTCTGCTGCCTTCCTGTCGCAGTCACAGGTCTGTCTTTGGCACCAAGTCCCTGATTCTGGAATAAAATTGGGGGGGGATGGAGTCAGGCGAAGGGTGCGAGAGCTGCGGGATGTCTTTTGGATCATCCCTGATGTCGTACGCAGTCCCCACAAGTGAGTTTGGGGTGTCTCGGATAGTCCTCTTGCCTCTGGTGCATGGGGCTACCTGGCTAGGAACCATGCGTGGCCCTGGAGGGACCATTTAATTTACTTTATACATGTATATATGTATAGATGTTTGCTCTGATCACAGGGAAGTGCTTTGTTTGGATCCACTCACCCTGAAACAGCAGTGTTTGCTCAGGGGAAATGGGGGCGGCAGTGCCAGGTCCCCATCCGAGATGGGGTCACCTCAAACCCTCAACATTTGGCCTCTACAGAAGGGCAAGGTCCCTCCTTTGGGAGGTCTCCAAGCGCTAAACTTCACCCTAGTCCTAGCAAATTTGCCCTATTCCTGGCGCTTTCCCCTCATTTCCATCCCCTTCCCAGCAAATGGTTTCCAAGCCAGGAGGGTCTAAAGGACATCTCGGAAGAGGGGTCCCCGGAGAGCGCGGAGGGTTGTGCCTTCCCGCTTGGGTCCTTGACCCCGCGCCGTCTCTTACCGCAGACAATCTGGTTTCCCCGGGTGGAGTAGTTGTACTTGACCCATTTGGGACTGCAGCTAGAGGAAGCCAGCCTCTTGTAGCAGCAGTCGTGGGCATGGCAGCACCTGGGAGCACAAGAGTCGTGGTCAGGGCAGGAGGGGAGCGGTGGGGACGATGCCACGGTGGTGCCCAGCCCCCATCAGAAACGCCTTGTATTTGTGCCTGGCTTAGGCGCAGGATGGAGCAGCAGCCTTGTTCTCGGCATTGCCCGTGCTGCAGGAGCAAGGGAGGGTGACTCGCGCCTTTCTGGCATCGTCGACGCAGCTCTAATTGCTTTCCCCTTGCTCTGCTGCAGTGGCTTTGCAGAACACCTGAGGGCTGCTTTCAGTTAGCCCAGGTGGTCATTGGCTCCCAAAACGCCAATGCGCGCTGTTCCCATCAGCTGCTGCTGCTAAGCAACTTTTACAGAGGTGTTAAGGACGAGCAATGATTTTCACGTTGCTATCTCAGCTCCCAGGCGCAGGGGCAAGCAGTCCCCTCGCTGCACCCAGGGAGAGGGAGCCGAGGAGGGCTGGGGGCACCTGCTGTGCCTTCACCAGGTCCTGACTTACCAATCGGTCGCATCCAGCGGCTGTTTGGATCCTCTTAAGCCGCAGTAGCAGCCGTAACCATTGTAGGACAGCGCTGATTTCCCGGTCTTGCGCTTGATCATTGAACTGAACTGAAGCAGGTTGCAGCTGGAGAGGGTCAGCCCTGTGACTGTAGCCGGGGGGGTTAGGAGCATCAGGGAAAAGCAACCTCCCGTCCCACCCCTCTAGCAAAAATGAGCATTTTCACCCTCCCTAACTTTATGGATAGAAATTGCAAGCAGCAGGTTTTCCCCACTGCCTCATCCGGCGGGGTGAGAGCTGGCGTGGGGGTACTCACGGCAGAGGAGCAGCAAGAAGAGCTTCATGTCTGGTGGTGGCAGCTCCGGGGTTCGGATGAGCCCGAGGCGCTGCTGGTCACACCTTTTATAGCCCCCATGTGCCCGCTTGGCAGGGCCCCTCCTTTGGAGAACCCGAAGTGGGCAAATATTGACAATCCTCCCCATATCAGTCCTGCTACATGTGTGTTGCCAGATGCCCTACGCTGGGGGAGCTCTTTGCAGGGGAGGCTTTGGTGGACTGGGATGAGTGGGGCAGACTGGGGTCAAGTCCACACACGGCTCTGGGTGTCTCAGCATCCCAGTGCCTCTCTGAACAAAATGGGAGAACTTGAGGGGGAACAGGAGCCAACTTGTTCTTGGATGACTATTTCTTTTTTGATGTCTCGGTTAGAAAACATAGTTTTATATCTTACTGTTTCCATCATGACTTCCCTGGGCAGGGAGAAAACGCAGCCAGTGCAAAGCATCCCCCGCTTCTGACTTGGCAACGCGGGTGCGCTGGAGCGCCGTGAGCAGAGGAAGGTCCCGTGGGCCCCCAGAACGGGCTGTGGCTGAAGGTAGAGCTGAGCAAAGGCTCTGTACACCCCTTTTCTTGTTAGTGGGAGCTTGACAGTGCCCAGATGCTTCTTGCGTGTGGGGCTGCTCCATCACTCTCCCCACATGCACTGGGCATCGCACCGACCATCGCACGAGGTGTCTGGTTCACCTTTACGTGGAAGCAAAATAAGGCAAGAAGCAGAGTCGGGAAAATAAAATGCAAGCGGTGTATAAAGGGTAAAAAAAGAGGATGGTTGTGTTGTTTGCTTGGAGAGAATCTCGAATTAGCCAAACAATCATTTTAGCAGTTTTCTTCTGGCAGAGGTTGCAGGTGCTCTGTGCTGCGTTGCGGGGAAGCCCGGCACAGGCAGGCACCGAGCCAGGGGGAGGAAATCCCACCCGTCGCTGATGGGGAAACTGAGGCAGGGAACAAGGCTGAAACTTGCATGGAAATTGGAGAGATGATGAGAAAAGGGAACTCAAGTCAGGGCCTCAGCAAAATCTCTTCCCCTGTCTGGCACATGCCATTTGCTGCGTCAGCTCTCCGGGCCAATTTAAGTTAGACCCAAGGGACGGCGGCAAGTTAATTAACCGAACCAGGCCTTGCCGTAATTCAAGACTTCCTGAGCCCACAGCCAGTTTTTACCACTGGGGAATAAGGTATATTTTTGTGTGTCAAACTGGTTGAGCTCTCAGGTGAAAGACCCTCTGCCCCAACTCCTCTACCCGCGGCAGGTTTGCAGTAGCCCTTCTCCAAATGTGAAAGAAGACACCCCCCGGGCCAAGCACCTCCTGGCAGGGTGTAGATTTTGTTTCTCTGTTGCAGTATGCAAAACACAACTTTTGCAGCCCAGTTTCTTGCAATGTACCGAGGGGGTGCAGTATCTGAGCCAACACATCAGCATTTGGAGCTCTGTATGAACGGATTTGTATAGCCAGGTGTCTGAAAAATACATAGATGTTTAAATTCTGGGTGAATTTTAACTAGAGAGAGTGTGTTTTGGCTCATCCCGGCCTGCAATCTGTCTGCATGATTGCCCCTCTCCCATCTTGGCGGGGATTTGATCCTTGATTTATGCCTTGCAAACAGCAGCTGGTGGGCGAAGGGCTGCCCACTTCTTCCTCATCTCTCCCAGGACTAAACGCTGCTGGAGGAGGAGGATGGCAGAACCGGAGGCCTGGGTTGTAGCCAGAGGGAAGCATTGCTGATTTTAGGGATGTTTCCTGGTGCTGTTGACTTCAGCTTTGGGGCAAACCAGGGTGGAAGTTACAGCTGCCGATGCCCAGGGCATCAGCCCCCAGGGAAATAGTGTTTTGTTGCTGTTTTTGTGGCTGTATTCATGGCTGAGACCTCCCAGGGAGGGGGTGAACCCTGCTGAACTGCTCTGCAGGGCAGAAAATCTGCGCCGTGGGGCTGCTGCAGTGGTTAGGGGGGAAGCAGCCACTGCCTGAACTGCCTTTTCCTAGGGGACGTGCTTGGGGTTGTTGCGGAATTGGGCCAAAACATTCTTTTCCGGTGAGAAATATGTTTTGCTCCACACTGGGCGTGAGGCAAGCTCCCGGCCACCCCGTCGCAGCAAAGGTTGCCAGCGCCCGGCCCTCCCACGGCATTGTCCTGCCCCACAGCCCTTTGCACCAGCTTTGATTTCTCCATCTTGGAGCAACTGCAGATTTTCAGAGCCTGAAGGCTCGGGTCTAAGCACGGGGGCAGTTCAGGGATGCGGATGCGTGTCGGTGGGAGACGCGTCACCTCTCAGGTGGTATTTTTTTCTGGGTTTTTCAACGGGAAACCTAGCTAAGAGGGTAGCTTCTCCCCGCTGCCTGCAAGGGGTGGTCGCTGGGCTCAGCTGAGTCATGTCACACTGAGGACCAATGTTTTGTGCTCTCTGGTTTTATTTTGGAGCAACAGAAGAGAAGTTGCAGCGAAGCAAAAAGCAGAGGGAGCTGACAGGCTGCACGGGGAGCTCGAGCCAAAGGGAAATGAGTGTCAGCAGAGAGGCTCGCGCTGGTTTCCATCTCGCCCTTTGCAGTGACCAGGCGCAGGTGTCCACCCCTCCCTTGTTTTTCTGTGCTGAAATGTTGCATCTGCGCTGCTGTCCCTCCACGGATCCAGTGTATAGTGACGCAGCTTCACGAGAGGGTTGTTGTCCTCGTGTTGAAGCCAAAAAGCCCCAAGGAGGAAACCCGCCAGGGTTGGGAAACGCTCCCCGTGCTGCGCCGTCCCTTTGCTCATCAGCCTGGAGGTGGTTTTGCAAAAAGCCCTTTGGCTTCAACACCGCCCAGCTCGTCCCCGGCATTTGCTGCGACGGCGGAACAGCCCGCGATGCCGGAACAGCCCCCGGCCCCGCAGGCGGCAGAGCTGGGCTGCCCGCTCGCATCTGCAGGCACCTCTCTGGCACCAGGTCCCGGACCCTGCAGGGACCAGAGAGAAAACACAGCTGAGACCTTTTTGGGGAGATCCCTGGGGTGCTGCCCCAAAAAAGGGCACCACAAAGGAGGGAGAAGGTCTGGAAAGAGGCATCGCGAACTGCGACTGTGAGGACTCACTGCAGGTGGGGATTCCTGCCCGGGGCACCGAGAGGGGCTGGATGGGTCCCACGCGGCACCGCCGTGCTGCCAGCCTGGCGTAGCAGCAGGCACGGAGCAGGCAGCACCTGCAGTGAGAAGGAGAGCCTGGCCTCACCTGAAATGTGGCACCGGCTGCTTCGAACCTACCCAAAACAGGCTCTGCAAGCGGGGTGGGAAGAGCCACCAGGGTTTGCATCCTCCTCCTGCTCTAAATCACCTGGGCTCTGCTCTTTCCAGCCCATTCCCACACCAAGCCTCTTCCCTGTGCAACTCCTGCCCAGGTCCCAGAGCCCTTGTGCATCCTGGCTTTGGGACTGTCCCCATCCTCTGGTGCCAGCCCACTGATTTCAGCTGGCATGACCCTCCTGCCTGCAGGGCTGGAATGAGGGGTGAGCGCTGCCTCGCCTTCCCCCTTCCCTAAAACCTGTTCCCCTTCTGACACTGCCCAGCACCTGGTCTGTGTTTTGCAAAGCTTCAGAGGATGCTGCTGGGGTTGCTCACAAGCCCTGGGGTTACCCTGGGGCCAGTGTTATCCCTCTCAGGGCCAACATTAGCCCTCCCAGGGCCAGTGTTAGCCCTCCCAGGCAGCGCTGCCTGTACCGGTCCATTGAAGCCTTCGACGTGCGGTTGCTGCCCCATCCCGAGTAGCAACCGTGGGCAGTCAGATTTCCGACGGTGCTTCCCTCGAGTCCCGGTGTGAATGGGTGCAGGAACTTCCCACGAGCTGTGAACACACCTAGAATGACCAGAAAAAGGGATTTTTGCAGGTTCTATGCAGAAAGGAAGCCCGGGGAACTAGAGGGGAGAGGAGGGTGTTGCTGAGAGTCTCCCCGTGGGGTGTGCAGGGGTCTGGGGATGCTCCCCGTGTCGGTGTGGGGCTGCAGCCTGGCTCCCATCCGTGGGTCAGGGAACAGCTGCACTTACTGCAGGCAGACAGCACCGCCAGCATCAGCAGGACCTTCATCTTCCTCTCACCTGGGCCTGGGAGGAAGAACAGAGGACAGACTGAGCCAGACAGTGTGGCCGGTCACTGGGCGCTGCCCTGCAAACCTTGTCCCTTCGGAAATCAGGTCGCATCACCCTGAAATTTAGCAGGAGGAAGGCAGCCGTGCCCCCTTGCATCTGTGTTGCTGCCTCTTGGCCAAAAGCAAACGCCTTCTGAAGCTGTCCCACCACCCCAGCACCTCCCACCTCCTGTCCCACCACTTTGGGCACCCAGGACATCGCTTTGCAGCACCAGTGCACCAATCCCCTGGGGCTACAGCCTCCCAGCTGAGTTTTTACCTGAAAGCAATGACACTTTATCTGCAGGCATGGAAAACAGCAGAAAGCAGCGTGTCTGTTGCCTCCTCCCAACATCCCCCCCTCCCCGTATTTTTGTTTCCGCAGCAGCGGGGCGAGGGTCGAGTTGCTCACCGGGGGATCGCTCCGGCTCCGCTTCCTCACTGCCAACCTGTCCTCCCCGGGAGAGGCTGCCCTCCGTGTCTGGCCCGCGGGCTCTGGACTGGAAGTGCTGAAACGACTCGTCTGTCCCAAAACCACTTCATGCTACGCCCCTTCCCTCGTCGGCCAAACCCCCCCTTTCCCCATGGGCTGCAGCCCGGAGTGACGCAGGGGCCGAGGCTGAGTTTTTGCAAAGTTTGGGGAGGATGATGTTGAGTATTTACGGAGATTTCTCTCCCTGCCCAGCGGCAGCTCACAGGGGACCGGGATGGTTTCAGCACATTGTTTATTTTCACATGGATTAAATTTACAGCAGTACTAACGTGGTCGGTGCAGGCAGGGACGCAGGGCGATCCAGGAGCAGAGCCCGTGCGTGTGCTCCAGCCCCGCATCCCGGCTCCCATCATCAGCACCGATGCTTCGGGTAGAAGAGGTAACGTTTGCTGTAGGTCCAGATGTTTTGCTTCAGGCAAAGGGCCAGGCTGCGGTCGCACTCGCAGGAGAGCTGGGCACACCAGGAGCTCCTTCCTGCAGGCAGAGGGCAGCCCACGGTCAGCCCCAGCTTGCGGGGGGGGGGGGTGACACCCCCTTTGCCAGGGTCCTACTTACTGCAGGAGGGGCTGCCTCTGCGCCAGCCATAGTGGTATCCCTGAATCTTGGCATTGCAGTGGTAGCTCTGGAGGTTGTTGTAGCAGGTATCGTGCTGCTGGCAGCATCTGTGTGGGACCTCAAGGCTTTGGGGGTTGGGGTTTTTTACCCCCTACCCCCCAAAATTGAAACCGTGCAAGGATGTGTTTGGGCAGGGAGATTTTTTAAATGGACACTTACTGGTCTGTGGCATCCTTGGGCTGCCCTTTGCCCCCCCAGCCACAGTAGCAGCCGTAGGAGGAGTAATGCAGCAAGGCGTTCTTCCCCGTCGTCTTCGTGATCATCTTGTTCAGATTCCAGAGGCTCCCGTGAGCTGGGGACAAGCCTGGGGGGGAAGATCAGTGGGGCTCACACTGACACCCAGCTCCTCAGCAGCATCCCCAGCCCTCCGGCCCCCAAAGTGGTACCAGGCTGGTGATGCCTTAAAAATGAGTAGATGCAACGGAGAGGAAACATATCCTTGGCTTAGTGCAGGAGCGTTGCTGCATGTTTCAGAGGGGTGGTCATGAGGAAAGATTAAGAAATCACCAGTTTGGTCCTAATTTCCACAGACGTAACTGCACGAGAGCTGCGGGGCGGGCGTGAGCGAGGACACTTACCCCAAGCAAACAGCACAGCGAAGGCAAGGAGAGAGTTCATCTTTTCGACAGCCCTGGGAAAGGAAACCAAACCATTTCCCCACTATATCACTCTCTTTCTTTCTTACTTCCCGCCTTGTCTGGGGGCAGAGATGCTCCCCACCTCCGGGGATTAGGGGAGGGGGGCGAGGATGTGCCCATCGCCATCGCCTCGGCACAAAGCGCTGCTGCATCGGGGATGGGAGGCGATGGGAATCAGATGGCGGAGGGGTGGGAAAAAGCAAAATGAAGGGAAAGGAAGAAAACTTGGAGGAACGATCAGCCCTTGAGGGCTGCGCCCCGCCGCTCTGCCTCTGGGCTGGCATCTCAGGTAGCCTCTCCTTTGCTCCTGCTTTCCCAGTTTGGACTGCGCTCCCCGTTGGCACCACGGCTTTTGGTTAAAGTAGGAAAGGGAGGAAGAGCATTCCTCCATCCCTGCTTACCTCGGGAAAGAAGCCACTTGCTTGCAGGGCCCTGCAGCTGGCAGGGCTTGCTTTATATAGGGTTTGCCCCCTGCCATCAGATGCTTGTTTTGCCCAAATCTTGCTGACTGGGCTTTTCTGCAAAGGAGAAGGTGTCATCCTTCCCCTTTACAGGAATGTAAGAAATCCCCCCAGCGCCTCGGCTCCGTACCTCACACACAGGGGCCGGGGCCGAGTGGGAAGAGCCAGCAAAACAGCACATTTCCTGCCCAAGGAGAAAGCCAACGCTCTCTGCCCCCAGCCAGAGATGCCCAAGGGCCCTTTTCTCTGCTCTCTCCAACCACAAACGAAGCAGGTTTGGGGTTTTCGAGAGGTTGGACAGTTTGAGAACAGTCCCTCTGCCCTGCTGCAAAGGTGGTTCAGGGTGAGTTATCCGTGCTTTGGGAAAAGTATATGGGCAACAATAAAAGCATCTTGAAATGTGCAGTTCCCAGAAACATGGGGTTACGCAGATAGCGGGTGGTTAAACACCCACCGTGAGAGGAGAATGAAGCAAAACGGATGTTTTGGGACGAGTGAATGCAGCTTCCCTTTATTTCTCTCTGTACGATTTTCCCCCCTCCTCATTGCAAACCCTATGCAGAACTCATCTCTCATGGAGAAATCATTTAGTCACCAACTTGCTGCCCTCCTAAATTAGCATCACCCTGGGATGGATGAGGCTTTGAAATCTTCCCTCCTATCTGCATAACTATTCTTTCTCCTTAATTTTGGCCACCATTTTTACGTGTCACAGGAGGGTCTCAAATAGTCTCCCACATGTTCCCACTTCCATTATTCCTGTAAAAACGACTTTTGGATGTATCTCGCCTGTGCCTTAATGCACTGTTTTGTTTTAACCCCCGGAGTTTCAGCTAGCGGGTGTTGGGAGAAGCCAAAAAACCCGACTGCCATCAGGGCTCGCCGCTGCAGAATTATTTTGTTAACAAACCCCAGGGAATTTTACTTGGTGGCATTTCTTTGTCCCCGTTTCTTGATGCAAAGTGCTCCTCCATAGCTGGGGATCTGGCAGCAGTAACATTGCTCCGCAGCAGGATGGACCTGGTGATAGACCTGTGAATTACAGCTGCTGTCAGGCCTTTGGCTTTTTCAGGCTGCTGTTGGGATCATGGAAATAGCGGGGTGTCAGGCAGATGGTGTGGCTGAGGTGTGAGAGGCAAAAGCGCTCCCCAGACTCAGCAGCCCAGATGCCACCACTGCAGTGCCTCCATCTCAGTGGCTCTGACAGAAAACCACCACAGAGAATCATTTTGAATACTTTTTATTATCTTTGCTGGGAAATGAAACCAAAAGAAAAAAAGAGAGGAGGAAGGGACAGAAAAATGGAAGCTGATGTGACTTTGTGGGGGATCTTCATCTGTAATGTGAGCGTGCCCTCCCTCACCCTGAGCATGAGCCTGTGGCGAGCCTTGCTGGCTCCGGCTCTGGTCAGCCCCACATCAGGCTTTTCTCACCGTAGCGATGGGGAAAGCCCATCAAAATCTGCAACCTTGCGTGCAGATTTCCCCTCCTCAGCACTGGAGCTTACTTCCTCGGCATTTCAGCTTGAAATAGAAGCGGTAGGATTTATTGTAGGAATGCAAAGTGCTCGCGAAGCACGAAGCCACGGCCTTGTCGCATAGGCACGTCTCTCTCTTGCACCAGCTCTGCTCGTTACCTGCAGGGGGAAAACATGGTGACCTGCCGTGGCTTTTCTGGCTGGCAGCAGTGATGGGGTCCCCTCGGGGCACCCCCAATGCCTGGAGCTGCCTGGGGCAAGTGCCTGAAGAAGCGTGCCACGGTGCTCGCCCTCTGCAACCCACCCGCATCCCTTGCAATGCCCGTTTATTTATCCTACGCTGCGTCCTCCCATGTGCACCCGACCGGGCATCAGGCCGGTTTCATCCCCGGGGGGATGTCCTCTGTACCCTGCTCTGGGGCTGGGGTGTCGTGGGGAGCTGTGCTGGTTCCCCACCTCTGTGGGACCCTCCCCCAGCTCAGTGGTACTCACTGCAGACGATGTCTCCATTGTCAGTGTCGAAGTGGTAGGGGGTTATCAGGGGCCTGCACTTGCCCTCTCTCAGCTTCCTGTAGCAGCAGTCGTGGGCAAGGCAGCATCTGCGGGGGACACCACGTCAAACCGCTGCCACTGAACCCTCCCTCCCCACGCTTGGAAGGTAAAGGAAAGTCCAGCCTCAAATTTAAGGTGACTGGGAGGAAGGGATGACAAGGCAGCAGCGAGATGTGGCTGGGGAACGGCACAAAACCCTCTCAGACTCACCACTGCCGGCCGGCTGCCAGCAAGGAGCTTTTTGGGGTCCCCCACCCACCCTGCACCGGGCTGGCGAGCGGCGACGCTTTCCCAGGTACTCACTGGTCGGTGGAGTCCACCGGGGTCCCTCTGCCCCCGATGCCGCAGAAGCAGCCGTACCAGCTGTAGGAGAGCAGGGCGCTTTTCCCCGTGGTCGACTGGATCATCTGCTCCAGCTCCAAAACGCTGCCGCGAGCCAGCAGCAGCCCTGTGGAGGGGCAGAGGGACAGGCTCGCATGGTGCGGGGCGAGGAGGCAGGTGGCATTCCCCGCACCTCACACCGGGCAGAGGAATTAAATAAGTCTGGCATTGCTGGAAATACACACTTTCAGGCATGTGAACCGTGAGAAGCCCCAAAAACCCCCTCAGGGTGATGTCTGGTTTCTGCAGCTACCTGATTTGGTTTGGTGGAAGGTATTATTGCTCTCTGCACAGGCTGTGCCGCGCTTGCATCCTGCAACCATCACCACCACGTTGGCAGGATCAGCCCTGGGCTGGGCACAGGCAGGAAAGCAGGTGACAACAGGCTCCAGGGCCTCTTAAAATAAATAAGGATCTGAGCATTCCAAAGCCTCACTGCCACAAAGACCTCCAGGACTACAGCGGTGCTATACACAGCATTAGAGAGAAACTGCAAAATTGAAACAAAAACCTGAATCGTGCACAAAAAGTCTAGGTTTGTATGTCTTTTTGGCCACACAGATGAGATTCTGGCCTGGTCCGGTGAAACCGGGGCACTTACCGCAAGCCAAGGTCATGGCAAAGAGGAGATTCTTCATCCTCAGGCTGGCCCTGGAAGAGGAAACCACAACGGTGGGCGATGAGCAGCACCTGGAGGGCAGGACAGATGCTGTCCCTGTGCCCACGCCGAGGGCACGGAGCCGGTCGGGTGCACCCTGGCAGCACCGCAGGGTGACATTAGTGTCACCATGGGTACACAGCATTGTGTGGGTGCCCGCAGCTGACTCCCAGTGGGGCCTTTTGACTCCGGTTTGGGGATGCGGCGCTTGGCAGGGATGTGCACAGCGACACAGGGGTTGTCCTGCCCAACAGGGCTGACGGAGAAGCTCACCGCCTGCAGCCTCCCACCACCACCGCCAAGCTGTCTGATGAAGTAACAGGGCAATAAAATCCCCTCTCTCCTTACCCCACCCGGACCTTGCAGCTCCAAGAGTGCTGGCGTAGCGGGTTTGCTTTATATAGATGGCGAGGTCCATCCCCTCTCTCTGCGACGCAGCTTCTGGATGAGGCCAGTCAAGGTCTTGGCCGTGGTTTTAAAAGCCGTGGGATTTGGTGGCTGGAGAGACAGGACAAAAGCGATTTATACCCAGGAGGTGCAGAGTTGGCACCGCAGAGGTGGTAGCATCCTTGTTCCAGCTGCAGAGGTGGCACTTTGGCCTCAGTGTTGTCTCGAGTGGGTGCTTGGTTTTACCAGCTCACACTCTGCAACCTCAGAGAGGGTTTCTCTTGGGTCTTTCTCTTGCAATTGCCCCTCCAAATCCATGTCTCCATCCAAATCCGGCCACGCCGCATCGCAAGGGGAGGCAAATGGAGGTCAGTGAACGCCGTGCGGTCTCATTTCGTGGGTCTGTAGTTTCCCTGTCCTGCCCTCAGGGCACGGGAGACTCCGGCAGCGCGTGGGCAAGGGGTCTGCGAAATTAAATCAGCAGCAGAAGGATGGAAACGCCATGGAAACCCACCTTGGAATGCTTTTTGAATGCAGTTTATTTAATCACTATAACTGAGACATGACACAAAGACACAAGGGAGGCAGAAAACCAGAGGAGATAAGAAACAAAAGCTGCTATCTTTCCTGCAAAAGCGTGGGGCCGAGAGCAAACACACAGGCAAACGCGCAGTATCAGGCCTGTATGCAGGGCTCCGCCCTCAGTAATTAACCACACTTTTAGGGAAGGGAATTCTGGGGGGGAGACTGTAAGGAAACAGTTCCTTGTTGAATTTCTTAAGAGCCGCCAAAGCTGCTTGCTGGAAGAGACGTCACCTCCCGGCTGTCCCCTGAGGCTGGCACAGATGTTGGCCCCGGGACTTTTCTTCCCTCTAACCTTTTATTTCCTGCTGCCAAGTGGAATAAAAAGCCATCCAAGCCTGATAAGGAAAGGATGGGGAGCAACAGCTCGCCTGCCTCCCCGCTCAGGCGTGCCAAGTGGCTTACCCACTCGCCATCCGCACCAGAAATGCCACGAAGCAAACCGCTGGGCGTCACACCAACACCCAAACCCCCCGCTTTCCCCACCTGACTTCTAAAACCATGGCATCCCTGATATTAAGCGTCCCCTTCCCAAGTCATCCACAGAAAACTTCCGTTACAGAAGATTTTCCCCGTTGGGGTGATCACGAGTTGCACTGCTTGTGCTGCTGCGTTTGGCGTTGCAGGTCCTTGCCCTTGGAGGGGCGGGGAGTTGCTGCTCTATTGGCCCTGATGGGGAAAGTGGCCCCGATCTCCTGGGTTTTTGCTGCGGAGTTTGGCTAAACCTGCGTGAAAGGCATCGTCTGGGGGCCTAAACAGAGACCAGAGGGCTGGGATCATTCAGATTGGTGGCTTTAACCAAATCTCCTCATTTTAAGCCCTCCCTCTCTGCGGAGTATCTCAGGAGAGCAAGCCCATGAAGCTAAACCCTCTCTTCAATCGAGCCACAAACCCAAGGGCTTAAAAACCAGCTGTGGCAGATTATTCCACTGGAAGTAGGAAACTTTTCAGCCTTCCCATGGGGCAAGCGAAGAGGGGTATCAACCCCCACATCTGTTTGTTCAGGGCCCTATTGAAATGTAAATACACCCGGTGCTTTGATCTGCAAAGCGTGTGTCTTCGGTGTGATATTGCTGAACATCCTGGGGATGGGATAAGCTGATATGTGAATATTTTCTTACCTTTTTAGTGCGTGGGTATGCCTTGATCTTCCCCACCCACAGGGTAGATAAGTTATCTTAAGTTATTTATTGCTTGCTGCCTTTGGTGGGCATCTGTTAGTGGGAGAAGCATCTGGTTAACTAGAATCGGGTTTAAAAAGGGATTAACGGGAAGAGATGGAAATGTCAGCGTTACTTTGTGTGTTCCCACGACAAAAACTGACTCAGGGATCGTTTATAGCCCGGGGGATCAGGAGGACTCCCCCTCTCTCTCAGCGCACACCAGGATGTCAAGCTTGCAGGCTACAGCTCTCCCAGCACAAAGAAACCTTAAAATGTCCCCCAAAGAAATTGTTTTATGTCCCCAGATGACCTTGTGCGTAAAGTGTAATTTTTTAAAGGCGTTCTCATAAAAACTGATGAGTTTGGGGTTTATTTGTCTGGTTTTATTCAGCAGTCACTCATGTAATGCTGTTCAATCACACCATTGCGGAACTCACGTCATGGTGGGGTGTTAAAACCTAGTCCTGTGGTTCCCATCCTGCTGCCTTTGCTTAGGAGAAGGTGTAACACTGTATTTTTAAATTTTCAGGGTTAAAAACCAAAAAAGGCTCTTGATATTCAAGCAGGGTGACAAGGGTGCGGCTTTGCTCTGGGTGGGATGGTGGAAATGAGAGCTCCTGCGGGAGGGATGGGGACAACCTCGGTATCGCGCTCTGTTTGGGAGGGGACCCTGCTGCCACCACCCCTGGCTCCCTTGTGCCCCTCAGGATGAAGCCTCTGGCCCCGCATGAGGTGGTGGGGCTGCCCCCGTGCCACCCTTGAGGCCTGACATCTCCATGTCCCAGCGCAGACCCCACGTGGTGGCCCAGGGATGTCCCTCCCAGAGCCTCGCAGCCGTCCCCGGCCCAGGCGTGTCCCCCCACCATGGCGACGCCCAGGCCTGGTTCCATCCTGCAGACCCACACCCAGCCTCGGTACCATCCCTGGGCCCACCCCACTGACTGCCGCCGCGCCGGGGCAGCCAGGCCGGGTAGCCCACCGCGGGCCCGGCCTCACCGCGCTCTGGTAGCCCCGGGGCACGGAGCGAGGGCGCGGGGACCGGGCTGGATCCCGGCCCTGCCCGCCCTTCGGGCCGCGACATGGCGCCTGGAGGACCGCGACCGGCGCCGCTCTGGTCGGTCCGTCTCGGTGGTTGCGGGGCGGGGCCTGTGGCGCGACCGGAAGTGGGGCGGTCGCCGTGGCAACGCGGCTCTGTCTGCCGGCCGGCGCGGGCGGCCCCAGGCGGCAGGTGAGGGGCGGTGGGGCCGGGTGTAGGGCCCGGGGCCGGGTTGTAGTGCCCAGCGCCGGTCCCAGGGTCCGGTTGTAGGGCGCAAGGCTGGCTGAGGGGCCGCGGCCTGGCTCTGGGGCTGTGGAGTTGGGTTATAGGGTCGGAGCCTGGCTCTGGGCTGCGGTGGGGCCTGGCTGTGGGGCCGGGACTAGGCCTAGCTGGCGGGCTGGGGCCAGACTGTGGCACTGAGGGCTCTGCGGGTGAGCTAGGCTGGGCTGTGCTGTAAGGTCGGGGGCGTGGGGTGCCTGCCCTCCCCAGGCCCTGGCGTCACCATGTTTGGGGGCATCAGTGGGCACAGCCCTCCCTGCCTGTAGTTCCCAGCCCCAACCCCTCACCCAGGCACCCAAATCTAAAATGTGCCGTATTTAAAAGAGCTTCTCACAGTAAACCTCTACTATATACTGTTCTGAAGCAGTACAGACCCTCACTCAGGAGGGTCCTGCCATGGCTTCTGGCAGGTTGTTTGTTTTGGGGTTTTTATTCTTTGAACTGGCAGTGTAACTGGTGATACCTGCTAAGTGCTCCCATGCGCTCCAGAGTTCCCCTTCAGAGGATGCCAAGCTACAGCTTGTTGCCCTAGAGTTTATTTGTTAGAGGCAGTACATGAAAGGCACACACCCCCCTCCTTCCCACAGGCTCCTAGGAAACTCCGACGCGTCACTTGAGTGCCATGTCCCTGTCCGTAGCTCTGCTCGAGGCTTACAGCGGGACAGATCTCTCTGTCCCCAAGCAGCTTTGTAGTGGCACTGGTCAGGGCGTGCCTGTGTGCTGGGACTCTGCCTTGGCTTTGCTGAGTGTTGGTTGCTGAGCGTTTTCATTTTACTGCAGTGGAGGAGAAACCAAGCACTAAACAACTCATCACTGGCAGAAGGTTGTGGAACAACCACAGTGGCTGTTCCTTCCTGTTTGTTTATTTTAGGGTGAGTCCAACTTTATCATTATTGGAGAATGCCATGCGATCAAGGTTGACTTTTTTTTCCCGCCTTGACAAATTCTGCTACGCAAAGGGAAAACCTCTTCCTTTTCCTCCTACAAAAAGGAAGAGGAGGTGTGTGACCCTGTCACGCCTCTCCAAAATGTTGTGAGGCTGTGGTCTGGTTGTCTGGGCTCTTGGCCTGCTTTGTGCTGGTAAAGCGCAAGTGGTCTGAGCACAGCTTAAGTTGGGGAACACACATCAGAACGTGGTTTCATCTCTAATGGGGTTAATAGCAGTCTCTGTTAAGCAGCTTTTGGTCACAGCAGGAGTCAGAATGGGTTTCTCTGTATTGAATCAGACATACTCGCTTTCAAAGGTCTTCAGAGGTTTTTGAAAAGCGAGGTGCAGTCAGTCTTACCCAAAAGTCCACAAAGGAAACTTAATCTGTCACTGCAGGAACAGCGAAAAGGCCAGATCTGTGCTTTGAAGTTCACTCATCTCCCATTTTCACTGAGTTTCTAGCTTCAGAAAAAAAGGTTTCTGTTCTTTCCATCAAGAACTTTGAGTTGGGAAGGGCGCAACTTCCCAGTGCTCTGGGTCGACTTTAAACAATTCCTGCCAAAGCCAGCACCTATAAATACACCTATCCCACCGTCTCTGACTCAGCCGTTACTGAACTGGAGGATTGCTGCCTGCCTACATGGTGGTACACCAGATTTATTGCTATTTTTATTAGCTGACACGCAGCACAAAAGTGGGAGCTGTAGGGGGATTAAGCAATCTAGAAGATTTCTGGCCAATTCCTGTAACTTTTCTCTCTGCTACCCTGTCTGCAGGTGCCTTGAGAAGCAATGGCCACAGCGGCTCTTCTGAACTTAGCACCATCTCACCTCTCCTTCCCTTCAAGCACAGCAGCAGCTTTCTCGTGGACAAACGCCATCGACATGCACGTCACCAGGCCAAAATCTGCCAAGGGACGCACGAGGCCAAGCTTCAGCTACTCTCAGAGCGTGGAAGCCTGTCCTTGCCGAGTGCCATCTTCCCCACCACCAGCCCCTCCTCACAGATTAGTGAACAGCCGGAGAGCATTGTCCACGAAACCGGCATTCCCATCCGGCCAGGTGTCTCCTGAGGAAATCCCAGAGCTCCTGCAGCAAGTGCCTTTGAGGACCTCCTCTTCCCTGAACAAGTACAGGGTGCTCCCCTCCATCGGCTGGAAAGGCGCAGGGAGCGGCGCCGTGGAAGCGGTGGCTGAACAGACCGACCGGCTGAAAGTGAGTGGGGGGCAGGATGCCGCTCCGAAAATCAAAACTCTTCCTGGAGAGCAAGGATCTGCCAGCGTGTTGTCAGAAAGCGGTGTCCCCGATGAAGAGAGCCCACACGTGCAGTGTCCTGAGAAACTGGGAAGAAAAATGAGGCAAGAAAGCCCTTTGATGTCAACTTTAGGTTTGGAAGAGCCACCGAAAGAAGAGTCGCGCTTGCTGCTCGCTATTCGATCCCCCTCTGGTCAGAGATTTGAACATCATTTCAAGCCCACCGACAGTCTCCAGATGGTCCTTGCCGTGGCAGAACAGAAAATGTCAGCCAAATACAAACGCTGCTGCGTTGAAACGATGGAGGTGCCCCGAAGGAGTTTCTCTGACCTTAGGAGGTCCCTCCACGAATGTGGGATTCTCCACAAGTCCGTGCTGTGCATCCGATGGAAAGAGCAGCACGACGCAGATCTTTAGGCGCACGGAGATGCCGCTGTGGGTCGTTCTGCTGAGTGGGATGCATTACTTCTGAAAAAATGAGTCTGATCTTTCCTGGGCCTACTTCTTCATCTTGCCATCTTCCCAAAATTCCCCTGGAAGCCGACTTGCGCATATGTGTTGAAATAGTATTTCAAGTGTATATACCTGCTACCTAAATAGCATCTTTTCTCACGTGTGCCATCACAAACTGCTTCCTGACCACCACCAATCTTTGGCCTTTTTGGTTTTTTGAAATTTCCCGTGTTCTTCTTTGAAGACTGAAGTCTCCGAGACCTCTCCCCTTGTCCTTTTCTCTCTTTCAGGAAGGTACCACTTCCCAGAGTGGATCTGGATGCAGAGGCACCTATTTGGGAAGGTAAAGACAGAACTGCTTTACTCTGGAGGACCATCCTCAGTAGGTTATTGTCATCCTAAACATCATCTCGAGAGTGACTGAAAAGGATATCAAACCTGAAAACCATCTGGAAATAACAGTAATAAGAGGTGAATGGATAATTGTGAAGTATTAAATTGCAAGACCGATGGTAATGTACCTGTGAGGGCTCAGCTCTTTCTGGATAACCTCAGTGCAGCTTTTGAGAATGTGACTACATCACCTTTTTAAGGACAAATAGTTATTATTTTGGCTGTATTGGTGAGCAGCAGGATTTTCTGCTTAGATTTTCTTCTCTCATTCAATTCGTGCGATCCATAGGTAAGAATAGATGGATAGTTAAGATGGGATGTTACAAAACACCTTTACACTGAAATTGGTCCGAGAAAGCAAGTGCTGCTTTGAGAATTTTTTAATAAAAATGTATTAATCGGGATTTAGACTGAGGAATTGGCTCAGGCAGGAGGCCATGTTTTACTAAACCATCGTTAAAAAAGGCCGGTAGGGTAACTTGGCAGGTTTTAGATAAATACAATGTGCTTGTGCTAAAAAAAATATCTAGGTTTCTAATGGAAATTTTTATGGTTCAAAGGGAGTAATTCAATCTACTAAAAAAATAGACTGCTTGCCACACAGATGGCCTAGTTTTAATATTCTGAGGTTAACCCAACTTTTTTTTAACCTGTGTAACTGCCAAACCAACACAGGACAGTGGTAGAAAACTGCTCCTGGTGTTGACCAAGAGCGCAGCATCTCCTGCTGAAGCAAGTGTTCAGGGTCCAGCAGCTTTATGAAAATGGTACCTGATGAAATAGTGTTAACTACTACTGTGGGGGATGGTGATTGCACAGTAGGAATCCCACTGTCTTCAGAGAGACCAGGATATCGAAACGTGGGTGCTTTAATTAAACCTCAGCGGGGAGCAAGGTATTTCACTTAGTTTCAGGCACGGAACCGTTTTGTGTGTTTCAGTCAGTGTTGGGTGGTTAATTCCCTTCCGATTTCTGTATACTATGTTACTTCTAAGTTTCAGAGTGTTTTCATACTGTGGCAGTACAATCAATAAAACCTTTTAGGCTAAAACTTGAACTTGTGAACTGGAGGTTTAGCCATTGCATCTCCTCTGAACTAAGAAACGCTGTTAATTTGATGGCAAATACCTCAGGGACTGTCCAAATCAGACTCTGGATGGTCGGGTGCTGTCCGTGCCATCTTGCAGGTGCCTTCCCCGGTTTGTATCTCTGTCCTGCATTAAACCCGAGGTGGCAGCAAAGGAGGGAGTGCTCAGATCCGAGCCTGCCCGCTGCCAACAACCAGAGACACGGTGACCACCCTGCAGCTTCGAGAGCATATGGGGACCGATGCTTGAACCAAGAACAGAGAGTAAGGGCAGCTTGGATCACAGTGGAGAGCGCTTCTCATGCTGGAGGACATTCCTCCTGACTCGCTCCATCTAAGATAAAGAGTTTGTCCTCTAACAAACTCACCCAGGCTACAGCATCTCCAAAACGTGCATCGTATTTATGTCCTTTTCTAAAAACCACATCAAGGCTTTACCTAGGCAAGCACAGGGCAGGGAAAACACTACTTTTGCCCCCCAGCTCTCCTTCTCTTCTCCTCAGAAGTCTTCTGGGGATGCAGGGGAGGTCTTAGCAGCAACTCTGCACTAGCAAGGAACGGTATTTATCTGACATTGTTTATTGTGCAGTATCATTTAACAAGCTTCCTTGTGGGAAGCTTTTAAGAATCCCAGAATCATCTCGGTTGGAAAAGCCCTTGAAGCTCCTCCAGTCCAACCATTCACCTCACACTGACCGTTCCTAACTCCACCAGATCCCTCAGCGCTGGGTCAACCCGACTCTTCAACCCCTCCAGGGATGGGGACTCCCCCCCTGCCCTGGGCAGCCCATTCCAACGCCCAACAACCCCTTCTGCAAAGAAATCCTTCCTAAGAGCCAGTCTGACCCTGCCCTGGCGCAGCTTGAGGCCATTCCCTCTTGGCCTGGCGCTGGGTCCTTGGCTCAAGAGACTCCTCCCCCCTCTCTGCACCCTCCTTTCAGGGAGTTGCAGAGGGCCATGAGGTCTCCCCTCAGCCTCCTCTTCTCCAGACTAAACCCCCCCAGTTCCCTCAGCCGCTCCCCATCAGACCTGTGCTCCAGACCCTGCACCAGCTCCGTTGCCCTTCTCTGGACACGCTCGAGTCATTCAATGGCCTTTTTGGAGTGAGGGGCCGCATTTCAGCATTAAATATTAGCATTAAATCAGGTGAAGTTCAGTCCTTCACAGGATGCTTTGAGAAGGTCATAAATAGAAAAACTCATCAGGACTCCTGGCTGGGAACGTCCTTTCCTAAGGCTTTTAAACACAACAAAGTATTCAAGCAAGAAATCAGCAGAGGCATCATTCAGTATGTGTTCTTTATTCCAATTAAAAGTACATTAGAAACAGCACACAGGACCAGCAGCAGCTTTCATGACAATTCAACCCAATACTCTGCTGTCATGAGGTCATTCAGCTGTACTATTAAAGTAGGTGATTGAAACAAGTCTTCCACTCGACACGCAAGCACTCACTCACCTGCCACTTTAAATAGGTTTCCAACAGAATAAAAATAGATACACCCCAAAATACAAAAAGTTTAATTTTAACAGTTGTTTTTTTTTCACTAAAGCCTTTATACAAATTGATAAAAGGGTGCACAATTTCCTAAAATTTTAGGTACATTTTAAATGAGCCTTTTTTTACTTGGTAAAAGGATCCATGTTCCTGTCTTTGAACAGAATATGATGGCCAAAATTGCAAAGAAAATCCCTAGTTAAATTTACAATTTATACATTTATTTTGAAGTGATTCCTGCACCGAGTAGCAGGCCGATGGCTGCTCACGCATGTCCCATTTTCCCCAAAAAGAGCTGTGCACCCTAAGTTCTAGTTCAGGAGCCTCCTTCTCCTGGAAACCGGGCTGGGGGAACAACCCACAGGCTTTCAGCTGTGCGCACGAGAATGGTCCCAACCGAAATAAAGCCCGAGCACAGAAGTTGCAAATCCTTCCTGCTCCGGCAAGGATCACCCTGGGGCGAGGGACTGATGACCTGTTGCACTACGAGCACAATGAAAGTGGAGCGCTTCCCGTCTGCAATTTGGCTGAGCAATTTTAACTCAAAACTCTTGATACTGAAACATACTGTAATATGTAAATTTGGTGTTCTAAAGGTTGGTTTTTTTGGTCAATACAAGCTATCATGTTTTTTTTTAAATTTTACTCCTATCACTGATCGGTGAAGCCCAGCAGTTCTGTACATTTTTCACGTAGAGCTTCACAGCAGCATCTTAGAACTGGCAACACCTGCCTAAAGGTGACCGACCCCCACTTCAACAGTCATTAGCATTTTATGGAGGTGAATTTATTCAAAAAAAAATTGATTAGTACAGATCCCTTCATACTGCCCCTCCCTCCCCACCCCGCCCACCTACCCCTTGGTGAGGTGAAACGCTTCAGCTGACCTTCTAGAGTACGTACTTAAGCACTGTCACCACCGCACCGCTTTATGTAGAGTGGCCATTCTAACAAATCAAGGACAAATTAAAAGAAAATACTGCCCAGCAAAAGCAACACGGCACCTGTGTTTGCGAGTATGAGCTACTGGAGACATCCTTAAGACAATTTACGTAAGGAAAAGCAGAGCAAATCCATCAGGAAGCCAGAAATGAGTCTTAAAGAGCTCAGGGGAGCGCCAAAGAGAATGACATCCTATTTTGTACAAGTTGAGTTTTTAGCCAAAAACCAGCTGCCTTATTTGGTTTTTCTTTTTTTTCTTCTTATGTCCATTCTATATTTGACTGTTGAGTTTTAAATGATCAGGTTAATGCTGAACTTTATTCCAATTAAAGGCAATAAAGCTTCTTTTTTTTTTTTTCCTAAATTTGTTTTAGATAATTACATACTGCCCATTTCTTGGCAAGTATATTCCATAAATTCAAAAAAATCTTCCCGTTTTAAGGCTAAACTAAGAAATGTTAAAAGCTTCTGTAAACATTTCCTCTTCCTCTCCATAGTTGCACAATTTGAAGTCCAACTGCAATTTTTAAAATGAGGTAATTTTTGTGTACTCATATCTTTAAGAGTCCTTTTTCGGGACTAGCTGAGAGGCGTGCCAATCTGAACGCTGATCCAATTGTAGTGGGAGAGCTTCCACAGCAGGGTACACACCAGTTCCAGCAGCTGTACTTCAGTTAGTTATCTTCTCAATTTCATCCAAGTCGTCAGTATCCAATTTGTTTATCTTTTTGTCTGGCAAAGATGAGAAATAAGTCAGATTTCGTAACACAGAGCAGAGAAGGGAAAGCTGCTTTCTTTAGCTGGTCTTGAGGAGTTCAGGTTTATCCATGAAACATTCAGTCAGGTTTTAAAACTACAACATAAAACTTTTTTCTTTTATGAAAGGCCCATCTGGGTACTCGAATGTTACCCATCTCTGGAACATCCATTTTAAGGACTATCCAGGTAGCCAGCACACAAGACTACTTGACTCATTTCTGCTCCTATCATACGTAGCAGTTCACAATCCTAAGAGACATTACACAAAGCGCAGCTGACGGGCTCTTCTGCTCAGTCTAAGGCTCAATAAATACCTGCTCAGTATACAGCCAGTCAGAATTCTGTGCAAATAACATCTAATTTTAGAGAAAGAAGAAAGTCTGGGGGTACGTACTGAAATGTTCCTGGATTCTGTTGAGAATATTCATGCTGTGCTTGCTGTCCACCATGTTAATAGCCAGTCCTCGCTTGCCAAAGCGACCTGTACGTCCAATCCGGTGCAGGTAAGTCTCGTTATCTGGATTTCCATCTTTATCCACAGGAAGGTCAAAATTGATAACAACAGAGACCTGCTCTACATCAATCCCTGATAAAAAGAAAGCATCAGATCACACAACTACATTTAAACCACTTTAGAGCAGGAACAGCCTCCTCTGGCCTGACCTGCGTGTGGTTTGGTCACCGTATCCAGGTTACCCAACAAGCAGTTTCCAGCAGCTTTCAGAGAGCTGCCGCGTGGCTGCCTCCGCACTGACTGAAGAGCTAAAAGCCAGGCTCAAACTTTGAAATGGATCTTTTCCACAAGGGGTACTTTGAAATAAAAACTATCTAGCTGTTACACCAGAGAATCCCACTGAAATGGTCAACAGAAAAGCAGTCGGAGATGTTTTAACCAGCTCCTACATAGTTTGGAAACTCTCTCCTCCTCTCCGAAGCTGTACAGGCCTCTTTTTTTTTTTTTTTTTTTTTTTTTTTCTCCAAGTACTGTGTTGTCTTAACTGTTCTAGGATGTCAAATTGCAACACAAATTCCTGCTGGAGTTCACTCTTTTTCAGATTTCCGTATTTCAGAACATGTTTATTTTAAACCACTGAGGGTCTGCAGTACAAGCCAGGCTCGGTGCCAGAAGCATAAAACTCTCACAGGATGGACTTTTCCATCTCAAGCTGCAGGAAGCCTACAAGGAGTCCTGTGTTTGCCCACATGCACAGACACAGCAGCCCAGAAGTCCAGGAATTACTTTAAGGACCCTAATTTGTCCAGACTGGAACACTTGAGGTGGCCAATTCTTTCTGCAAGCTGGCCAGCAGTATGTTATCTTAGGAACCACTGCTTCTGCCCCTCTCCGGCCCAGCTCTGCCGTCCCCTACCTCTGGCACAGACGTTTGTGGTCACCAGCACCTTTTCTTTGCCCTCTCGGAAACGCTCTATCACGGCGGCTCTCTGTTCCACCATCATTTCCCCGCTGAGCAATGCCACCTGATGGCCTTCCTTCGAGAGCTCTGCCGCCAGCCAGCCGGCCGTCTTCCGAGTCTGAAACACAGAGCGAGGCCCAGCTTTGGGAGGAAGTTTTAATGCTGTAAAGCAGGAACAAACCTCTCTGGGGTCGACTGGAAGCTCAGTGGCTGCTCAGTTTTTATATCTCAAAAGGAAACAGCTCCTAAGTGCTGTGCCCACCCCTGCTCCACTACAACCTGTGTTCCCAGCTCTCATATCAGAGCTCATATCCTGTGGTTCCACCACAGGAACCCTTCTTTAAGAAAAAGTACACGTTTTCTTTGTGCTCTGCTCCTCAGCTTTCACTCCATGAGGGATTACATATGTGTGCTAAAAACTTGCAGGCAGTGTCAAGTAAACAAGACTACTCAGCTTGGAAAATGTCAGGGTTCGAGCTGAATGTAGCTGTGAAATCCAGTAGAGGCTCTACACACTCTTGGATTAAACAGTTTCCAATTATGATGGTTGAGCTCCGATTATGTCTGATATTATTATATCTCGAGAGAGCCTAAAAGCAGACTGCTGCTGCAGCAGGCTCCAAATACAGGCTTTATCCTGTCTGAGCTAGCTTTACGTGGCTGTTCTGGTACTGTCAGCACTGTTTTTTTCCTAAGAGTTATAATGGTGGCTTCCAGAAAAAAAAAAAAAAAAAAAAAGTCTCAGCATGATTCACAGGGAGACCTCAGAGGTATATCACCAATTATCCGATAATTATCAGGGAAATGGAGTCCTGGGAAAAGCTATGTATTGGCTACAGAGCTACAAGACTTCCCCATCCCTCATCCTGCTCTAGTTTTATCCATTTTCCAAGCTCAGCATTTTGGGTTTTTTCGGTAGTTCTGAGTAACACTTTGCTTTGGAAACCTGCATTACTTTTATCTTTGCTTCAGAGGACTTCAAGAATAAAAATGACTTGGATGGACAAACCCAGAGAAACAAACCAGCCAGTGCTATCATGGCTCTCAAGATTTCCCTCAAAAAAGGAGCCAAAAAAGCCAAAGAAAAGGGCAATTCATGTTCACAGTTTCTTTCTGAAAAGCATGCCTGGCTGGGTTTTTAGCAATAGCAGACACTAAGGGGGTTGCTGGGACTAACGCTCCCCAAAAGGACTCACGTGGCAGAAGATCATGGCCTGGGCAATGGTGATAGCGCCGTAGATATTACAGAGAGCCTGGAACTTCTCATCTCTGTTATTGCACAGAACGTAATATTGCTTAATAGTGTCCAGTGTCTCCTCCTCTCGCTTCAGTTTGATAATGTTTGGGTCAGGAACAACTTTTTGAGCAAACTTCCACACAGAATCCTCAAAAGTGGCTGAAAACAGAAGCATCTGGCAGTCCCTGGGGAGCATTCTGTAAGAGAGAGCAAAATGGGCAGGGTTCCCACGCAACACTGTCGCCCCCCTGATATCCTGACGGCATTAATGCTATGGGCAAAGCAGAACAATAATCTCAGAACCAGTTATTTCAGTGGCTGGAAGGACTAATGCTAATCTTACCAACACCTGATCGCTCCCTCATGGACCAGTGGCATCCAGACTTGCATTCTTAAAAATGAATAAACCCTGCTCCAGGGACAGGCTTTTTATTCTGTAAGAAAATGAAACTGCTTGTCATCCCCTGACATTCTGCCTCTATTAACCATCTGGATTAGAGCTAAATATATCGTTTTAATCTTGTTGCTTTATTGGTGAAGACACCAGCCAAGAATCTAGCCCTGCTGTCCCTGCCTTACAAAACAGCAATAATCAAAAGAAACAAAAATCACCTCAGGCAACGTACGCCGAGTCCTTACCTCTGAATGCGGATGCTCTGGTCCTGATGGCCCTGGGTTGCTATCATCACGTCAGCCTCATCCAAGACGAACACTTTGATTTTCTTGGGATCTATGAATTTCAGTTTGGAACACCAGTCCAGCACAGTGCCGGGTGTGCCGATCACAATCTGCTCGGAGATCTTCTGACCTCTTTCCACTGCCGAGACAGAAAGGAAGGCCTCCGTAAGATGGCTGTGCAGACAGTGAAACGCTCTGCCCCTCTCTGAACTAGCCTGTTTCACCATCTGACTGCTCTATTGTTTGTACTGCACATCACTTTCTCATTTACAGCCTGTTGGTAGCGTTTCGCCTTACTCACATTTATTGCCTCGGACAGCATACGCAAGTTTCAGCTCCGGATAAAACTTTCCCATCTGTTCAATCACTTTTCCAGTTTGAAGTGCCAGCTCATACGTTGGGGAAAGGCACAAACACTGGAGGGAGAAAAGGATAACGTGTTTGAGAGGACCAACGTCCTAGGCAACGCTATCACACTTGGTTTTAAAAATCCTTAGTATTGAGGTTTTCCTGAAGATGAACGTGGGAGCAGCTGAACAGTTTCTGAAAGCCCATCAGTTCTAGATTCTGAAACTAGGGGAATGAGTTGATACGACACTGTCACCTACCTACTGGCTTTCTGCGTTCAGTTCTGCTCCTCAGGCTTGAGAGTGCAGCTACTCTGCTAGGGGACATATACGGACAGTAGTGACACGGAACCTAACACCTACAGTTAAACTAAGAGATAAGAACAGCATTTTTTAAGGGGAGAATTCTAGCCTTGGTAACACTGCTCAACTATCTCATAAGGAAATTGGGTTAAAAAAGCCCCTTTCTTGGCATTTCCGCTCTATTGTCACAGATACCTTCTCTTCCATCCCAAATTCCACTTACTTGACCACCCTCAGCCTGCAATATTTCTGATTTAATTTCTCCCAGAATGATATCCCCCCCTCCCCGATTTAACTCCTCACAGAGCAATGGCAGCCTGAGCGATGCAAAGGAGGGAGAGAAAGGAACAAGTTGTGAGCAAAATCTGCGTCTTTGGCACTAAAGGCATTTTGAGAGATCCCCAAATCACCAGCCCCTGCTAAGCACTTTACATAAACGGCATTGCAGAGGTAGGTTCATCAAGCTATGAATTTACTATCAAAGGCCTCAAGGCAAGCCCAGCCTCTTCACTAGGTGGCACTGCATCACCACAAAACCCCCCAAAAACAGTCACGTCCCAGAAAATTTACCTGTGGGTACTTGTTCCCAGGTTCGACACGACTGAGCATGGCCAGGACAAAGGCAGCTGTCTTGCCAGTACCGGACTGAGACTGTGCGATCAAGTTCTGTGGGCTGCAGAACATACAGCAGACATGAGCCCAACCAGATGAGCCACCCAGACAACACATTCAGGGGGTTCAATGATAAAGAAAATGCAGTGAGTGGCATTTTAATACCTTTTAGATTTATCACTGCTCTGGCTTGGCGTCTAACTTGACCAGCTACGCTCCACAGGGCAGAAGTTAGTTTCTACCCTCTACCAACTCCCTCTTTCAGCACCTCTTGATTATGGAGATTTGGAAGGAAAACTATGATTATCTGTCAGTACTTTTCCATTTTGCACATCTCCCCCTAGTGTCTTAACACTTCATATACTTCAGCTCAGGGGCGCGGAGAGGAAAACCAGCCATGCAGACAACGCAGCATCTCAACTACTCCCACCCACCCAGGATTTCTGGAGCTCTGTTCCACAGCAGTCTTATTATTTCTCCACTACACCGACTAGAAAAATCGTATTGACCTCCACCGAACGCCGTGGCACTGCGTATTCAGTACCAGCACTAGGAAAAGGACAAGTCCAGGGCTGCTGTCACACAGTTCGTGACCACAGAAACACCGTGGCATGGGAACCCTTTCACCACAGCCCAGACAGCTTTCCCCATCACCATCCTCCCCTCCAAAGCTCAGTAATAGTACACTAAATCTTTCAAATCCTTCCTATACTGGAAGGGAGCAGGAAGTGTGTGCACATACGGTTCAGCAAGCATCATGGGCAGGGCATTCTCTTGTATCTTAGATGGTCTGTTGAAGCCCATGGCATAGACTCCTTGCAGAAGCTGCGGTTTCCTGAAAACAGAGGAGTTTTTATACTGTGACCTATTAAAGTACATTTGGTTTTCATTTGTGTACAAAAAGGTGAGAAAAAACCTTGCAACCGGACCTAGAGCTGCCCCTTTCTGTGCACCCGCTCTGATCGCACTGGTGCGACGCCTACGATCAGTGCCCGGAAGCTACAAGTGACAGCAGAAAGTCTGGAAAAGAAGCTTTGCAAAAGCCCCTCGATTTAGTAAGTCAGCCTGCACGCCTGCCTTTCACAGCGACTTGGAAACCCACGTGTCACAGCTCTAAGGCTAGCGCCGGGCTTCTTGTTCTAAAGCAGCTTTTCAGACAATCCCGGGAATCCCAGAGCGGAGAGCATTAATCCTGTCCTTTAGACCAATCCCTTTTCCTCAGCCTTGCCTAATCTCAGCACCAAAATTATCACTCCTTGAAGACTCAAATATGGGCCAAAGCAACCTCAGTATGTGAGGAAGAGAATGAAGTGTAACGTCATGAAATCATTGCAAGGACTTTCAGCAAGTCGTGGTTCTGTAATACAAACTGACATCGTAACAGCAGAGTGATCCCGGCTTAGCGCACAGACCTGGTAAAGGACTGATAACCTTAGTTCACCGTGACTACACCTAGTGACCTATGGTTATAACCCAGCCCTCAAACCCAGGTGTGTCCTCAGGTGCTCATCAATTGCTTTTTCAAGGGAGCTTTCTAGCCTCAGCAGGCTCTTGTGTAGACAAGATGATCCAAGAACAACCTAAAATTCAGGTTATGGCGCTAGCGAACTCTTAGCTGATGACCTCCAAGTGCTGCTGGAGTGCTGTTAGCAGTGCTCAGAAGTAAGGGCTTTCCTTTCAAAGGAGGCGACAGGCTTCCTGCCCACCATTTCCTGCTGTTAAGAACTTCCTATTCAGCACAACACGCTTTTAAAAAATCATATATTACTTTCAGAGGACGGCTGGAACAAAAGCTCTTTGAAAACGTAACCTTGTGCTGCTCAGAAGCAAGGACGTACAAAGCCCAACTCTGCAACAGTTGCCAAGGATACACCAACTCATAACAAAATGAAGACTCAATTAGTCTGGCTGCCCCCATCATTAACTCACTTGGAGTGTTTGGCTTTTGAAAGATGGGAATTAGTCTAACAGGCACTACAGGACCTCAGCTTTTTTTTGTAAACGTTCAGCCACTAACATTAACAAAGTGAAACGACATCTTGACATTTCACAGTGAAAAGACTCATCGGCTCCGATTTCCCTGTGGAGCTTGCAAAAGAGCAACAAAACTGAGATCATCTGTATAACCAACAACAATCCCAACGGGGCAGCCTCGTTTGCACATTAAAAAAAAAAATAAATCTGCCATGCCTTAAGTACAGCCATTGCTGCTTGAAAGCTCCACTGGTAAAGGTATTCAACAGGAGGGGTCAGAAGATACTAACGCTAGTAGTCTCTCCAGTACATAAATCCAGTATCACCAGCAGAGAAAAGATAAGCTTTTCCCTTTGTACTACTCACTGCTGCTGCTGGACCTTCACAAATAACCGTCAGAAAACAGGAACAGAAAATGATTGCGTTCGTCACGTCTGTCAATAAAACAAATCTCCTGTTTTCCAAAACACTGCCTGCTCCGAGCCTCCCGCGCTCGCTGCGCAACAGCGATGCCTCCGACACCAAAATGTCCCACGTTGTGACTCCCATAACCCCGTGGAAGGCCAGCCCTCCCTCCTCTGTCCACCTCACCCAGCTTATCACACACGAGCTCCTCTGGGCGTCTGAAGACCGAAAAACCATACGTGAAAATTCAGAACAGTGTTACTAGAGCTGATTACAGAAAGCAGTGATACTCTACACAGACCAGGAATTAAAATGAGCTTGCTGCAGATGGAAGCCTTCACAAGGCACCAAGATAAAATAATTCTCCTTGCATTTAAATAATACGATAAACGATACGCTGATTTATTAATGACAAATTTGCAGTAACCCGTGCACTTTTAAGGGGCATCTCCTACGCAGCCAGGGAATCTATCGGGACACGAGGGGAGGTTCCAGCTATCTGATCGGCTCAAAACTCACATCTGCTCTTGCAGTTGCACCAAAAATGAGTCAACGCTGCTCTCCCTGAGTTCAAGAACGAGGCTTCCTACAACCGAGTGCGCCAAACAATACGCTGAAAAATATAGTCATAAGGGAGCTTGCTTAATACTTCTGTTCCCAGTTTTTAACAGCTCAAAGCAGAGAAGTCTCTGGCTCATCCCTGCGTTACCCTTCCAGCAGCTTTGAACCGACGGGCACTTACAGTCGCAGCTCCTCAAAAGACTTCACGGAGTAGAGAGGCGATGTGGGATCCCTCTGCAGCACCTCCACTTGATTTGTTGTGTCGACCAGGTTACTGCGAATTAGCTTGTTCAACAAGGACTGGGCAGCTCTGTCCTCTGTTGAAAAAGGAGGTAGGAAAAAGAAATAAATCGCAGCCTGTTTCAAGTGTCACTCCCACTGAAACACTGCAAAAAGGACAAGATGCATCCAAATACTGAAATTCTCTATCACAGAGCAAAGTCATGAAAGAGCCCAAACTTCCTGAATGGGACAGCTATCCAGATATCCCAGAGATTCACATTTAATATCCAGGAAGACAAACCAAAGCGAGCACTGTTTTAAGGGGGACCTTAACAGATACAGAACTCTGCTTATTTCAGATATTTTAACTGAGCACCTAACTGGAAGGCGGGACGGGGTTAAAAGCCTCTTAAAGCCTCACTATTACCTGACATGTGGGCAGACACCTTTTAGGGTTTTTTTTTTTCTTTTTAAGGAAAGTTTGAGGACAAACGGTACTTTGAAAGATTCCAGGGCTGAAATGCAGCAAGGGCTGAGGATAAGTGAGATCAAAACGGAAGGGTAAACTGCTGCACGCTGGGGTTTTGCTAATAACTCTTGTTTTCTAAAGCCACCTTCTGAAAGATTTAGAGCTGATACCCACCTCTTAACAGCCATTTCATAAACGCAACATGTTGGTTGCTACTGCAATTCCAGCTCCAGGTTATCCAACTGCTCCTGTATCCAGTCCTGCCTTTGAGGATACTGCTATCCCCTTATTTCTCTCCACTCTAATCCAGGAGTCTCCCAAGTTATTACAGGACCCAATGGCTTTAAAAGTATTATGGAGGAAGGACATGGCTTACAATTAAGTCCTTGGGGCAGGATACAAGATCATCCATCCTGAGACATAAGGCAGACTTACTTTAAGTATATACAAAATTAATTTATTTTCAACATTCCTTGCCCAAGCTTATTTCAAGAAGGCACTTACCCTTCTCCTCATCCTCCGTCTTCTCTATGTTGTCATCAGCCTTGACAACAGCACCTAAATTAAAACAGACGGTTTTGGGGCAGATGTGAGGTCAGGCAGTCCCTACCCACAAAGTTTTGAATATTGTGGGAAAAGCTGTAAAACAGCCCATTTTCTTGACAAGAGCCCTGCTTGTATTGCTGCACAGAAGAAACCCAAGTTACTGCTCTGTGCAGCCAAACCAACGGATTTTGCCCGCACAGCTCCTTGAATACAGCAAACCACGATTTAAAAAAGCCTAGCAGAAGAACAGCGCGAGCCAGATATTTAGCCTACATTGCTGTTTAATCTTAGCTTTATGTTTCCTTTTCTGGAATTTCTTGACTAATCGGGAATTTAACAGCGCTCCAAACCCAACGGACAAACCTTACGCCTTTCCTAAGGCCGTTTGAGCGGCTGTAACTCACCATTGGCATCTGGTTTGGTTTTTTCCTCCTTCAGGTGTAAACTGCTCAACTACAAGTGAGGAAAAACACAAAATCAGAGTCACTCGAAGGCTCCCATACCTACGTTTTACTACTGGCCAGGAAAAGCTTTCATCGAGGCTTCCAGATTTACCGCTGGCTAGAACTGCTGCACAGGCCCCAGCTCGGAGGTAAATGGGGTGAAGTTAGAGAGATGAACTTGATTTCAAGAGTTTCAACAAAAAGACAACTTTTTTTTCTAAGCTGTAACGACAACACGGAGAAGGGGGTTGTTTTCTGTCCCTGCATCTCTGCTCCCTAACAGCTCTGCTGACCACAAATGGGAGAAAAATTACATTCCAGGATGGGAACTCAAGCCAAGCGCAGTGCTGGCTGACACGGGCTGTCCCAGGACAAGTCCCTCCCGCCGAGGGGTTGTTTTACCACCAGAAATGGGACAGGGAGAGGAGCCCTGAGGGTCCTCCCACACATCCAGGAGCCGAGTTAATGCTCTCCGTGCTAAAGCGCAGCGCTTGAGGGGCTCAGAAAGAGAAAAAAAAAAAAAAACCAAACTCAACGCCTCAAACAAATATAGATGCTGGCATAAAAAATGAGAGAAAAAGGGACGGTTTTGGTGCCCAGCGCTGAAGTGGTGCTGCTGCCAGGGCTGTGTTTGGGTGTAGGGTGAGGGGGAAGGACAGGGGCCTCGCTGACTTTTTGATACTCAAAAAAAAAAAATAAAAGGGGGCAAAAAAATTAAAAAAAAAGAAGAAAGGGGGGTTTTTTGCTCCTAAAGGCAAACCCCAGGCCCAGGGACGCCCCGAAGCGCTGCTGCAGGCTGGGCCCCGCCGCGAAGGGGAAGGGCAGGGGCCTCCCTGCCCCTTTGATGCGCCAGAAAAGAAAATGGGGAGAAAAGGGGTTTCCGGCGCTCGCTGCGAGGAGGCGGCGGCAGCGCAGCCGCGGGGACCCCGCGCCTCAAGGCCGGGCCGCCCCCCCCCTCCCCGCGCCGCTGCTCTCCCCCCTCCCCGGCTCCCCGCTCACCGACTCGGCCGCCGCCTCCTGCTCGTCCACGGCCAGGGCCCAGGAGTCGGTGGCCATGTCCGGGCCGCGGGGCGCTGGCGCCGGGCTCGCCGTGAGCAGCCGCAATGGCGCCGGGCGCGGGAAGGGCGCCTGCGCCGCCCGCGGGCACCATGGGCCCCCCCCCGGCCCGCGGCCCGGCGGCAACCGCGGCCACGACAGCGGCGTTCCGGGAGCGGCGCGTTCCGGCCCCCGCCCGGGGGGTGGCAATAAAGGGGGGACGGAGAGGGCTGGGGGGATGGAGAGGGCTGGGGGGGGCCGCTGTTCCACCCTGGGCTGTAATGGGGGGCCGGCCGTCGTGTGGCGCCTGGTCCTCTATATGGTGTGGGGCTGGGGGTCCAGCTGTGCCTTGTGTGATGTGGGGCCCAGTCCCCTGTATGATGTAGGGCTGCGGGTCAGGCTGTGGCTTGTGTGATATGGGGCACCATGGCCCCCAGTATGGTGGGCTGGGGGTTAGGCTGTGCCTTGCATGATATGGGGCCTGGCCCCCCACATGGTGTGGGGCTGGGGGTTGGGCTGTGCCTTGCTTAATATGGGGCCTGCCCCCCCCACATGGTGTGGGGCTGGGAGTCGGGCTGTGCCTTGTGTGGTGTGGGGCCCAGTCCCCTGTATGATGTAGGGCTGGGGGTCAGGCTGTGGCTTGCACAATGTGGGGCCCAGACCCCTGTATAGTGTGGGGCTGGGGGTCAGGCTGTCTCTTCTATGATGGGCTGGGGGTCAGGATGTGCCTTGCATAATATGGGGCCTGGCCCCCTACATGGTGTGGGGCTGGGGTCGGGCTGTGTCTTGTGTGATGTGGGGCCCAGTCCCCTGCATAGTGTGGGGCTGGGGGTCAGGTTGTGCCTTGTGTGATATGGGGCCCAGTCCCCTGTGTGATATGGGGCTGGGGATCAGGCTGTGCCTTCTATAATATGGGGCCTGGCCCCCCACATGGTGTGGGTCTGGGGGTTAGGCTGTGCCTTGCATGATGTGGGGCTGGGGATCAGGCTGTGCTTTCTATGATATGGTGCTGGGGTTCAGGCTGTGCCTTGCATGATATGGGGCCTGGCCCCCCACATGGTGTGGGGCTGGGGGTCCGGCTGTACCTTGTGTGATGTGGGGCTCAGTCCTCTGCATAGTGTGGGGCTGGGGGTCAGGCTGTGCCTTGTGTGATATGGGGCCTGGCCCCCCACATGGTGTGGGGCTGGGGATCAGGCTGTGCTTGCTATGATATGGGGCTGGGGGTCAGGCTGTGCCCTGTGTGATGTGGGGCCCAGTCCCCTGCATAGTGTGGGGCTGGGGGTCAGGCTGTGCCTTGTGTGATATGGGGCCTGGCCCCCCACATGGTGTGGGGCTGGGGGTCGGGCTATCCCTTCTATGATGTGGGGCTGGGGGTCAGGCTGTGCCTTGCTTAATATGGGGCCTGGCCCCCCACATGGTGTGGGGCTGGGAGTTGGACTGTGCCTTGTGTGATGTGGGGCTCAGTCCCTTGTATGATGTGGGGCTGGGGGTCAGGCTGTGCCTTGCATGATGTGGGGCCCGGCCCCCTGCACGGTGTGGAGCGGGGCTTGGGTTTCCCACGTCATGGAATCCCTTTGGGAGCTGAGGCTGAGGGAATCACGCGGAGGCTGTGACATTTGTGAGGGAACCGCCGCTCTTTCCGTCTCTGAAATAGAGATGTAGGTGAAAAACAAGGTTGTAGAATGAGTCACGGAGGTGTAGAATTGGCAGGAACATGGGAGAGTCATTTGTGTCCCGTCTCTCGCTGTAGGGCGGGAGCTGGCTTAGACCCGATATCAAACCTGTTCTTTAAAGTTCCTGGAATAAAGGTGAGAAAAAGGGAGAGTAGAAGGGAAAGAAGTGTGGGAAGAGCCTGTGGGATTTCCTCGCTGGGCTGCCTGAACCTTGTGTGGAAGGAGCAGCCTGTGAGGAGGGTCTTAATTTGTGTGTTTATTATATGCGGCGGGACTAGTGAAATAGCCAAGCCTGGGGGCATCAGCCAGAAGTTCCCAAGATGATGGTTCCTTCCTTGTCTCAATAATCACCTGCCCTTTGATGAAGACACAGGGCCGCTTTGTTCGTACCCACAGCCTGAAACTTTCCATCTGAGCTGTTATTTCTTTCTGTGTACAAAAAATCTTGTCCACACCTCACGGAATCTTGCTGGTGTTGGTGATTAGCCTAGGCAGGACTGGGCCCTTCGCTATCACTCTTCTAACACCCCTCTGTGATTTTATTTTTTTTTTTCTTCCAGCTAAAACCTGTGATCATCAAGTATTGTCATCCGATGCTTTTCCTCCATCCCTCTAATTCTGTTTCCTCTTCAGAGGTGAGAGCCCTGTGTCCCTCTGTACGTTGGGATCCCCCCCAGCCACACGTGTGAACTTTGGGGTCTGGCAGTTTTATCTGTAGAGGTGACATCATGGCTTTTTTCCATGGCAACTCATTGCAGTGCCCAGGAGGATGCTGAACGCAGGAGCTGAACGCGAGGAGATTTTCAATGGGAACAGAGCAGGCAGCTGAAAGCAAGTCTGAGACATTAACTAATTAATTCGGGTAAAAATAAAAAGGAATGTGGGAAGTCCCAGAGGCCGATGGGCACTTCAGCTGCAGAAAGAAAGAGATGCTCGTGCTTCCCAGTGGAATGTTTTCTTGCAGAGACGCACACCTCCAGTAAAGAGATGTAATTGGGATTAGCCCCATTTTAGAGATGGGAAAATCGAGGCTTAGGAAATGAGAGCTGCCCGTGGCTGGGCAGCGTTAGCTGGAGGCAGATCTTTCTAAGCCCTCCTTTCTAATCCTCTACCTTAGCTGCAACAATTTATTGGGATTTTGAAGGCTCTGGGGAGTGTCAGGGAGGTGTGATCGTGCTGGCGGTTGCGTGTGTTTCTGTGTTGTGTCCTCTGTACCTGAAGACTTTTCTCCGTCAGCCTCTGGGGCAGGGGTGGGTTCCCAGCGTGGGTGCTCAGCCACCTGTGCAGGGTCCTTGATTTCGCTGGGGAGCCCGCTGTCATATAATTAAATATTCTTTTAACCATGAAATAAATATTCAGATTAACATTAAATAAATCCTTAATTCCCCTCGTCAGTGGACTTTGGCTGTGCTAGGAGTAGAGCTCTCGGGAGGGCAGGTGTTGCACCGTGGAATTGCGTTGGAATTAACTGTGGTCCTTACCCACCAAACAGGCCGGAGGGTCCTCGTCAGTCTGCGTACCTGCTCAGAGGAGGAGGCAGTCCCTGCTTAGCCCTGTGTTATCCCTTTTTATCATCACCATCTACCAACAGGATGATTTTTTTTTTTTTTCCCCAAACCATTTCAGGATGAGAAAAACTGCATTTACATACAGAGCAGCACATGGAGATAATGAGAAGTGCTTATTGCTTTCCATCTAGCAGGAGATTTGGTTTAGGGTTGTTTTTTTTTCTGTTGTGGTTTTTTTTTTTCTTATTTTATCATGCCCAAACCTCCCAGCCCATTGACACAGGCTGTGTTTGGAGCGTGCAAACACAAGAGTGCTGCGCTCACATGCTCGTGTAACGCTGAAGCATGAGTGAGCTGAATAATGAGCGGCCAGCAGCTGGGAAAACCTGCCCATGCGTGGCCACTGGTTGCCCTTGAGCTGGTCCCATAACTCACCTGGGCTGTCCCAGGCCTGAAACAGGACTGGAAATACTCCTCTGCGGTGCCTTGATGTCTGGAGGTGCTGCCTACCGCCAGCTGTTACCTGACCCTGGGGCGGGAAGCCGCAAGCTAAGAGATGGGACTTCTGGTGAGCTCAATTTCTATTTTTAGCTCGTCCTCCCCCAAATTTTGTCTCATTTACGCCCCTGCTGCAGCCCGTCTGATTTCTCAGCTGCTGCTCCCTGGGAGGAGGTGGCTCTTACCAACAGTGGCGCTTCCTAGGCATGGCCAACCTGGAGAAGATTTTAGACTGGCTCTTAGGAAGGATTTCTTTGCAGAAGGGGCTGTTGGGCGTTGGAATGGGCTGCCCAGGGCAGGGGGGGAGTCCCCATCCCTGGAGGGGTTGAAGAGTCGGGTTGACCCAGTGCTGAGGGATCTGGTGGAGTTGGGAACGGTCAGTGTGAGGTGAATGGTTGGACTGGAGGAGCTTCAAGGGCTTTTCCAACCCAGATGATTCTGTGAAGATGAGGAGGAACGAATGCTGGTTGAAGGCCCCTGTGTGCTCTTTTGAACCTCACATTGATGCCCTCGGCGATGCAGTCTCACCTTTGGTCCTAAACATTAGTTCCCTCTAAAACAACTCTGTTTCTGTTCTCCCAAGGTCTCGCATCTGCCTCAGCCTCCATGTCAGATCCTGCTCTGTTTTATGAATAAATATGCCGCAGCTACCAGATTTGTTGGTATGAATCCCAGGATTTCTCCTGACATATGTTATTTTCTTCATAAGAGCCAAAAGCCATAGTAAGCAAACATTTTAACAGGCGCTGGAAACATGGGACGCAGGCTTCTCCGTGGCTGACTTATTTGTCTAGCAAGAACCATAAATTCTCAAGCTTCAGGGCTTAAGTCAGCCTCTGGGAGTTGGGCTTAGGGAAAAAGCTCTCAACTAGGCGTTTGCTTGCAGAGTTTCTTGCCGTTTCCCTTAAAGCACATCCTTCTCGGCGAAGACAAGATGGTTTATTAGGGACAGTAGTTTATTAGGGTCACCCCAGTCTTCCTACAATGGGGATGTATGCTTAGAGACGAGGGAGAGAAAGAAAATGCTCCGGGTTCGTCTGAATTCAGACAGAAAGGGAGACGTGGGGGTTATAGGGAAGAGAGATTTTAGCGCAGAGCCTGGTGGGTGAGTTCAGGGGCTCAGTCTGCCGGTGGTGGTGGATTTACTGCCAGGGACAGGTCTGCGGTGGGACACTCAAACCAGACAGATTTGCAGGTGGATCTGCATCTCTGCGTAGGACGAGGTGGAGGGAACAACCTCTGTTCTCCCGCAGATCACTGCTGTGTCAGAGAGCTTTTCCTCTCGAGGGAGACGGTGATATTTTCCATGTTAGCAAGCTGCCTCCCGGCAGCAGCACCGTTATCACCGTTTTTAGGTACCAGCGAGGAGGAGCTTTACTCGTCTGCCTGCTCTGGCCCAGGTCTGGTGCCCAGCTCTGCTCTGGGACAGTGGCCGAGCTCATTCCCTTCCTGCTGCCTCAGTTTCCCCTTTCATCTACAGGTTGTTTTTTCCTGTGTTTAAGCGTAGGCTGCTCGGGGCAGGGACTGTGTCCTGCACAAGCACATCCCGCTGTGACAGCACCACTCCCCTTTGCCAGTGGGGATGGTCCCTTTTAGACCTTCTTTGTGCCCCCTGGCTGCTCAGTGGGGGGCTTTGGGGTGTGCCTGGGGAGGAAAGGGTGGCTGAGCAGACAACAGCAAGGGGGGAAGAGGGGAGATGTGGCCTAGGGCTGCAGAAGACTGATTTTGGGGGGCTTTAGGATGCTTTCCTTTTTCTAAAAGAGCAAGGGGAGGACAGAAGTGAAAGGCGATGGGAGAAAGGGGGGGGTTTCCCTCTCTCGGCAGCTACTGTGGAAAATCTCACCCTGGGGAGGCAAGTTGGGGTGATGGGTAAGATGAGTTCGGATGCTGGCTTGCATCCCCCTTTCTCTGCCAACAAGGGCATCTCCTCTGCCCGGGTGGGCTTCGCCCCTTCCCCTGCAGCCCCCGGGAGCAGGAGGGGAGCGAGGGGAGGAGGCACGGAGAAGCCAGTGGTGTGTGTACAGGGTGATTGTCATGGTTACCTCCCTGACAAAACAAATGGCTCCACTTAATGATGGTCACCCAAACAGCTCCGGAAAGTGTGTGCTCATCAGCTGGCTGGCAGTGGGAAGCTGGGTGCTGGCTCCGAAGAGCAAGAAACCCTCCCCAGCTTCCCGGGCAGAGCTTCGCCACAGGGGCACATGTTGCTGGAGCCGGTTAGGTAAGCCCCCTTCCCCATCCCGGACCCCCACCCATCACCCCACAGCACTGGCAGCCCCAGCACCGCTGCCCGATGGAGAGGGCCCCGGGGAGGGTCTGGGGGGGGGTGAATGCCACAGGTTGCTGAGGTGGCTGCTGTGCAGTGCTCCCCCCACCCCAAGCCCTGGCGCTTGCTCTCTCTCCCTCTCTCCCTCCCTTTTTCTCTCTCTCCTTATCTCCGTCTCTCCGTGTCTTTCAGAGACAAAAGCAGTCTGAAGCCGTGTCTGCCGCCTTCGGGATTTCTTCTGCCCTTCCTGCCCCGCAAGCCCAGCTGCGGGCAGTTGCAGGGGCTGGCAGGAGTGGGTGAAGTTGCTCCAACACCCCCCATCCCCTTCCTCCTCCTCCTCCTCTTCCTCCTCCTCTCTCTTCTTCCAGGAAAGGTAAGAAAAGCAGTGGCTACTCTCCAGTTGCTCCTGCACCTTTTTAGCAGGCTGGGCTGTGTGTGCTCTGCAGGGGTGTGCGTGTGTGTGTGTGTGTGCGGGCTGTTACTTCCCAAGGCTGTGCACAATCTCAGCACAAAGCCGCTCTGTGAAGAGATCCCTGTCATAATATTTCTGCAGGCACAAGCCCACACTTTGCAAGCTGCTGCTTCCCTGCCTTGCCTTTTCCCAGATGGATGGTGAGCCCCTGAGCGTCCTTCCCCTCCCCAAAATTCTACAGACATTAATAGTGACTGTCTTCATCTCCCTGCAGGCAGGGGACAGGGAAAGCAAAGGAGGCTGGATGGGGGGGACGATGCTGGGGCGGGAATGGGCTTTTGTTCTCCTGGGCAGCCAGGTGGGATATCCCAGCTGTGGACACAACTGGTCTGGGGGAAGGGAGGACTGACCTTGGCAGGGTGAGGGGGGACTCAGATCCCTCCGGTAAGGGTCAAAGCACCAAGGACCTGGCTTGTATTTGTCACACGTGGCTGGGGCAGGGCAGGACAGGGGTGGATGGAGAAGGGCTGTGTTGCTCCTGGGGGCCCGCTGTGTCTCCTTGGCTCTGGATGCATCCCAAGCGTGGGGCTGGCTGCCTGACAGTTTTAGCTCAGCCGAAAGGTGTCTGGGCTAAAACCTCCCCCTCTGGATCAACCCAGAGATTTTCCCGCACTGGTGCAGCTGTGAGCCCAGCGAGGCAGGGGTTAACTAAACCCTGTATCAGAAATGCTGTCTGCCCAGGGACGTGATTGATGGCTCTAGAAATAGGGCTTGGGACATGAATCAAGGTCCTTGAGACCCAGCTCTGGGGCAAGAGTGGTGGCCCAAGAGACCTGCCAGGGGTGTGACTGACAGTCCCCAAAATTTGGCTCTGCTGGGACTGTCAGTCGTGTCTCAACCTGGTGATGCATCCCCCTGGGAAGGGGGAGCCCAGCTGCTTTCATGGGGTGCCCCTCTCAGCAGGGTGCTGGCAGGAGCCGCCTGCTCCCCCAACCTTCCCCCAGCCTTCATATCCAAGGCCTCGGGGTGTCCCTTGGGGCACAGGCTGACTCCCAAAGGGATATGTGTGCCTCTGGCCAGAAATCTTTGTCACCGCTTTGGCAGCGGGGTACCATGCTGTCACCCTTCAGTGGCTCTGGGGTGAAGCACGGCAGCTGTTTTGCTGGTTTTCCCAGCAGGTGGGATACCCCACGCTTGCCGTTTGAGGCGAGGGGAGGCTGGAGATGGGAGAACAGCTCCCGGAGCTTTCCATGAGAGATTCCCACAGGTCTGCCATGGTGGATCTGTGTCACTTCCAGGAGGTGCTGCCATCAGCCAGCAAAACTCCCCTCCCTGCCCTGTGCAGGGGCTCGGACAGGAGAATGCTGCCTACACCGTTTCGGACACCATTTGCTCCTATTTTTTCCTAGAAATGTTTTGGGGAGTCGCAGCCCCCTGGCAAGGTTTGAGCTGGTGCTTTGGGGCAGAGCTGCTGGAGGGGTCCTGCATGTCTTAGGCGTGACCTGCAGCTGCTGTGGGTGAGGTAGGCAAAGTCGGGGTCCCCCAGCAGTGTGCTGCCCGAGCCATGCTGCCACTGCCAAACCAGGGAAATACCAAAGTGTGGCTCTGCTTGAGAGCCCCAAAAGTTTGGGAAGCGGAGGACTTCCTCTGTCTTGGTTTCACAAACAGGTGGGAGTTTCTTTTCCCATGGTGGTGGCCCGACAGCTCCCAGGGTTGTGGTGCAACGGGGCATCCCACCACCAGGCAGGGATGTCTGTCCAGGACTGTACATCTGTGTCCAGGCTGTAATCATCCTGACAAGCCACTGGATGTCAGTGTTGATTGATACAGATGAAGCAGAAGGAATATTTTATCCAGCTGCAGGAAAAACAGGCACCCTCCAAGCAGTGTGGATATGACCCAGGTCTGGCTTGGACCTGGAGGTGAGATTTCCAAGGGATCCCATTTGAGGCTGGTAAGAGGGTACAGCAGGGTGGTGCAAGCGATTCAACGGCCCTAAAATGCGTCCATCGTCATGTGCAGCACCAGGGCTGGGCTTCACACGGCTGTGTGCGTGTCTTGGGGGGCAAAAGCAGCTGGAGCTGCATCTGGACATCTGCCCTTCAGACACCAGGGCCAGGTGGGATGTGCTGCAGACAGCATGTGGTTTTATCGCAGCTGCCAAGTGCTGGTTTGGTTCTTACTGGCCTTTTTTTGGCTGTGGGTGCCAGGGAGCCCGTGGTGGTGGCACCGCTGGGCCCCCAACCTGCTTCTGGGAGTTGGGCCCTGAGCAGAAGCCAGGCTGTGTGCTCACACTTTGCTCTGTTCTGTGCAACGCATGAAAATACACCTTGGAAGAGCATTATTGTGCCTCTGTCTTTACCACACATGCTCAAAAGCCACATTTTTTGAGGGCACATCAGTACTTAGAGATGCAAAGATGCACCCAGGCAGCTCTGAGCAGCTCTTCAAGCATCGCACCCCCTTTTCAGGTGCAGAAACACCCTTTCCAACCCAGTCCTTTAAAATCCAGCCCCAAGCCTCACCCGAGCGTTGGGGCCGGCGCCTGCAGCCGGGAGGAGTGGCTGGTGCAAGCTCTGGGCGAGCCTGCGTGTCGCAGTGCCGTCTGCGCACTCCACGCGTCACCGGCCCCGGCCGCAGACGTCGGTGCAGCATCAGGGTCTTCTCCATAAATCCTGCACAGCATTTAGCCAGGGGTAGGGCCTGGAACGGGGCGAGCACATTAATGGCGTCGCTCCTTCCTCTGTGGCCATGAGGAGGGGCAGATTGCCAAGGAAAGAGCGTTTACAAAGCAAGGGGAAAAAATAAATAAACACATGGTAGCATCCCGGTGTGCCAGGTCCTAAGCGTGGCTGGCCAAGGGACAATTTCTGTCCCCAGCCCTGAGCAGCTCCCTGGCCGATGGGATTGTGGGCGTGGGGGATTTTTGGCGGTGCAGCAAGCTGGGTGAAGGTGTTTACCAACGGTTCCCCCTTCTCCTCCCGGCATGCCAAAGGCAGCGTGAGGCTGTGGGTCAGGAGGCATGTGGCCGGGTCCGGGGGATGGCCCCACACCTGCTGTGTGCAGGAGGCAGGGCACGTTTGGTGGCAGTGAGGGGATGTGCTGAGGGCTGGGTGGAGGCAGGGATGCCCTGGGCAGCAGTTAATGCTGGTGGTAATTTTTGGGATGTGCGGTCCTGCCAGCTCCTGTCCTGAGGGTCCAGCCCCATGACCTGGATGGAGACCGAGGGCAGGTCCTGGAGCAGCAAAGGGAGGATGGGGAGCAGCCGGGGTGGGTTCCTGGGGGGGCACAGAAGAGAGAAGCCAGCTCTCCCCCTGCTCTCCCCCACTCCAGCCTCCCCGCTCTCCCCTTTCTATGCTGCAGTCACTTGATGGCGTTGGCGACACGATGTGTGTGGAGCAGCCCCTGGGCTGTGATGGCAGCAGCCGGCTGCCTCCCAACCCTGTCCAAAGGGCATGAAGCAGCTGGGAAGAGCCCACCGAGCCCTCCCTGTTCTTCTGGGGCAGTTTTTGCAGCTGGCATAGCAGGCAGAGCTGGTGCAGGGCTCCCCTGAGCCACGCCGGAGTTGCCAGAGAGGTGCAACTCTCCTGGCTCGCTTTATACAGGACACAGCACGGGGCTCTGCGTCCTGCCGAGGGTCCCTTAACGTTTGTGTTGGCCTGGGTGATGCAGAAATCCCCTCTGGCAGAGCAGCTCCCATGGGGGCATGTCCCCATCTCCCGTGAGTGCAGGAAAGACGAGGGGCTGGGATCTCTCTGCTGTAAGTCTCTGCAGCCAAGAGAGCTGCCAAGTTGAAGTCACGCTCCCCGAGCCTGAATTCTCACCTCTCTGGCAACCCCGTAATGAACTCCCGTTGTGCCAAGCTGGTAAAGAGCATCTTCCCCTTGTTATTTCTTGCTTTCGTTCTTTCCCTAAGGCAAAATATTCCCCCCTCCTTCTTCCCCCGCCTGCCATTTAATCAGTTCCCGATATCTTGATGGCCTCTGCCACATCTTGGCAGCAGGACGACCTTCATTATCTCTCCCTGTAGCAGGTGAACACTTGCCAGCTCCTGACTTTACAAGCCCTGTTAGTGTGGCTTGGAGCATCCCGGTGTGATGGCCTCCCCTGGGCTCATGGAGGACTCCTGTGCCGGAGCAGCCGAGCCGGACACGCTCCTGCATCTCCCAACCGTGCAGGACTACATCCCCCTGGATGCATCCCCCGGGCTCCGTGGTGTGAGCAGCCTTTGTGGTGGAAGCAGAGGAGGATTAAATTGGGAACAGCTGAGTTTGTTGGCTGGGATTCAGGAGCGTGCCCTCAGATTACTGCCCTCCATCATTTTCTCCACTGCTGTTTTATATGCTGGGGTGCCCTGGCTGCTCTCCCCCATCCCAGCCAGCCCTGCTTGCTGTCCCTTGCTCTCCCTTTTTCCTCTCTTTTTCCTGCCTGAGCTTGTGGCCTTGATGTCTGCCGTTTGTGTCTTCCATGGCATTTGCATATAAAGGTGGTTTTAATAACGCAGGACTGCTAGGAAATGAGAAACTGATGTATTTCACTGCTGCTGGCTCCTCCTGGGCCTTGTAAATCATTGCATAAAGCATTGCAGAGCCAGCCAGGGAGAACTGCTGCCTAGCAACTTCTCCCAATGCCCCAGGGGAGCTGGATGTGGCCTGAGAGCTACCTGAAAGGTCTCCTTTGAAACCCTCGGTCTTGCAGGAGATGAGCTGGAACAGAGGAAAACCTGCTTGGGGGGAAAAAGTTGAAATGTAATTGGCAGAAGTAGCCACTTTGCATCTGAATGTCTCCACTAAGCAAAGCGGAGGGATGAGTCAGCCTTTGCAGGAGGGAGCTGGAGATGCTGGGCAGCAGAGCCGTGGCCACCTCCCCGCAACGCAGGGAGGACTGGCAAGGGCGTGGGAGGGCAGGGAGGATGCCTGGTTCTGCCTGCCTGCTCGCCCTTCCCACAGGCTAAGGGAAAACTCTCAGGATCATAGTCTTATCCTGGAGAAGCTTGTCAGTCTGGAGGATAATGAGAAGGGCAGAAGGGCCAAAAAAAGATGTCAACCCGTTCTGCCCAGACTCAAGCCGTAGGTGGGTGCAGGAGCTGGTGAGATGTGTGATCCACCACTGCAGTGTCGACCTCCGGGGCTGCCTATCCCCAGCCAGGCAGGTTTAATCTGAACCTCCTCGCTTGTGCCAGCGGGAATTTGGGGCTAGTGTTTGCCCGGAGCCTTCCCACCAGGGTCTTGTCTCCATCCCCATCTCCACCAGTGGCGTTGTCAAGCCCAGGTCTCATCCCGTCCCGGATCAGTCACCTTTCTGTCCTCAGGGCTGCAGAAGCCAAAGTGAAGGTGGTGGGAGGACACAAGTGTTTTGGGTGCTTGGGGTTCCTCATTCATTCTCACCCTTCCACCTCTCTCCAGTCACCGACAGACCCCCGGGAAGATGCCGGGGCTGATTAACCGCACGACCCGCTCCCCGCTGCCCCTCACCGCGTCGCAGGTGACGTCGTGCGTCAGCGGCTATGCCTTCGGGATGACAGCCTTGCTCACCTACCGCAACCCAGAAGCCCAGGCTTTTGAAGGCAAGTTTCAAGGGGTGAAGCTTGAAGGGTGCTTTAGAGCCAGGGATATCACAGCGCTGGGTTTCTGTGCGTGCCTTAAACCTTTAGATGCTTTCAGGAAGAGTAACCAAGTGTATTGTGTCCTCAGTTGTACCCTTCATGGCCCAAGGCTACAATTTTTGAAGGGTGAAAAATCCCAGGAGCATGCAGGGAAGTGCCAAGAGGGAGCTGCCCCGCTGTGGTCCTGGCTGGTGGGCCTGAGCAAGTGCTTGGTGTTGCTAAAAAACCCCTTCTGCTGGCAGGTCTCTTTGTCTACCCCTTGGATGAGTGCACCACCGTCGTCGGGTTCGAGGCAGCCGTGTCCCGGCGTGCCATGACTGTGCAGATCAAAGACAAAGCCAAGATAGATGACACGTATTTTGACGGCTGCAGCCTCCTGGATGGAAGAGCTCAAGATGGAAGTGGTGAGGGGGTTGGGGGTGTTTTAGTGAATGTGGGGAAGAAAAACAGGGAAAAACCAAGGAGGTGGCAGGGGGTGACTGGCTGGCATATGCCACAGCATCGAGAGGGCTCCTTTTGAAAGGCTGAGCCTTGGGTTGTGGTGTTCCTGTCCTTCCAATGTCTGCCAAAAGTGGCAACCTCATCCGTTTTGGAAAGCACTGTTGCTTCTGGACAGCCGGAGGAGTGATGCAGAGGGCTGGGGCTCAGGCTCTTTAGAGAAAGGCTGATGTGTGCAGTGAGGGCTGGTTTAGACATTTGGTCCAGGGCTGGGGTGGTCGCAGGAGGCCCGGGGAGGAGCATTTTCCACGGTTGTGACACTGTGTCTCCCTGGTGTGGTTCTCTCTCTGTGCAGGAAGGATCATGATGGATGAGGACTTGGAGAGGATTGCTTTTGTGGCTAACCTAGGCACGATTCCTCCCCTGGAAAGCATCTCCATCTTCATCAGCACCTCCTCTGAGCTGCAGACACTGCCCAGTGGGGCCGTGAGGGTCCTTCTGCCAGCTGTGTGTGTCCCCAGGGTCCCCCAGCCCAGCCTGGAGAATGCCAGCAGCCTTTCCAGCCACCAGCTCCGAACGTATGAAAAACGGGACAGGCTCTGGCTGGGACTGCGCCGGGGGGATGTGGGACTGGCAGAGCAGGAGCTGGCTGCGGGCTTTACCTCCAGCAGATCTGCAGTTCCTGAGGGGATATAACGTGCACAGTGTTGACTGGGGTTTGTCTCACCGGCAGGGACAAGCACTACTGTGGCTCGGGGAGCCTGGAGCAAGGGGGCAGGTTCTGCCTGGCTCAGCTGCTGGAGAGCGAGGCCACCAACCCCTTCGAGTACGAGTTCAGCTTCCACCTGGAGATCCGGGGGCCGTGCTTGCTGGCAGGTAGGAGTGTCAGGCTGATTTATCACCACCTCACGGCCCTGTCCACGCTCTTCCTCCTTCTCTGCCTCCCCGATGTGGAGTCTGTTTTGGCAAGTCAGCTCTGCTGGGGTGGATTTACCAGTACAGTGATGATGTTAATGTGGGGCGTTGATACGGCAGAGCCGTCGCACAGTCCACTTACTTCCTGTCCTCTGCCATCTTCCCTTGCTGTCCCCTCTGCGCCGTCTTCCCCGTCCTCAGTCCCTAACTGCACCTCGGTTTCCCTGGGCAGGCGTTGAGAGCCCCACGCACGAGATCCGGGCAGATGCCGACCCCTCCGCTCGCTCCGCCAAGAGCATCGTGATCACGCTGGCCAATAAACACACCTTCGACAGACCCGTGGAGATCTTGATCCACCCAAGTGGTAGGTGGGCTCTGCTTCCTCTCTGCTGGTCTTGCCCCTTCCAGGGACCTTCCCCCGTAGTGCTGGGGACAACTGGGTTAGCTCTGGTTTTACAAGTATTGTCAGGCATTAGGCTTGCTAGGAGATAATCCTGGACCCTCTCAAGCTTGCCCCTGCTGCCCAAGCTCAGACATATTGCTCTGTTTTCACAACCGAGGGTGCCTGCATCTCTGCCAAACCTGAAATTTAGCTGATGCTGTTCTTCACCCGATTCTCTTCATTTCCAGAGCCCCACATGCCTCATGTCTTAATGGAAGAAGGTGATATGACACCTGCAGAATATGAACGACACCTGAAGGGGAAGAATGACTTCATTAAAGGCACTAAGAAAGACCCCAGTGCTGAGAAAAAGGTGAGAAGCAAAAGCTGCAGGTGTTAGCTGAGGCTTTCCTTGGGACTGGAGCTGTGCGAGTGAATGATTGCTTGCTTGCTTGCAGTACCAGATACTACACTGGCCTGATAAGCTCTGCAGCATCCTCCTTCAGAGAGGGGCTTGTGTGGAGGAAGAGGGGAAAATTCTGCAATGCTTCTGATAAACTGAGTGTGGAAAGAGCTCTGAGATGGTTATTGTGTGTATAATTAGTACTAGTCTAACATATCATAATTAGATAGGTGCATTGTTATAGCATTAAGGGTATTATAATTATTGCAATGACACAGAATAAAATATTCTTTTAATTGCTCAGTAAATGTTTACAGTTTCTGGATAGCTGTCAGAGAGAAATAAGTGATTTTGCTTGGAATAATGAGCTGAACTGAAGACAAGGTAGGAGAAACTTCTCTTTGTTCTGCTGATCAGCAAATAGAAAAATATCTGCTCTGGGATCTGTGCCTCGTCTTTCAGCAGTTCTGAAGTGATGAGTGACAGCCTAGCACTTCTGAGCTGCCACGTTGCTGTGTGTGGGATCAGCGAAGAGGAGTGGACTGGTCAGAGCCCTCTGAGTTGCCAGGGTGGGCTTCTGCACCTCAGGTTGCACTTGTGTAACCACAGCTTAGTGTGTCAGCTCCCTGGTTTACACGCACTGCTGTTCTCGTCTGTGCCCGGGGATGCTGATTTCCCCTTAAACTCTTTCTTTCTCCATGGGTCTGAGCCTGGGTGCCTGCCTGGCAGACATCCCAACCTGCTGCAGAGGTGCCTCCCTGTGCTGCCACGGTTCCTCCTTTCACCAGAGACACGTCGAGCCTCTTCTCTTCCCTTCTGCCCTTCGCTCTCCCTGGCAGCACGGTGCAGGGATCAGGACTGCGCTTGCTCACGCGGCAGGCATCTCCTCTAATTGTGTGCAGCGTGCGGCAGGTGGAACGAAATGAAACTCCCACGCTACGGCTCAGATGGCTCTCTAATTATTTCTGTCTTTAGCACGTCAAATTATCTAGGGGGGGGATCATTCCAGAGCCATTTCCCTCCAGGAAACCCACCTTCTTGCCCCAGGAAAGCAACTGCACAGAGAAGGGCAAGAAGCAGAGAAGATGCCCTGAATATCTGGGGTAGATTATGGGCTAGAACTGCTGCTGCTCAGAGCATGACACTGGACACCTCTCGGCTTAAATTAAATTAGCCCAGAAATTTCAGCAGTAAATGATAATTAATTTTCCTCCCTCGGTTTGTTATGCAAAAGCCTTGGATGCCCGTCAGCTAGCGGGGTGGTGGGGACGAATGCACACTGGAATCAACTCTCGGTCGACAAGATCTGATTAGTTTACTGTAATTGGATAACGGATGAAAGGGAACAGAGGGGAGAGGAGGTGAGCAGAAGAGATGGTGCAGATGAGATGCTTGCTTTTCTGGCTGACCTGTAGCAGCAGCTCTGAGGCTGTTTACTGAAGGCTTGCTTGTAAAATTCACTCTGAAGTCAGCAGGAAATCCAGGTTATGGCCTCATCCTGATCACGCAGGGATTTATGTCTTGGGTCCCCACAAGCACCCCAGGGAGTGCTGTGGGTAGGTACGGGGCCACGCTTCAGTATTGGACAGAGAGGCAGCAAGGATCCCTCTAGTCTGAAATTTGATAAACATCCGTGCTGGGGAAGATCTTAAACAAAATCATGTCATATGGCTGAAGGAAAATGAGGATGGAAAAAGCCCTCCCAGTTCCCAGCGACTGATGAATTATACTCCAAAGCGTGAGAGTGGAATGCGGGAGGATGAGCGAGAGCTGGGGTGACAGCGAGGTACTTGTTCCTGTGAATGGGAACCGTCTTTTCACAGGGGTCAGAGAAGCAGCACTCAAGCAGCACAGCTGAAAGCGAAGCTCGTGTGTGTGTGTGTGTTGATCCGCAGGGTCTCCTGAGTTTAGCGAGTTATGTAAAATAAAGGTTGGCCGTTAGCTCGGAGATCGAGGAATATGACTCACGGCTGGAGAAAACAAGCCTGGTTATTTGGGGTCTGGTTTACTCCTGATGAAACCAACAAGAAACAGCAGCCTTTGAAAGAGGGGGGAAAAAAAAAAAGGCAAACAAAGCCCCCGAGGACCAAGCTGCTTGTTGTGGAACATGTTTCCAGACTGCAGACCCAGGGATGAAAGGCCACGGGCTGCTGATGGGGGGTCCCGGAGCTCCCTCGAAAGCAGCGACGCGCTGATTCACTGCAGCTGAGACCGTAACCCGGGACTGCTTCATACACACGTAACAGCAGATTATAAACCCAACGCAAGAGGTTTTTTCCAGTTTAATTTTATCACATTTTTAATGACGATTGGTACTTGAAATAGAACGAGGGAAAATGCGGAGAGCCACCGGAGCTATGTGCAGTGCAGAGACACGTATCACGGGGGTTCCTATCGAACGATGTCCTGAGTGACCGGTTCAGCTTTCCAAAGTGTTTCAATCCATACAAAGAAAAATGATAAAAGAAATGGGCAGAAAAACCAGCAAACCAGAGGCGGCAGGAATGAATTGAAGCAGTGAATACAGCACTCTGAGGGCTGTATCTCTCACTTTGTTATTGAGTGACCATGGACAAAACCTCTGCTGTGCCTCAGTGATACTAAACTGTGCTAATGAACCACGTTTTTGGGAGGGATCTAGTGAAATGTTTGGGGAACCAGTTTTACAAGGTGCTGCGTAGGGCCAGATCTTTTAATTTCTTCTCCAGGCTCCCATCTGTGCGTGCGGGGGGTCTCTGGCTTGGGCTTTCTGCCAGCCTTTGTCCCCCAAGCTGGGAGGAGGCAGGAGTCCCGTCCACCCATGGAGCAGCCCCGCAGGCCAGGGCAGGACAACCTGTGACAACCTGAGCTCAGGTGTTGTCACCAGTGAGGCCAGAACAAGCCCACCAAAGGCCACTCACTTAATCTTTGGGCTCGCAGCCCTGCTCTGATTCCCCTCGAAGTGAAAATCAACCTCTTGAGCTTGCTCTTTCTTTCTTGCAGACAGAAATCATCAGGAAGCGACTGAACAAGGACATCCCCCACCACCCTGTCATCATGCTCAACTTCTGCCCTGACTTGAGGACCGTCCAGCCAGACCTCCGGAAAGCCCAAGGAGAGTTTATCTTCCTCGTAGACCGCAGCAGAAGCATGAGCGGCGTGAACATCAACCACGTCAAGGTATGAAGGAGGGGAAGTACCTGCATGCCAATGAGGGATGAATATTAGAGAGCAGTGGGGGTTGTTGAGTGCTGATGAGTGTTCATTATGAGGGGATGGGGGGTAATTATATGCTGTAGCTTTAGTCATCTCAACCGCGTGGCTTGTTAGGTACCTGCAGCGAAGCTGATTCTCCCCCGTTCTGTTCCTCTTCCTCTTCTTCCTATCAGCACATCAAATGCCAAGATGTTTTCTTTCCCCCTCTTGCTGGTGTGTATGTCTTGTGCATCCCCTTCTCCCTGTCTCCGGGAGGGCTTGGGACGATCGCTACCTAGGTGGGAGACCTCCAGGGAGCTGCAAGGGACTCCTCAGGGTGACGTGCTGACCATGCGTTAGGAGGCATTTTGCTGATGTGTGCCTCTGTGCACCCAGAGAAGTTGTTTGAACGTGATGCGTCCCTTTTTCAAACACAAATGAATTCTTGCGGTCCGGTGGAGGATTATGAGAGGTGTGCTGTGACCTCTGGATAAAAAAGGGGCTGTAGAAAGGCCTTGTCGTAGTATTTTGTGGATCTGAGGTTCCCTGGTCAGGTATGACTCTTAGGCAGCTGCAGGTTGCCCCAGGAGAGCTGGGTTTGGCTTTGTGCTGCTGCCCAGAGGGTCTGGAGAGGTTCCTGCCCCGAGCCCACTGGGGACCACTCTGTCCATCACAAGGGAAATCGCTCCAGTATACTATTTAATTATCATTATCCCTGCCTAACCTGCTTTGGAGGCCAGGTTGGTGTCCGACACCTGTCTCGGGGTCTGGCAAAAGCTCTCTTTGGAAAGTTTCTGTCTCGATTTTTGGGATCAGCTGAGCCCCAGTAGCTTAAGGAATATCACATCATCCTGAGTGGGGCATGGGTCTGTGCTGCCCCGTGCACCTTTCTTGAGGACAGCAAAGGAATTGCAGAGGCAGGCGTCATCTGAGGGGTTCGGTTGCATTTGGATGCCTGAGAGACTCACCAAACCGATGTGTCCCCAGGTGTCCTGCTCACACCCTTTCCTAACGCAAGTGCCACCCAGATTTGCACCCCAATGCTCCCCTGGGTACGGCTGCACCCCCTTCCGCAGGACTCATTGCCTAGGGCGAGCGCCAGGGAGCATCTTCTAGCCCATCTCCTTACCCATCTGTCTCCGGTTTCCATGGGAACTGCCGGAGGATGGCCACCTCCAGCAACAAGGATCCGGATGCCGGGGAGCCCGAGCACGGCTGCAACAGCTCCCCTGGGACAGGGAGGCAGTCCCCTGCCCCTGCGTCCACCAAAGGGGCCAGGATATCTCCGAGGTTGTACCCCCTTCCCTTAGCACGTTTCAGGGTCTGGGAATCAGGAGGCGTCTGTGCCCCAGGCCAGATTTTCACTTTCTGACTCACAGTGTGGCCGAGTTTGGGCACCGTGGTCTCTGCAGCCTCCATGGAGGCTGGTTTGTCCCATGGGGATGGGGACCCTGCAGGGACAGAGCCCTTCTCTGAACTGGGACTCCCATCCACAGGAGGGCTGTAAAAACAGGAAAAAGGCTGTTCCCCTTCTGGAAAAATATTTGGGGGAGATATCGGAGATTTTGGAGGAGATACCTCAAGGGAGAAAACCACTGTCTCTCTTCTGAGTCCCCCATCCTTGTTTACGACTTGCAAATGTCAGGGACCTCATGGCAGGGGCTGTTCTTAGTGGGTTTGGGTGGGTTTCGCTTGATGGAGACATTTGCATCGTCCTCAGCTCGCTGGGGGAGCGGCGTGGCAGGACTCGGACGTGGCAGCAGGGAGAGCTGAGCTGCGGAGCGGTGCTGCTGGCAGGGATGGGGACGGGGAGGGGATGGCCCGGCGTGGGCGGGCTGCGTGCGGCCGCGAGGACACGGTTCACTGCCCTGCAGGAGGGCACTTGGCCAAAGTGGCTGGGGTGGAAAGTTCAGGGGTTTAAATTTCCTCTCCCGTCCTGATGCAGCCGGGGAGAAGAGCCAGGCCCACAACGGTGCCCGCATCAAGAGGGTTTGCTGGCAAAACGAGGCTAATAACTGGGAATTGACTTCTCTGGAGGCAAACATCTCTCCTTATTGAGTTGCCATATAGATATTGAGTGCAACAGGATCAAGATCAATATTTACCACAAGAAGCAATAAATCTTTCTGCTTGCTGACACAGAAAGCAGGCATCGGTTGCCCACTTTGGGAAGTGCTTTAACAGAAATATTTGGAAATTTGGTTGGGTTTTTTTTTCCCCCTTGTAATTAGTTCCAAGATGGGATGTCAGCGTTGAGATTTGGAAGAGCCGGCATCCCAGGAGCCATCTGGGAAGCAGCGGTATAAATATATTCTCGTAGGTTTGAGATAACAGCTTGGTTTAAAGTACTCTGGAGCCTGTTAAAGGGCATCCCGGTTCTCGTACGTTATTTCACAGATTTGCTGTGCTCTGCCTCTGCCTTGCTGCTGAGTCTTCCAGGGGTCAGGAACTCAACTGACCTGCACCCCGTCTCCCTGCAGCCGTTCCCAGGCGGGGGGTTTCTCTGCAGGCAGCTCCAGCACCCTCCCTCTGCAGTTACTCGGGTCTTTGCCACGGCGTATGACGAAGCAAGGAGGCTGCTCTTGCTCATTTGACCTTGGCAGCTCTTCTCTTAGGGCTGGCTCTAGGGTTTCTGCTGCTCTAGGCAGACTGGCAGGAGTCTGCCTTTATCAGCATATAAACAGAAAGCACAGAGCTCCTGACACACTGCCAGCACTTTGCTTTAAATTGGCCTCCCTCCCCTGCCACGCTAATTGCTCCTGCTGCCCCTTGCAAGCTCAGGAGCTCCTTGGGTAGCTCTTGCCCAGTTGCTGCTAACACAAGCTCTGTCCTGGAGTTGTCCGTGGCCGTCACAGATGTCTGAGACAATTTCAATTGCTCTTCCCTTATGTAAAAACCAGGAATAGACAAGTTAGATAACCACCTCTGGTAAAGAAAATAGCTGAAAACTGTCTCTCCCAGTTATTTTAATTGATGCCAGTTATGAATACAAGAGAACTGGGGATGGGGGTGGCTTTTCCTTTTGTGTAACTTTAAGCTGTTTGTTTATTTTCTGCAAGTTTGGACATTGAAATGCATTGCGTGTCGCACTTCTCAATTTCACACTCTGCTTCTCACCCACTAGCTCCATGCTGCAGCACCGTATTGCAAGCACAGATTTAATCAGTTAAAAACAAACAGAAGAATTTGTACAGCCCTTTTTTTTTTTTTTTTTTTTTTTTTCCTGAAGGCTCCCCATTTTCCTCACTGCTTTGGGACCCAAATATCATTAAGGGACTTTGGAAAGAGCAGAGTAGTATGCAGTGCTTTCTCGGTGCAGTGCACGTGAAAGAAGCAGTTGTTTAATTATCAAATGCACGCAGCCAAATGCAGGTGGGAATAAGGTGTGATGGCAAGGGTCTGGGCAGAGCTTTTACTGGGGAAGCTGGGGCAGCCAGGGAGAGACCCATTGTGCCTGATGCCTGCTTGCTTTCCACCCCGCAGGATGCCCTGTTGGTCATTCTCAAGAGCCTGATGCCAGCGTGTCTCTTCAACATCATTGGGTTTGGATCCACCTTCAAGACCCTCTTTCCTGCCAGTCAGCCTTACTGCGAGGTGGGTGAAGGGGGAAACACACTTCCTCGGTGCTCGCGGGGCGCTGGTGTGGAGGCTGACTATTCTGCTGCTCCTTTGGGCAGGAGAGCCTGGCCATCGCCTGCGAGAGCATCAGGAGGATCCGGGCCGATATGGGTGGCACCAACATCTTATCGCCTTTGAAGTGGGTCATTCGACAGCCCATCCACAGGGGCCATCCCCGACTGCTCTTTCTGCTGACAGACGGGGCCATCAGTAACACGGGGAAGGTCCTGGAGCTGCTGCGAAACCACTCCTGCTCCACCAGGTACCGGGGGCAGCAGGGCCCGCCGCTGCGGGGGCAAAAGCCTGGCGCGGCAGGGGACGTGCTTCTCCCTGAACACGGCTCCATCTCACAGACTTCAGAGATAGAGGCAGGAGAGATTGTTGGTATGAGCCACGGGAGAACCTCAAAGGGTTTGGAACAGATCCCAGAAGTTCAGATGCTTTTTAAACAATCAAAAGCAGGATAATTGGGCTGACAACTTCACAGGCTCTCGTCTGATGCTTCCTGCTAGGAGAGATTGACACACGAACAATCTTCCTTGCTGTTTTTTTTTTTATTTTTTTTAAAGCACATCTGGGTCTGGCCCCAGCTGCTTCCAGGATGGGGCTGTGCAGAATTGAATATGCTGAAAGGGAGCAATGTAAAAAGCAGCTAATTTGTGCATCGAGCTCCCAGCCTGGTTCCCCAGCCCTGATGACAGGCTGGTCTGGTTTCTCCTCTGCCTCTTTAAGGGCCATGAAACATAAGAAAAATATAAGAAAACCTTATTCATCTTTCATCCCTCAGACTTCAGTGCTTATGAGGGAAGCTGCTGCTCTGTGTTTTTTACTATATGGAGGTCTAACTGCTTCCCAGATGTATAGGGCAACCCGTCCCTCACTCTTATAGAGGCTTGGTGGTGGGCTAAATGCAGTCACAGTTAGAGTGTGGTCTCGGGTGGCCCTGGAAAGCAGTGCCCAGTGCACCACCGAGCCTGTGCGTGGCCCTGACTCAAAAGAAGATCAGAGCCTTATTTAAGAGGCTGTGAGGCTGACCTAAGATTTGCAGCCAGTTGGGGATTAAAAACCTCAAAGAGAAAAGCCCCTTGTACAGATGCAGTTTGCTGCTGAAGGTGGTTTCTTCCTCAGCTGCCCATGCCCTGGCTGAACGCTGTATCCCACCCATTCCCATCCCTCCTGGCTTCCTACCGCATCCGTCCCCACCAGGCACTGCTCGCTCCTGCCCTCCCTGCCCAGGCCCCAGCCCAGCTTTGGGGTTGCAGCCTTCAGCCAAAACCAAATCCTGACTCATTGGGCTGGGAGTCAGGGGATCAGCCTCGCCTGGCTGATTCCTCCTTCCTTGAGAAAACGTTTATTTTGATTGCGAGCAGAGATAATTACTGGGTCTTTAGTGCTATTGACCACAGCCACTCAGCAGGGAAAAGAGCTGAACTGGCAGCAAAGCAGCTTGTTTGTGTTTACAGAGGAGGCAAGGGCTTGGGGTCCTGCTGGGAAGCCCCTGAGCCTTGGCTGCTCTTCGGGGAAGGGATTTGAGGACTGCTGAGAGGAAGGGCTGGTGGTTCCCAACCCTCCTGCCAGCCACCTAAGAGAGGAGCTTGCTTTTTTTTTCTCTGGACATGCTGGACAACTGCATAGCAGTGGGATAAGACCAGGGCGGGGGGGATCTTCTGCCTTCAGGGAGCAGGTGCTGCATGGGGCTGGGGGTTGGGATGGCTTGTCCCCTGGATCCTGATGCTCTCTGTCCCTTTGCAGGTGCTACAGCTTTGGCATCGGGCCAAACGCCTGCAGGAGACTGGTTCAGGGGCTGGCTACTGTGTCCAGGGGCTTCGCCGAGTTCCTGGCGGAGGGCGAGAGGCTGCAGCCCAAGGTACGGCTGCCCGCTGCCAGGAGACCACCTTGTAGGGCTGTAACGGTGCTCTGGTTCAGCGAGGGGGAGGCCACAGCTCACTGACGGGTCTTATTCCCCATCCTGGTGCTGCCTTTCCAACTCCCACTCAGCAGCAGGTGGGTGAGCGGGAGGGGATGAAAGAACATCTTCATCTCCGGCTGTCAGAGGGAGTGGGAGGGTGTGTTTACCCTCTGCGCGGGGATGGGGAGAAGCGATAGCCGCGATACAGCAGCTTCAGTTTCAAAGGTAGCTGCTGCCTCAGACACAGGCAAGGGCAGAGGAACCGGCATCAAAGCAGCCAATTAGTTTTGAAGTCAGGCTCAACCCTGGCATTGCTCAGGCGAGAAGTACCCAGGGTCTGAGGGAGAGGAATACGCCGCGATAGCCTTGCCTATTAAGCCAGCTCTAAAGCAAAGGGGGGAGCCTCTTCTTTTCCACTCTCCCCATAAAGGCTGAGTAAACCCATGTGCCTCAAATACGGCGTAAGAACGGCCCTGTCCCCTGGTGAAAGCACGGTGCCTAGCCCGTCATCCGCTGGATGACTAAACCCGGAGAGAATTGGGTCTTTACCTCCTAAATATCTCTAAAAAGCTGTCTCTTACGTTCGTGATCTCAAAAGGAGTTCAGCGGTCCACCCCTCTGCAGGAACCTGGAGCACACAAAAGCCTCTCTAAGACAGAACAGCATCAGCATTTCTGATGTAAATTAAAAGCAAAGACAGTGAAGGGAGAGAGTTTTTTTTATAGAGCTATTAATAAAGAGCTTTGCGGGCTGTGCAGCTTGGTGCCTTCAGCAGTCTGAGGCATCAATTAATGGCCTTATAAAACACAGCCTGGTGTGTCTTCCTGAGCCTGTGAAAAAGCAGTGAACAATAGAGAACATTTGAGCTGTTCTGCCTCTAAATCTGGTGTTCGCTTCCCCTGGTGTGCAGGGAAGCTCTTGTAGATGGCTCCCTGGTAGGGTTGTCCGTGAAATAGTCATGGATATTGGTCTTCTCCACATGTGTAATTGCCAGAGCATTGCTGATCTCCGGCAGAGGCTTGTGCCAGCAAGGACCTGTACCAAAAATAGCAGTGCTGGCAGTCGGTGCGTGAGTGTCGGGGCTTGGGGCAGGGCTGGGGCTTGGACAAGTGAAGGTCAACAGCTTTTCCTGGGTGCTGGGGGGGAGCAGGGGAGCAGGGGATGCTGCCTTGCACCAGAGCAAGATACCTCTGGCCACAAGCTCCCGCCTTGCTCCAAGCTGGCAACGTGAAGTGTGAGATCAGCGCTGTGCTTTATCAATATCTGCTCTGCTGCCCTTGGTGTAACCCTGCCAAGGGGCTGGGGGTGCTGGGATAGGAGTCAGCGCAGTCTAAGAGGGAGCAGGCTCCCATCTAAGGTCAGGAGAGGGTAGGAATCAGCTGATGGATTTGTTTGGGGAAATTTTCCCCTTCCCTGCAACACATGGCACGTGCGCCGTGGCGCACACAACATCCTGTTGCTGTACTGAGCAGAAACCATCTGCTTTCTGCCTCAGATGATCAAGTCACTGAAGAAGGCCATGGCGCCCGTCCTGAGCGATGTGTCCGTGGAGTGGGTCTTTCCCGAGAGCACTGAGGTCTTGGTTTCCCCCATCAGCACCAGTTGCCTCTTCCCTGGTGACCACCTGGTTGGCTACAGCATTCTCTGCGACACCTCCCTGTACCTCTCCAACCCCAGATCCGTGAGTCCACGCAGGTGGGGCTGGTGGGGCTGTCCCGGGAGCAGTGGGTGTTGCCCTGCACATGTGCAAGTGGGCGTCTGAGCTCTCTGTGTGTGGTCAGGAGGTGTCTCTTGCTTTCTCACTCTCCTCACAGGAGATGGTGGGTGAGACACTGGGGAGAAATGGGAGCTCGGTGGATAAGGGCGCTGGTGCACAAGCAGTGGCTACTCTCGGCTGAGACGTGGTGGTGGGACCTGTTCCCTCTCTGTGCTTTCCCGCAGGACAAGAGGCGGCGTTACAGCATGATGCGTTCCCAGGAGTCGGGCAGCTCTGTTTTCTTTCACTCCCAGGAGGAGGGAGCAGGCGTGGAGAGCTGGAACCACTCCAGAGACTCAGAGGGCTGCTGCCCCACTGAGCATGCCCCCGATCATCTGGCGGTGGGCAGAGATCCTGGGAGAGAATTGGAGACGGACACCGGTCAGATTTTCCTCTGTACAAGCGGGGATGTGATGCCCCTGTCTTTCTAATCAAGCTTTTGTCACTGCTCTGCCAATTTGCTTGTCTGACAAATAAGTCTCTTCGACTGTATCTCTGCAAAGAGCCGGAGGGGTTTGCAGGAGGGATGACAGATCTCCTGAGGCTTGAGCACGTCTATTTGGTTTGGATGTTTTATCCAAATCTGTCAGGAAATCAAGGGAAGCCCTGGAGAACTGGCTTCCCCAGAGGTTTTCAAAGCAGCTCTAGCTTTGGCCACATAATTATTTACAAGCTTCCCAAGCTGCCCTCCGGTGTGCAGAGAAGGAGAGGAGTGAGCAAAAGGGTAGCCCAGCTAAACTGTCCATGCACCTGCAAAGCAGTTGCTTCCTTGCAAGCCCTGACATTGCAGTTTGAGGTCAGGAGAGGGGGAGAATGGATCCAAAGCCCTGTCCCCAGGCATAAAGCGGCTGGTTGCACCCCAGACCTGGTTGCATTTCCCTGTGACAAGGAAACCTCTGTTACTCATGGGACGTCCTTCCCTTATATTCGGAGAGGAACTGTGCTGCTCATCCCCCCAACCTTGTCAAAAGCAATGAGAAATCATGCCTTTCCAAATGAAATTTTACTCTTGCTCTGACAGCAGAATGTCTGCGCTAATGAAATTTCATTAGTAAACCCTTTGTCTTCTCCAGGGAGGTTTGGGGAAATGCAGTCAGGCTTTTTCTGGCTGAAAACTGCTCAGACAAAACCTCCCCAATCTGCTCTCCTGACTTCCCCAGGAGTTTTGAGTGTAGGCTCTTATTTCCTTTTGTGGTTTAGTTGCTTTGCTTAACACCTTGCAGGGCTGAGCATGGCCCCCTCAGCCCCGGGAGGACCACAGGGGTGGGCTCCCCACTGCCCACCATGAGCCAAGGGGGGATGGTGCTGGCTGGTCCCGCTCCGGAGCGGAGCTGATCCTCTCTCCCACCGTGCAGGAATGGACATGAAGGCTTCCTCCAGGAGACGGGCGTACAGCACCACCCAAATCGCTGACCACGAGCCTTGTAAGAAGGTGCCCACGGCCAGTGATCCCGGCACCGCCCTGGTGAAAAACCCCCTTCGGAAAACCCACCTGCAGGACCTGCAGCAGGTCAGCCCCGAGCCCTGGCAGGTGGATTTCCAGGTACGTGACCCCTGGAGAGGCTTTGCCTGCAGGCAGAGGCCAGCGTGTAGCAGCAGGAAAATCTCAGATGCAAAAGAGAAAAAGCCTGGCTCGTGCTAGTCCTGATATATATATAGAGATATATATATACACACACATATATATATACACACATATATATATATGTGCCCGTGCTTTGTGCTGCAGCACATCACAAGCATGTAGGACACAAGCCAAGCAGAGAGCGAGGTGCTGTCCTGCTACCCCAGAGCAGTGCCTCCCCATGGGAGCCCCGCCTTTCTTTGCTAAATGCCTCCCCCCTTCCTCTGAGCGGCCTGTGCTTCCCCTTGCTGCTCATCTGCTCCCCAGGCCGCTGCTTCCTCCTTATTTCCCTGGAGTTTGGCCGTGCGATGCAAACTCTGCGCAGGGCCGTGGCACATCTGTGCCCTGCAGGGGAGGAGAAAGTCAGTCCTGAAGCAGATCCCCCGCTGCTCTAGCTGGAACCCACAGCCCATACGCAGCATCAGGCTGAGATATGGACCTGTGGGATGAGACAGCTGCTGAGCAGTGTTATGTCCCCTGCCTGCAGCAGAGAGCAGGTGAAATTTAGGAAGGTTTTTCAACTGATTTGTGGAAGGGTGGGGATAGTTTTCTCCCATCCTTGGCATCGCCAGGATGCTTTGCTCTGAAATCAGCATCTGCAGGGTTGGGAGGACCAGCAGCACTTTTGTTCCCATGGAAACCCAGAACGGGGATGTCTGGGGCTTTCATTTCTCTTCTGCTGCAGGTTAGAGATCGGCTGGGTGAAGGGGGGCTGGACGTGAGGCGAGAGGGCGAAGGGGAAGAAGGGCCAGTGCTCCGCAGGGAGGAATGAGACTGCTGCCCCTCCAGCTGCAGCAGTGAGGGGCTGAACAGCATCACTTGACAAAGGGCAACCAGTGGTGGGTTTTAGGGGTACCCGTGACCTTGCCTGTGTTGCGAATGTCCACCGAGCATCCTCCTGCCCCCAGGGTGCTCAGCGTGAAGGCAGAGAGGGGAAACGACTCCCTTCTGGAGGGCAGCAAATGGTTAACAGCATGCATCCTGGTCTTAATTAACTGCAGCCTGGTTTTGCTATCCCTCGTGCTGGGAGGGCTCCCAGTGGCTCTCCCAGCTCCCAGTCCGGCTGCCAGGGCTTGACATTTTCAGGGGTGTGAACGTGAGCCCTCAGCTTGTCTCCGTGCACGCCGTGCTGGGAAGGAAAGGTCAGCGCTTGCAATGGGCAGCTTAAACCCTCAGCTCTGCTCCTGGCTGGCTTCCTCTGGCTGGGAGGAGAGCTGGGGCAGGAGAAGGGGCAGGTTTTGAATGCAAAGGGTCTGGCAGCAGATTCTGTGACTGGCTTGCTTTTAAATATCTCAATCCTAGCTCGGTAAGTAGCTCCTGGAGCTGCCTACCTTCCATTTTTCCTAGTGGTCTCACAAAGCATCAAAAATTAGGTGGTGGTGGAGGCCACGTTCTTGCCTGCCACCCAGAGAAAGCATCTTTCCATCCAGCGCTGAGATCCACCACTTTTAACATTCTGTCCCTTACTGGTGTTGTGTTGGGAAGATGGAGTCTGTCAGTTTTAGGGGGACCTTCCCACAGCCCTGGGGACAGGGGTAGAATCAGCCGGAGCTCGGTGTCTGTGCTAGCTGCAGAGAGGAACGTCTGCGTGTGATGTGGCACCAGAGATGCTGGAGAGGGGATTCATGTCTCCTGAAAGTGGAAAAACAGTCTCTAAAAAAAAAAAAGATAAAAATTCTCTTATTCTCTTCTCCCCATCCCCTGTGCCTCTCTCCTTTCGTTACTAAGCAACTGGTCCTTGATCTTTCTGTCTCTCTTCTTTCCTTTGGTTCCCAAGTGAAGTCATTAAAATGTCTGGAGGGATGAAACTCATATTTCACCTTCTGCATGTCTGGGGAAGGAACCCCTGGGGCCGGGGTCCCTTGGGGACACCGTGCAGGTCTGATGGAGGGCTCTGTCTGGGCAGGGATCCCAGCCGGGGCTGAGCAGAGAGGGACCTGCGTGTTTGCACGACCGCGTCTCGCGCTGGGGTCGGCAGGGAGCAGACGGGATCAGAAGGGGCAGAGCAGGTCCGTGCCATCAGCTGCAGCTGGCTCCAGCCCTCACATTTGCTCTGCCCTCAGTCCTTTGCAGCCAGCTCACTCGTCTCTGCCACGAGGATCCGTGGCACGGGTGCCCGGCGGCCGTCCCTGCTCCACCGGAGCTGCATGTCCTTCTGCCACGACGCCGACTCCCCGCCAGTGCCGGACGGGCTGCAGCAAGCGGCTCCAGGAAGGGGCTTGGGAGCACTCGATGCCAGCACGAGCCTGCGGTCTTCGTCGGATAGCCGGAGCCCCAGGGATCTGGGTAACTGGGGAGAGAGGGAGGCACAGCCACCCTCACCGGTCTGTGCTGGGGTTTCGGTGGCATTGCATCGCACTCTGTGCCATCGTGTGAAAATTAGGAAGTATTAATTATGGCTCCTCGGTGGCAGCAGGGAATTCAGCTCCCACAGATGTGATTAATTCCCTGCCTCTCCCCTCTCAGCAGAGTCTGCCCAGCATCCTTCTTTCACGTTTGAAACGGAGACCTCCTCCGACTGGGAGCCCCAGGACTTCGACTTCAGTGCTGCCCGCAGCTCCCCGCACTCCCCTAGGACCCTCTGCAAGGCGGTGGTGAAGGGGCTGAGGAGCAACGAGCCCGTGCAGTGGGAAGTCACCTTTGATATCCGTCCTCTCTTCCGAGAGCGGGAGAGCCAGGCGGATGGTGACACAGACCTGTGGAGCGAGACCTTCCACCACCTGGCAGCCAAGTCGGTCATCCGGGACTTCGAGCATCTTGCTGAGAAAGAGTGTGAAATCGAGCACGGTAACGCACAGCTCCTGGACAGCCTGCAAGCTGGCTGTGGGCAGACCCTGCCCTGCCTCGGGGGGGCTTTCCAGCGGCTTCAGCAAGGGCAGACAGCGGTGAAATATCAGGCAATGTCTCACGGAGTTCCCAAGTGACAGCCCCTTCCAGCTGCCTTGCACTTTTCTCCTGGTTCTGCAGCTTTGCTGCACGTTAACACACTTGAGCTCGTGCTCCTTTGTGCTCCCCTGCTTCACACGTTGGGTGACAGTGGTTATTTTTAAGGAGTTAGTCACCTGGAGCTGGGAGGTGGCATCAGATTCAGAGGGTCCAACAGCAGCTGTGCGCCGCTGCTCTGGGCTGCACATGTCCCTGGGTCTTGTCAAACTTCTGCTCCATGAAATGCAGCTGCGCGTGTAAAATAAGAGCAGACGCAGCAGTAGGCAGTTTAGAGGGCATGGAGCCCAAGCGTGGAGGTGGGGCTGGGAACTGGTTCTGAAGGGTGGATGGAGCCCACAGGGCACATGGAGTCTATCCCTGGTGTCTCCCACGTGGCAGGGTCCGGGCGGCGGTACCAGGTCAACGCTGTCCACACCAGCAAGGCCTGCAACGTCATCAGCAAGTACACGGCGTTCATGCCAGTGGACCTGAGCACCAACGCCTACCTGCCCACCGTCATCGAGTACACCCACACGGGTAACGTGGGGCTGGCGGCGGGGTGAAACATCCTGGGAGGGAGGGTGTCACCCGGGAAACCTCGCCCAGAACAAACACTATGAAACCATGGCTCAATTCAGCACCAGACCTATATACCCATGGCCATGGCTGAGCCTAACGGCGTGCTTGCCACTCTCAGGGGCAAGAACCTCTTCCCCTCAGCCAGGAAGAAGGCTTGCTCTTAGGTCTGGATTCCCAGAGATGGCCGAGCTCATCAGTCTGTGGGTTTTGTTGCCATCGTGTGTGTGCCAGTCCTTCTCGAACACTGGCAATTCTTTTCTCTCATGCCAAGGGGCAGCATCCAAGCAAGGCAGCCAGCGCAGCCTGAGCTCGGGAAGCAGAAGACATCGTGGCTTTTCCCCTGGACGTCCCCAGTCAGCTTGTGGCCAGAACGGAGATGATGGATTTTACGGCATGAGTAAGATCCCCTGGGGTTTTGTCTCCTTCCCGGTGTTACAGATCTCGGTGGTTTAGTCTATGAAGGAACATCTTTTCTGGTCTTTTTTTCTTCTGCCTTCCTCTATGAATATGGTGCTCACCAGACACATGTCTGGCTGGATTCCATCTCCTTAAATGGGGAAGAAGCTGCAATTTCCCCTGAAACTCCCAAATCACAGGCAGTGGCTGCTGACTATGCTTGGAAGTTAATTGGCAGCCGTAACGCAGATAACATGAGGGATGAAACTGGGTGTAATTAGAGGCAGGGGGATGTGAGACACTTGCTTGTCACCAAATCCTCCACTAATGAAGACGAGTTGGATTGGACCTTGTCTGGCATTGTCAGATCTGCAGCTGAATTAAAATCACCCCTGATCAGGCTCATTAACCTGATAATGCCGTGGAGAGGGAGAGCGGCCGTGCCGCAGCCCGGAGCGGTGGCGCAACGGCGATTTCGGCTGGGTGGTGTTGCTGATGTGGTTCCTCTGTTGCAGATGCTGAAGAGAGCAGCCTGTCGCCCTGCAGCACCCCTTCCTCCTCTGACTGGGAGCGCTGTGCTCTCCCCGAAGGTAGGGGAACGATCTGATGGTACCTGACAGGGTGCAGGTGCATCGAGCCCAAGATTTGGGCTCTTCACCAAATACTGCTGAGTTTTGGGGGTTTTTATAAAACCTTATGACCTAAAATTAGGCCTGTGAGCACAAGACCTGGCTCTTTCTGGGGTGGAAAGGACAGAGCCTGATGGTATAGGTTTCCCCCAGCTTCGTTTGTGGGAATTTCATTATCCACGTAGGAAAAATTGAGGCAAGGGGTGAGGAGGGATTTTGTCAAAGACTCGGCAGCAGAACAAGCCACCCCACGCTCGAGTGCATAGACTCTGCTCCCTTTCGCTCTCCTGAAGCAGCTCGTTTTACCCCCAGCTTTGTGTTTCTTCCCAGGGCGGTTACAAAGCCTGTCTGCTTCCTCTGCGCAAGCCCAAAAATCCATCGAGAACCTCTTTGCTACTAGGTATGGGCCAGCTCGACCTTCCTCTGACCTTAGTGGATCTCTTGCACCTCCGTGGGTCCGATGCAAACACAAGCAAGGGGGAGAGCAGGGACACCCCAGGGTTAGCGACCAGAGCCGGGACCGAGTGTGATGCCAGCGTCTGGGGTCCAGGGATGGTTTTGGGAGGGGAGGGTGGGCGTCAGGAGGAGCACGGTGGTTATGGCCACCTTTTTGTCCTCCTGCAGGCTGACCCTCAATAAAACCAGGCTGCTGATTCGAGCCGCCAAAGGGTTCATGAGTAAATCTCCAAGCAGAGTGAGCGAAGCCAGCTCTGAGGGCGACAATGAGAGCATAGACTACCTTCCCCTGGTGAGCAGCTCGTTCCCGGGCCTTGCCGGGGTTGCACGGTCACTGCAGGGCAGGGGGATTCCCCTGGATCCCGCCTCTTGCCGTCTCTGACATCCATGTCCGATGGTCTGCTCAGGGATGGAGAGCAGCTCCATCTACGTGTGCCTTTTTCCCAAACTTCCCACAAGCAGTTGGTATCTCAGAGCTTCTCTGCATGCCTTGCAGGCGTCTCTGCAGCTGGCCTGCGGTGCCTTTCTCATGAACTCGGCCTTCTGTGACGCCGTCAACATCCCCATGGAGAAGCTGAAGTGGACATCTCCCTTCGCCTGCCACCGCCTGGCCCTCAGCCCCTCCAGCTCCTACAGCACCAAGAAGGCCAGTCCCTCCAGGGAGCACAAAAGCCTCGGCTCTGACCAGCAGCTCCTGCTTCCCACTGGGCGTGGGAAGAGTCCCACCACCAGAGACGTCGCTCTGGGGGTGGTGCCGGAGGGACCCGGCCGGCACGCGGAGGACACCGGCCGCCTTCGCCACTTCTCGGGCAGCGCGGTGGAAAGCATCTCCAAAGCCCTGAAAGCTGAGAAGGAACTGTCCCCGCCGGCCATCACCATCCGCCGCTTCTCCTCACCGGAGAGCACACCGGCCTCGGCCGAGTGGCAAGCTGACAGCGGCCGGGGCTCAGACACGGATGGCTCCGAGGTCCAGGCGTTGCTTTTCGACATCAAGTTGCAGCAGCAGACGGAGCTGGAGGGGATGCTGTGGGCCACGGCGGTGGCCCTGGCCTGGCTGGAGCACAGCTCGGCTTCCTACTTCATCGAGTGGGAGCTGGTTGCTGCCAAGGCCAGCCTGTGGCTGAGTGAACAGGACTTCCCGGAGGGATACAGCCTGGCCACGGTGAAAGCTGCAGCCCAGCAGCTCTTTGTCCTGCTCCGTCACTGGGATGAAAACCTGGAGTTCAACCTGCTGTGCTACAACCCGAGCAGCGTGTAAAGAGGAGGAGGAGAGAGGCCTGGGCAGCTTACCAAGGGCGCAGGAGCAGGGACCCATCCTCAAGGAAACGCCTCCAAGGAGCTCAACTCCTCTGCTGCAGGGACAGTGTGTGTTTCTTAGAGCAAGCCCCGCAAACAGAAGCACCCCGGGCAAAATCCTCTGCTCAGTGACTGGTATTTTGCCCTGGGAGGGTTTCCACCAGCTGCCCGCAGTAGGATGCGGTTTATTTTTAACTGGAGCAGCACCTCCAGCTACAGTATTTCCCTCTGATCCTGATTTCTTCTGGTTCCCAGCCCTGTCCCCAAAGCAGGTGTCCCCAGTGCCTGCTCAGCTTGCCCTGTCCTCGCTTGGTGCCTCTTCCCAGCCCCGAGTCGCTGCTCTCCTAAGGCCCCTGCCTGGCTTCTGCCATCTCAGATGTCTTTTGGTGAAGGTGAATGTCTGAAAAACATCCTCATCTCATGGACCAAAGGGAAACCGGGCTGGGACTGACCATCTGAAGATCAGCCCTGCTGTCACAGCTGGGAGGGTGCTGCCTTGCCTTGAGCCCAGTGACGCGCCAACAAGCCAGGCCAGTCAGAAGCTGCGACCAAACCCTGTCACATCCACACGGTGCTGGGCCCCCTCAGCCCCTCTGCCATCCCAGACGGAGTTTGCGAGATCCCCTTGCAGCTGACAGCGTGCTTTTGGAGCTTCAGAGGCAGAGCAGGGGTGCCCGGGATTGAAGGCAAGGATGGGCTAAGGAAAGCAGCCCCCTGCACTTGACACTGAATAGAGATCCCCTGCATTAAAATAATGGAGGAATTTTATTCTCTGCCAAAACGCTGAATCCTTCCTTCTCCACACAAGCCTCCCGGGTGTTGATCTGTTGGTTCTGAATTGCAAGGAGCTGCCTTTGAATCCAGCGGCTCAGAGGCTTGTTCTTTTAAGGATGCCCAACCCACTAAACCCCCCCGAGCTGGTGGGCTTTTACCTGAGCCCCTGCAGCATCTATCCTGAGAGTCGTGGCCAGACCTGCCCTTGCCTCAACCCTCTTGAAAGGAAGAGAGGGGAAGAGCCCTCCCAAACCCCGGGGTGACATGGAGCCATCGCTTTCCCCATCTCCGCTTCTTGCATTCATGCTGCTTAAAGCCAAGAGGTGGCTGGACACAAATTGCATCCCTGGACCTGTTGTGGGTACCACAGCTCCACGGGAGCCTGGCTGAGTTGTTCTCCGTGACAGGCAGCAAAGTCTCCGTGGTGCAGCAAAGGCCCTTCGCTGGCTCCAGCACAGCCCAGCGATACCCAGGCGATTGCTGGAGCTTCGTTATCTGCCGTAATTCACAGCAGAACGAGGGCACCGGAGGCACCGTGAGGACTATGACTTCCAGAAGCTGATGGGAGGAAGAGGAGGAGACAGGGAGGAGAAGCTGGGAGTGGACATTTTTCAACCAAAAGCTCACTTGTCACTAGAAGTCAGTGGCGTTCCCAGGGGGAAATACAGGTTCCAGGTTTTGGGGGTTTTTAATTATTTTTTTTTATCTTTCATTTTCTGCTGGAGAAAGGCCCCAGTTCTGGTTAGATTTAGACTGGTTTTAACTGGGGGATTAGAAAAATCCAAGGAAATGCAGTTGATCCACAGGCATACGGATTTTGCTCCTCTGTCAAGGAGAGATGGGTAATGAAGAAGGGGAGTGTGAGTGTAAGAGCTGAAAACTGTCCAGTTGCAGAGAAACTGGGGAAATGTGGGGATATGGAAAAGGGTGTTTCTTCCTTAGAAAAAGCATCTTTTCTTTGAAACCTTCACATGGAGGAAAGCATCCCCTCCTTTCCCTAGCAAAGCGTCGTGAGCAGGAATCTGCTTTGCACAAAATCTTTTGCTTTTTTCTGAGCAGAGCTGGCGGAGATCGGCAGTATTTTAGATCACGAGCAAAACCTACCTCTTGTTTTCTGCCTTTCTTTAGCTCCCTGCCCACCACGACCCCCTCTGGTCCCCATGACATTACCAGAGCAGGGTTTATTCCCAGGGCATGTGCATCTCAGCCCTCCTGGGGTTACTAGTGAGCTGGTTTCAGATCCCTTGGTTCTCCCAAAAGACCCAGGCTGATTCCTAGGAGCTGCCCAGTGCTCTCTTAATCTGGGGCCATTGGCAAAACGAGCGTGTCCTCCCTACTTTGGGGGCTCCTGGAGTCAACGAGTCCCTTGTTCTGCATTCAGGGGCAAGTGCGTGGCATCGGTGCAGCACCTCCTACATCCCCTTGGCTTTCAGGGAAGGAAAAGGGGATGAAAGGGGTGACCCCGTTTTGGAGCCTGACGCTGCTCTCACCACTGCTCTCGCTTCTCCAGCTACACCCTGGGCCGTGCACGCTGCCGGCGCCTCTGCTGAGCTCCCACAGCTGGCTCAGCATCAGAGGATGCTCCAGGATGGTCCGTGCTGGGACATGACGGGGGTGAGTCTCCTCAAACCTGCCGCCTGGGACCCCGGTGGGCATGGGGACACTTGCCATCACTGCCCCGCGCCCTGCAAGGAGCTGGGTGCCCTCACCCCCAAGGCCTCCCACTTCACTCTCTGCAGACCAGGGAGACATCGAGCTCACCACCCGGCCCCGGCAGCATTGGGCCCTGCCTGGTGCCCCCCCAGGACGGGCTTTTCTGCAGGATCTGGCCAGCAGCAGCTCCACGGATCAAGTGCCTACGGAGGGAATCGCACGCCGTCGCCTCCAGCGTGGCTGCAATGCCCGTGGAGCCCATCTGAAACCTGTTGCCTTTCGCTCCCTCCCTTGGCGTGTAGCAGCCTTGCCACATTTCAGCAGGTTTCTATTTTGTGTCTGTATGTCTGGTGGGGAGACGGGAGGGAAACCGGTGTCGGGGACCGTGAACACCCCCCTGGTCTCTTCTCTTGGGGTCACCTCTCTGGGGTCCCCAGCGTGGCGCTGCGGGTTTGCCGGCCGGGTGCCTCGGCGCAGTCGTGTTCTCTGTTGCAGAATTGTTGTTGTCCCAGTAAATCACAGCCTGCTTGACTGCCCAGCACGACTCTTTTGTTTCAGGGTGGGTTTCCTGGGGCTGTGCCTGCCCTCTTCCCCGGGGGCACTCCAGCTGGCTGGAGCATTGCGTGGCTGTCCAAAAAAACCCCCCCAAAAAACCCATCCTGATTTAGTGCAGGAGTTAAGATGTAGATTTCAGAGGGGAAGGAACTTCCTTCGGGTTCTGGGAAGCTGGGTTTTGCAAATCCCGAATTGCTCAGCACTTTGTAAGCCGATGGATCCAGGGTTTTAAAAAAACCAAGGGCAGCCTGGTTTAATTCTTCTATGAGGCAGAGACGAGGAGCAGAGAAATCCTGCTACCATCTCTAGTATCGGGGCTTTCAGCAGTTTTCCCTGTCACCTGGGCCATTGGAAGGATGCCAAAATCCTCTGCCTTCATCCTACACCTTCCTTAATTAGTGTTGTTATTACAGGTATTAATAAAGCAGCCATCATGTTTTCCAACCCAAAGCAGGAGGTAGGAGCTATGTTGTCCCTTATTTTCCTCTTGGCAAGCAAGGACCTGCTCCCATGCCCTCCTGCCTTTGGTGACCTATGTATATATACATATATATATAAAAAAAAGACAGCTATGGCCCAGTTTGCCCCCTCTGGACCAGAGCAGAGGGGCTGGCTGTTTCCATCTCGACCCCCCACCTCTGCCACCCCCCTGTCTGTGCCCGCCGGGGAAGGGCACTGGGGCAGGGTTTGGTGATTGCTTTCTAATCCTCTTTCCCTTCCCAAATTCTCTGCCCTGCCCCAGCGCTGCCCGTCTTTGCTGCACCCTTGGCAAAACCGCGTGGCTGGAAAACGCTGCTTTCCCCATCATCCCACCCCAGACTGAGCCGAGGGACCCGCCATGTGCTAAAAAGGTGCCTGGCTGTGCCTGCCCGCTGTGCTGCGGCAATTCTTGATTTATTAGCTGGCCTTCAGTTGGCTAATTGGGCTGCTAATGAGAGCAGGGCTGGCTGCTAGGAGAGGCTGGGAACTGCCATCTTCTGCGGGGACGGAGTGGGTCTCCCCAGGAGTGAGGACGGGTATCTGTGGCCGCAGCATCTCTGGAGGGTCCCCCTCAGCATCCCCCTTTGCATCCAAGGGGATTTTCACCCCGTTAACTCATCGCCTTAAGAAAGGGTGCTCCGATGCTGTTGCCAGGGTGACCACAAGTGCCTTATTAAGAGAAATTAGTTTGGGTACAGTTGTCAGCCGTAGCTTAATAAATAAGCCCCTTTATGCTGTGTAAATAAATATTTGCACAGAACGTCCGCGTGGGGAGGGAGAAACTTCCCAGCCCCGGGCAGCATCGTGCTGTGATTGGGGAAAGAACTGGCCAAATTGGGGCAGCCCTAGTGCAAAACTTGCACCCCTGGGGCTGCTGGTGTGGGTCCCAGGGGAGTTACGGTGGATGTTGCGACCCCACAGAGACCCCTCACATGCTGCGGTGGGGAGATTTTTGCTGCCAAACATCCCTGCCTGCCACGGCCGCGGCTCCTCCTCCACAGGGGCTCGTTAGCCGGCAACCGAAGGAGCCTTTCCTTGCTTTGAAGGGTTATGAAACCTGCGAGAGAGGGGGAGGACAGAAGAGCTTAAAAAAGAGCCGTGGTGTCGTGTCCCCCCCCGCAACCCAGCCATTGCCTGCCGAAAAGGGCTGGCAACGTGCCGGCAGCCATTCAAGCACAGATTGCGCCTCTGCCCCCGTCCGCCCGCCAACCCGCCGCCGACGGGCGATGCCGCGGGGTGGAGAACTTTGCTGGAAAACGAGCTTTTTAACACCATTTGCAGTGCTTTGTGTGTGTGTGTGCGTGTCCCATTGCTGCCGAGGACAGTGGGGCGCAGAGGCCGTGCCACAGCTGCAGCCCCCCCGAGAGCATCCACAAAGTGGTCCGGGGCTGCTCCGGGGGCTTTTTGCTCCCGATCTCTCCAAATAGATGCAGCGAAGCAACATCTACCTGCGATGCTGGGGAGGGGGTCAGCAGCCACCCAAACGAGTCCTCACCCCCAAAACCTGGGCCAGGGAACAGTGTGAGGTTGTCTTACATTAACTACAAAATTGTTTTGCTCTGGGGATGTTTTTCCCTTTGATTTTCCCCATCCCAGGGCCCGGGCACGTCAGTGGGGGATGCAGCCGGTTGGTGCCGTGGGCTTCATCGCTCCCGAAATAGAGCTCAGGGGCAGCTTTTGGGTGTCGGAGGCATCTGAGCGAAGTCATGTGGATGTTATGCAAGACTTGATGATAGGTTGTAAACAGCTATTAAAGTGATTGACAGGCCCAGGACGAAGTTTGGAGGGGGGGAAGAAGGGGAAAGATGAGTAATAATGATTAAAATAATTAGCAAATCGAGACGTTCCATAAATTAGGGGAAAGCTTTGTGAGGACGGAGGAAGGTGCGGTGAAGAAATCGTGTTTGAGCGCTCCCCCGAGCAGGGGGCCGGCTGGACACCGGGGCAGATATTGAGCACATAAAGTTTGGAAAAGGTTTTTTTTTTCCCCCAAGCCTCCGAGCACCAGGAGGGCTTTGCTTCCTCAAAAACGGCTAAAAAGCAATTCTAGCTGAAATTTGGCAGATTTGGGTTCACCAAGCGCCGCTGGGTCCCAGCACCCCTAAAACCCAGGGGCTGAGCAGCTGAATGAGAGCAGCCCCGAGTTAATTAGAAGAAACAAGCAGATTACGGGGAAGACAGCTTCTATTTATATATAAATACTCCAGTAATCAGCAGCGAAGGGCAAGGGAAATCCAATAGAAATATGTGGCTGTTTAAGAAGCTTTTTGAGCAAAATGTTACACAATCAGTTGCATTTGCCTGGCTCTATCTCCAAGTCCCAGAAATTGAGGAAAAAAAGAGTGACCCTGAGCAGGAGGAAGGAGAAGGGATTTCCAGATGCTTCTGCCCACTGGATAAGGGGAAACGAGGAGTCCCGGGAGCACCCTAAATGCAGACCCCGCGGCTGCAGCCCAGCGCCCGCCAGCAGCTCGCGTTGACCCCAAACTCCCAAGCTTTGCACCCAAAATCAGCACGCTCCACGATCCTTGCGATCCTGCTGAGCGCGCTGCAGGGATAACGCGGAAAGACGTCCCTCTCCGTGGATTTGCTGCGTGCTCAGGGGCGCTCGCGCCGAGGCAGCGCAGAAGCGATCGGCGGCTGCTGTCAGTGGGTGCTGACATGGCGCAGAAATAGCTGCCGGCCGCCCCGCGTTTTCGCACGCCGCCTTCGCTGCCTCCCGCAGCTCTGCTTCACCCTGGCCCTGCTCCTCTTTGTGGAAAAACGTGGGGTTGTGGGGGGCCCCGTGCATGCACTTTGCTGGGCATCACCTTAATAATGTTTTTTTTAGTGATGAGTCCAATGCTCACCTTGGGGCTGGGAGCTCTTTAAGCACATGGGCCCTTTTGGGTTGTTCCCCCCGTTCTCCAACCCCCCCCAACCTGGTGCTCACACCCAGCACAGCCGCACTGAGATTTTGTGATTTTTTTTATCCTGAAGCAATATAAGGCCTGAGGCTGAGGTTTGGAGGGGTCTCAGAGGAGGGCTTTGGGGAGCCTGACCCTGCCAGCAAGCCCTGGCCACGCCTGTCCCCATCCCAGGGCTCTGCTTTTGGGGTGTCTGTGGCCCCAGTGGAGCTGTTTCCATGTCATTCCCCAGCCCACGTGAGACAGGAGGATGGAAATTTGTTTCTTTATGCTGCAAGGAGCCGGCATCACTGCCCAGGGGTCACTGGCAGGTGTTTGTTTTGGCTCTAGGGATGCCTATGGCTTCGCAGCGTTGATTTTGGGGGTTGCATTTAAGTCAGGAGAATCGGCCCCCTTGTGCGAAGGCTTTTTTCTGATTTTCTATTTTTCATTTTACCTGCAAAGTCACCTTTGCCAGGGGAAGCATGCACTGGGCTGGGGCGCACACGTGAGCACGAGTCCTGCAAGCACTTCTCCCCTCCGTGCGCGGCCTCTCAGGAGGTCCCTTTAATTGTTCAAATCACTGAACCTCCTCAACACACACTATATTGCAGATGTTCAAAAAGCTAAGCTTGAGATCTGTGAGCTTCCCCTCTCTCCCTGCTCATTAAATTAGGGCCTTTTTTGGCTCTTTTTGTTGCCGTTAACCCTCTCAGTGCACAAGGCAGGAAAGCAATGGATGCGTGGGGAGGTTGAGTGGGTTTGTGGGGTGGGAAAGTGTCAGGGTAAAAATGTGCATCAGCCCCAGTGGGGTGGGGCACAGCCCCTGGAAAGTGTCATCACCCGGGCTGCGGGGTGTAAATCCCTTGGACAAGGGGCTCTGGTTGGGGTTGCAGGTCCTTGCACCCCTCTCTGGCCACGCACTTGTGCAAGCTGATGAGATGAGCCGATGCCAAAGCACTGCAATGGGTAGAAACAACGTATTTTTGTGCGTGAAGAGGGTGACCCTTCCTGTGCAAAATTACCAGGGGTTTTGGCCAAACACAGCCCTGGTTTAAGGGCAGCACTTATTCCTCCTGAGGTGAGAACTGGGAGACAAAGGCTGATGCTCACCCACACGTGTGCTGCTCCGCAGAGGCCCCCCAGGAGCGGGTGATGCTGTTCCCAGCCTGCCCAAGCCCTGCAAAGTGCTTCCCCGTCGCACACCCTTCCTGCGTGGCTAAAAGCCTTTAGAAAATGGTTTTCCCCTGGGGATACCCTTAGTGCCAGGGCTGGAAGTGGAGGCAAGTGCGTGTTGGTTGCTATAGGGCTGGTGTGCGTGCTGCTGGCTGGCTTTGGGGGTTTTGGCAGCCTTTCTCCTGGGTTTGAGCTGTGGTGGGTTGAATTCCTCCTTTTTTGGGTTTTTCCAGCAGCCCTTCTCCTGGGCTCAAGCTGCAGCGGGTTGAATTCCTCGTGTTTTGGGTGTCTCCAGCAAGGATGGGGAAGGGATGGGGTCGGTCACGCCACTGCATTTAGGGACGGCTCCGGCTGTGGGACCCACGGGTCTCCCCTGCAGGAGACAGGCTCAGGCCATGGGTCCCACCCCACAGCACAGCTTCGGGGCCGTGGTCCCGCCTTGCTTTTCCTCTTTTCTTGGGGCTGCGCACGCCGCTGCGGCTTATGCAAGAGCCGGGAGCCTTGTGTAACAGTGCCGCAGCCGGCGGGCACGGCCGTGGGGGTGGGCGGCTGCGGGGGCCCGCAAACATCTGTACGCCCGGGAGCATCCGTGCACCCGCCTGGGCTCTCCCTCCTGCCCCCACCTTCCCTGGATGTGGTTTTTTTCCTGGCGTTCAGGGCTGTAGGATTAGTGCGTTGGGGGCTTGTGGCTGTTTGCTTCTGGCTAGAGCCAGGAAAGGCGATAGCTGAGCTCCGGACTTCCCAGCCGGGCTGCGAATTAAACTGGGAAGGCTGGGACGCCTGAAATGGACTGATCAGGATCTGTGCTGAGCGGCGTTCGCTTGCAGGGGCGATGGGGGAACCCCCCCAAACCCCCCGTGACGAGGCTGGTCTGGGGGATTTGCATCGTGTCGCAGCCCCGCCAGCCCGGCCTCAGCCTCCGCTCACACCCGCTCCTGGAGCACGGGGGTGCAAAGTGATTTTTCTTGTTAAACCCCGTGGTTCTGCTGTGCTAGGTGTCCTTTTGAGCCCCCTCCTTGCCCCTGCTTCCCCGGCACCCGCGGCCAATTTGGGGCCGAACCCGTTGCTATGGAAACCTGTTGAGGATGCTGAGGATGCTGCCGGGGTCTCATCCTGCTCCTGGCGCGCGGTGACTCGCCTCCTGCCTTTCCTCAACCAGCGGCATGGGGACGGTGCATTAACCTGGGCAACAAGGCTGGGGATTAACCCAGCTGGGAGAATCCCAGGAGGTTAAACCCCGTGGGTGGTTAAACCCAGCACGCAGCTTGGCTTTGCACCATGCTGGATCTTGCACGCCGCTCGACCTAACACACTGCATGTTTGCTGTAAGGGTTTTTCCCCCCATATATTTGTCCAGGTCAGGTGAAAATAACCCCAGGGCAGCTTTCCAAAGGCACGCCCTCCAAAATAAGCCCCTCTCTTGCTGTTTTCCTGTCCCGCTGGGGATGGTAGAGGGTGCTGTGGCTTGGGAAGGGCTGGGACCGGATTGCACCCAGCTAGGAGCTGAGCTCCGCCAGCACCCACCACCCCTGGCAGTGCAGGTGTCCCAGGCTTCACCCCATCACCTCAGCCAGCCCCGGGCAGGGTCTCTGCTCTGTGTCCACTCCCTCTGGCCATGACCGAGGGGAATGAATTGGTGCTTCAGGTTTAAAAGATGCTAAGCTGAGGAAATGCTAATTATTTAGAGCTAGTAGGAAAATCCTAAGTGGCATCAGCGAGAACCTCCCGTGTGTGTGCGTCTCCCTCCAAAAAAATACATTTTTAAAAATCCTCTTTAAATACTTGAAGGGTTCCCAGGCCTGGCTTTTCAAGATGCTGGTGTGTCCAGCCCCATCGCTGTGGCACCCTCGGGGCTTTGGGGAGCCCGGGGGGCTGGGATGGGGTGCTGCGGGCTGAGCCCCGACACACACAGCCTGTGCCGGGCTGACTCAGAGCTGGATCAGCCCCATCTCCGCACCCAGCGCCGTGACTCACCGCCGGGTATTTTGGAGTGTGAAATCACATGGCCTGCTTGGGGGTTTATTTTTGTGGTTTGGTTATTTTGCTTTGTTTTCTTTTATCCCCCACCCCGGGAAGGGGCTGAGGCTCCGAGCCGTGCACACGAAGCTCCGGGGACCGCAGGGGAATGCTCCCGGCTGCCGCTTTGCTCCCCTTTTTCCATGCTTGCTTATCAACAACGATTCCATGGGAAAGGATGAGCGGGGTGGGAGGATGCCTAAAAGCCACCAGGAGGACTGAGGTCTGCAAAGAAAAGGGTTTGCATGGGTGTCACCCGTGCATCTCTGCAAAAATAATATATATTAATAATTGCAATGCCATAGCATGGAGGGGAGCCCTAATCCCTCTGGTTTCCTTCATATCCTGCACCACTGGGGGGAGGCCGGGCAATTGCTATTGCAGGCACATCCCGCTGAAACTCAGGGGAGAAACCGTTGTGGAAAATCTCCGGCAGGAAATCTTCTGCCAAGGCCAATGGGACTGGGAACTGGGGCAGGCCCGAGAAAGCAGCGGTGATCCTCACCTGCCCGCTGAGGGTGTGAAAATACTCCTGGATCGCACAAATGTGAGGCTGCGCTGGCATCCCCACCCCTCCAAAAAAAAAAAAAAATCTCCCCCAAACCATGAATATTTAACTGGGAAAACATTGGCAGGGTTGCAGAGCTTTGCTCTGGCTTGGTTTTTATTTGAGCATCTGCTTCTGCATTTAGCTCCGAGTGAAACTTTTCTTATTTTTTAGTGAGGTGTCTCCCACTTGTTATTGTAATGCAACAGTTTGACACCTTGAGCAACGTATAAATTAAGATGTCTGATGTTTTGCTTAGTCCTCATGAGCAGGAATAACTGTTTATAATATCCTAGCATTTTAACTCCAGGCTAACAGAAAATAAGGAGCCTGGGGAGGCAGGCAGCTCCGCTTTCAGGATCCCCGAGGCAGGCAGCAGGAGGGATTTGTTTGGGGTTTTCTTGTTTTGGTTTTTTTTTCAGGATGCTCCCAAGGTGGGAAATGCCACATCCTAGGAGCAGCTGCTTGACCCCCCTCCAAAAAATTCCCGGTGAGCCTGGCTCCTCCGAGCACCAGCCCAGGAGAGAAACTGCACATGGGCAGTGGGAGTTGGCAGCGTTTCCCCATCCTGCAAGATGTTTGTCTTGGGGGGGACACCCAAAAATCCTGCTACTGCTTGGTGCGGGCCAGGGTAGCTGAGTGGCTTGACCAGATTTGGGGTGAGAAAAGTGCTTTTCCCCTCACCCATGGGGTCCCAGGGTGGGGATGCCCCTGGGGATACCGATGGAGCTTGGGGACGAGCCCTTCTCCGCCCCGCTTTCCCCCAATTTTGCTGCTTCCCTCAATTATTATTTTTTCCCCCCCATTTTAGCCTTTTGGGTGCTAATGTCAGTGTCCAAGTGTGTCCCGGGTGAATAAATCAGGTGGGATCACAGAGTCTCAGTGGCCTCTAGTGGCTGTGGGACACAGAGCCCAGGGGTGGGGGACCTGCATCCCCCCAAAATCCCCCCAAACAAGCTACGGTTCAGGCCCGCACCACGAGAAGCCCTTCTCCCGGAGCGAAACCCAAAGGCACAGGGAAATTAAGAAAAAAAAAAAAAAAAAAAAAAAAGACCCAAGGCCACATTTGATGGGGGAGCACCCAGCGGGAGGGTGCTGCACCCGAAATCCCCCTGGGCCAGTCCCATCGCCCGTGGCTCCAGCGCCCGGCAGGGATGGGCAGAGAGATCTCGAGCGTGGGAGCAGGCAGCCACTGGGTTTTCTTCTCATTCCTGTGGAGGGAAAAAAATGGAGTTTTTCTGCAGGGCAAAATTTCCTTCATGTTTTTATCCATTTTCCATTTTGCTAAAGCATATTTTATGTTGGTAACACCACGATATAAAACATTAACCACACATGGTTGAAAACAGTAGCAGTCTCGAGCCAATGGAACAAAAGGGGTTTGACACCATTAAAATGACCAGTTTTGTATCTTCCCCACCCAAAGGTCACTGAAACTGCCCCCTTCTGAGTAATTGTGATTTTTCTCAAGAAGAAAAGAGGAAAAACTGACCCCATTTTCTTCCCCAAAACTGCAGCATTTTGGGGGCAGGATGGAGCGTCCCTGCCCTGGACACGTGGCTCTGCAGCCCCCCGTCCCACGCTGTCCCTCCTCGCTCCCCCCATGATAAATAAATCACTTTGCAGGGGAGCGCTGGCCTAGTTTAACATGCCCTAGTTCTGGCAGGAAAAAAAAAAAAAAAAAAAAAGAATATTTATTTTGGGCGGTTGCTACATGGGTGTCCTTTGGGGGGAAGCACTTTAGGGGGTTCGCCCACTCCCCCCTGCTCTGCTCTGCCCTGGCTGCAACCCACAGCCCTTGATTTTTGGGGTGTTTTTCTGTGGGTTACTGCAAACTGCTGCGGTGATGTGGGGAGTGAGTGGCGGGGGTACTGATACAGCCCCAAAACGGGCATCCATGGCACTGAGCGCCCCGGGGCCGGTGTCTTCCCAGGGGGGGTTTACATGATGGGAAGTGCTGACTCTGCAATTGCTGCGGGGATTTGAGGCCTGCAGAAAATGAGCGGCTTTAGAGATGGATAAAAATACCCGCCCGGCTCTTGGGCGTAAGGGGCCGGGGTTGGCTTTGCTGGGAGAGCAAGTGTTTTAGCACCTTCCCCCAATGCCAAAATCCCTGGGGAAATGGGATTAAAGTGCCTTTGGGAGTGGGATTTTGCAAGTTCTCTGGGAGCTTTGCACCTCACTCGTCCCTCCAGCACCCTGCTTCTTCCAAAGGTGCCGAGTTTCCTTCGGTAAATAAACCTTCAAATGGCTCTTTTATTTTTTTTTTTTTTTTCCTCCTTTTTTTTCCCCACCACTGCCAAAACAAGCAGCCCATATGGGCCAGGGTTGGGTGGGTTTTTTTGCAGTTTCCATGGGGATTTGGCGCTGGAGCTGCTGGGTGCCAGCTCCCTGGGGGGTTTTTTTCCTCTGGTCCCCGTAACCGGAGCCCAGCAGTGGCACCAGGCTCCCTGCCCAGCCCCGGCATCTCCTGGCCAAGGTCACCGGGGAGACCGTAGGCAGCCGGCCGCCTGTGTTGGGCCATCTGTTAAATAATGCATGCAATAAACTCCTGTGCCCCGTGGCCAGCTTAATCCTTAAATCCTCCTTCAGAATATCATCTCCTGGCAATGCATGGCTGGGGGATCCCCAGCTTGGCCTCTTGGGCACATCTTTCCCCACCATCCATCCTGCCACCCTCTCTTCTTGCCCCTCCATCCCGCATCCTCCCCGTAAGTGAGCTCGCTGGCGTGCCGGGCGCTCCTGCTCCATTATTTATGTGCTGTGCATGAAAGATGCATATAAAAGAGCGGTTTATAATTTAGCAGAATCTCCTCTTCTTTCAGCCTCCCTTCCCCCTCAGGCTTCAGGCTTTCACCGGTTCACCCCCAGCTTCTCCCAGGTGTTGAGGGGTTTTGGGGGGCTGCTGGGGCCTGTGTGGACCCCATCCCCTGAGCACCCCGCCTGGTGCATGTGGGTTTCAGGGGGGTTTGGGCGCTCAGAGGTTTTTTTGGTGCATGGGAGAAAGTGGGCAATTGGGTCTGGCAGACCCATAGATCAGGTTTTCATGCAAAACAGGGGCTTTCCGGTAAACCTAATTAACCAAGTGCCAAATCCAGCCCATGGTTATGTGACTTATGAGCCGCCCAGCGCTGCCTCCTTGCAGATGTGGGATGCTCTGCTCCTCCATGGGCTGCATCTGCTCTCCCCAAAGCCATGGGCTTGCACCCAGATGTTGGTTGGGGCAAACCCCACTAGATCGGGGGGGAAAAAAAACCCCTCCTGCAGGCCCATCTCATGCTTTGCAGCTGCATCGGGTCACCCAGAATAGAAAATCCTGGGGCCGAAGGGTTGGTGGTGTCCACTGACTCCAACCCACATGGCTGCGACCTCAGAGCTGAACCCGCTGGGAAAAATATTGAAATAAGTGGGGATTTTTCAAGGGAGCAAATCTCCCTGTCCCTTCCTGGACCTACGAGAGCCTGTGTGGGTTAAAAACAGAGAAATAAGTAGCAAAGGTGCTGGGGAGGGGAGCGCTGTGCGGCCTCTTGCAGCCTTGGCACCCTGAAAAGGGGGTGTTTGGGCAGCACTGTCACCCTGCCCCACCCCAGATTAATCAATCTGTGCCCCCCCCAGGCCATCACTGCACAAAGCAATGCCAGCCCTGCTCGGCAGCATGCTGCTTTTATTGCAATATATTATTTTCTTTGCAATAAAACTCCGTCCCCGGCACCCATTTAACCCTGCCGTGATTATATTTTTATTCCCCCGGCACAAAGGTTTGCTTGTGCCCTCGGTTGTGCAGGTGGGAGCAATAACAGTTCTTATTCACGCCGCCCCGCTCCCGGGCAATGATTAACGACGGCGCTCGCAGGGAATCAGCCGGGATTTGGGTTTTGGTGGGGAGGGAGGGAGGCAACACTGGGATGAAAATCCCTATTTCCCGCAGGATTTCCCAGCAGCGAAAGGGATTGATGCCTTTTTAGGTCCCTGTCCCCACCCCCAGCAGCCGCTTTCAGGACCTCACATTGAATTTCCCCATGAAATTTGTGCCACGGAGGCGTTTTCCCATCAAACAAACAAGAAAAATCCCATAAATAAATATTAATTATAATTAATTATACAGGGCACAGCATGTCCCGGTCACAGGGGGTCCATGCCAGAGAGCGGTGAGGTTTTCCTTGGTTATTTTGGGCATTATTTAGGCGGATGGGGAGGGATGCTCGCGGCGCTGGGCCCCGGCAGCACGCGGGAAAGCACGGCAGATGCGCATTCTTTTTTTTTTTTTCCCATTTTGTTTCATTTTCCTTTTTATTTGGACATTGCAGAAATAGCCCTGTGTAGTGGATAAAAGTGCAACATACACAATATTTAAGAAAAGGAGGAAAGAAAACCTGCCTTGAGGTCTGTCAGTCAGAGTCGCAAACAGAAACAAGAAACCAAGCCCTCGCGCAAGAGGCGCTTTTTTTTTTCCCCTTTTTTTTTTTTTTATGCACGTCATGCAAAATAGTTAAAAAGAAAGATTAGAAAAGAGAAGTCAAAGAAAACCCCACGAGAGATCAACCGAGCCCTAGAAAGAGCGGAAAGCCCCGAGTGCTGCCTGACTCGGGGAGGGAATCACTGCCCTCCGGCATCTCCAAGTGTTTGGCACTCTTGTGATTACATTAGATATTTTTTTTATATATATATATTTTTAATACAGTCTATTAAAGAGAGGAAACTGCCACAATATAAGAAAAAAAAAAAAAAACAAGATCACCCACACTACAGACTGCATGGTAGTTAGAAAAGCCGAGCGTCCCCCCCGCCCCCCCGTACATATAAAATCCGTCCCTTTGCTCACAGCAACCAAGAAGTACAAGCTTTAAAAAATAAACCAGCAATTCTTCCTCTAGGCCCTTCCTTTATAAAAGTTTTGTTTTTCCCCTCGAGAACCTTAAAACGTGACTAAAATGAAATATATATATATATATTTTATATCATTTTCCAACATCCAAAGACATCAACATAAAAAATCATAAGGAAGGGGATAGCATGGTACATCCAAGTGCACGGATTCATTTTTGCAAGATTAAATAATGTAAACAAGGTGCCCGCTGGGAACAACCCTGGCCGAGGGGAGACCCCGGGGGCCGGCCCCCCCCCCGTCTTTCGCTGCCCCCTTTCCTCTTACCCCCCGATCTAGCGTGGCGCAAGGTTCATCGGACCGAGAAAAGAAATCACGAGTAATTCAGACCCGCGGCGTGACGCCCTCCGTTCCTCCCTCGCGTCGGCGGGTTGGGCTGGGGCTTTTGAGGCGGGTGATTATTTTCCCAATTATTAATTTTTTTAGATTTATTATCATTATTTTTATTTGTCGTCGGGCTTTGCCTCGCTCGCCGCCCTCCCCTCTGCGCGTCTCCCGGCGGGCAGGATGTGCTGCTGTGCGGTGGGGATTGCAGGCTGGCGAGGACTCTCCAAGTGCTTGCTCGGCGCGGCCGCTGCGGTGTTGGGGGGCTTTTATTTTTTGCCGATAACCTGTGCCATTGTAAACCGACCCCCCACCCCCCCCCTCCCCGCCTGCCCCGACCCCCCTGGCTTCAGCCGAGCGTCCCCAGGGAGGCTTTAAACACCGGGAGGGGCCTTTTCCGAGAGATTTTGCAGCACATCATCAATTCTATCATCTTCAATAACCACTGGAAAGAGGAAAAAAACATAGCCGTGATGAATACTCTGCCGCCGTGCTCCCCTCGCCCAAGGTCACCCCGGGGTGGGTTTGGGGGGGTCCCTGCATCCCTGGTGTGGCCGGTGGCAAAGCCAGCACGGTGGCCGATAGCCCATGGGGTACCTGGTGCATCGTGCCCTGTCCCCGGGGAAGGTACCTACGCTCCAGCAAAGGGCCTGGGGAACGGTGCCTTGTCCCCAAGGAAGGTCCCTTCACCCCTACACCCCGGGGATGGTCCCCAGGGCACGATGTCCTGTCTCTGGGGAAGGTCCCTGCTGCCCGTGCCCCGCCGAAGTGCCCGGGGCACGATGCCCGGTCCCCAAGGAGGGTCCCCTCTACCCAACGCCCCGGGGAAGGTCCCCGGGACACGATGCCCGACACCCCCCGGGGTACCCGCTGCACCGTGCCCTGTCCCCGGGGATGCTCCCCGCTGTCCTGCATCCCCGAGGAGGGTCCCCAGGACACGGTGCTCGACACCCCCCGGGGTACCCGCTGCACCGCGCCCCATCCCCGGGGACGCTCCCCGATGCCCCGCATCCCCGGAAGATACTCGGTGCCCCGTCCCTGGGGAAGGTCTCCGGGACACGATGCCCGACACCCCCCGGGGATCCCCGGTGCACCGTGCCCTGTCCCCAGGGACGGTCCCCGCTGTCCTGCATCTCTCGGGAGCGTCCCCAGGACACGATGCCCGACACCCCCCGAGGTACCCGCTGCACCGTGCCCTGTCCCCGGGGATGCTCCCCGCTGTCCTGCATCCCCGGGGAGGGTCCCCGGGACACGGTGCTCGACAACCCCCCGGGGTACCCGCTGCACCGCGCCCCGTCCCCGGGGACGCTCCCCGCTCGCCGGTGCCCCGCATCCCGGGAAGGCGCCCGGTGCCCCGTCCCCGGGAAAGGCGCCCGGTGCCCGCCGCCCGTCCCCGCCGGCACCCACCTCTCTTGCTGCGGCCGATCTGCCCCAGCTTGGGCGGCCGTTTGCCTTGCCCGCCGGCGAGGAGGCCGTCGGGGCCGCGGAGGCGGACGGGGAAGGGCAGCTGCCCCACGGCCGCGTCCCCCGCCAGCTGCCCCTCGCCGTAGGGCGGCCCCTCCGACATGGGGGCGGCGGGGGGGGGCCCGCCGCCGCCGCCGCCCCCCGACAGCCTCCCGGGGCGCGGGGCCCGCGGGCCCGGGGCAGCGGCGCAGCGGGGCGCGGGGCGGCCGCCCCGTCACATCCCGGCCCGGCCCGGCGCTGCTGGCGGCTCCGCGGCTGCGGCGGCGGCTCCGGCGGCGGCGGCGATAGAGGAGCGGGAGGCGGGACCGGGCGGGACGGGGCGGGCGCGGCACGGCCCCCGGCCCCGGCAGCGGCACCGCCCCCGGCGGGCTGCCCCACGCACCCCGGGGATCCCCGGGGCTGCCCCACCGGCGTGCCCGCAGCGTCTCTGGGGAGCCCGCAGCCGCACCGGACCTGCCCCACAGCAGCCCCGGGGAGCCTGGAGCTGCCCCACGGCATCTCTGGGGAGGCCAGAGCTGCCCCACAGCATCCCCAGGGACCCTGGAGCTGCCCCACGGCATCTCTGGGGAGGCCAGAGCTGCCCTACAGCAACCCTAGGGAGCCCAGGTTGCCCCACAGCAGCCCCGGGGAGCCTGGAGCTGCCCCACGGCATCTCTGGGGAGGACAGAGCTGCCCCACAGCAGCCCCGGGGACCTTGGAGCTGCCCCATGGCATCTCTGGGGAGGACAGAGCTGCCCCACAGCAGCCCCGGGGACCTTGGAGCTGCCCCATGGCATCTCTGGGGAGGACAGAGCTGCCCCACAGCAGCCCCGGGGACCTTGGAGCTGCCCCACGGCATCTCTGGGGAGGCCAGAGCTGCCCTACAGCAACCCTAGGGAGCCCAGGTTGCCCCACAGCAGCCCTGGGGAGGACAGAGCTGCCCCACACCATCTCCAGGGTGCCCTGAGCTGCCCTACAGCAATCCCTGGTGAGCCCCAAGCTGCCCCACAGTCATCTCTGGGGAGCCCAGAGCTGCCCCACAGCACCCCTGGGGAGCCCAGAGTTGCCCTGCACCATCCCCAGGGTGCCCCAAACTGCCCTGCAGCATCCTTTGGAAGGTCAGAGCTGCCCTACAGCAACCCCTGGCGAGGCCAGGCTGCCCCACAGCCACATCCGGGGAGCCCAGAGCTGCCCCACAGCATCCCTAAGGAGCCCAGAACTGCCCCACATTATCCCTGTAGAGCCTGGAGCTGCCCCACAGCATCCCTGAGGATCCCAGGCTGCCCCACAGCCGCTCCTGGGGAGCTGAGCATGGAACTGCCCCACAGCCACATCTGGGCAGCCCAGAGGTGCCCCACAGCAGCCCTGGGGAGCCCAGCGCCTGTCCCCATCAGAAATGAGCCCCCATGGGGCCTCTGGGGCTTCGTGGGGGGCTGCGGGGTGGGGAGTCAGTCTGGGCCCACTTGGCTGTTGGTCCCCAGGCCATGTCCCTGCACAAGCCTTTCCCAGGGGACTGTGGGAGGGCTTTTGGGTCACTGCGAGCTTTCCACGGGGTTTTCCCAGCGGTGTTGCCGCAGCGTCACAAGTCATCGGGGTTATTGCCCGGCAAAGTGAGCCAGCCCAGCCAAGAGGGGCTGGGAAAGCTGGGGCAACCGTTCTGGGGAAGACCACAGCTATGTGGGGGGGTTCAGGCATCCTTGGTGCTTCCCCCCCCCACAAAGCAGAGTGGGGGGACAGTGGGATCGGGAGCAAAAAAAAAACCCCTTTGCGCAAGGCTGGGTTACAACATCTCTGCCAGCAGATTCTTCCAGAAGAGGAGCCCATCTTGTTTTGGGGCTGAGCGGGACGGGGGCAGGGGAAGGACGGGGCGCCCTGCGAGGCTGGGGCCAGGATGCGCTGCCCCAGGGCTGCTCCTGTCCCCAAACCCCACGTTTGCTGAAATCCTCAGCTCCCGGAGCCGCGCGAGCCCCTCTCCCGCGCACCCCCGCACACCCCCGAGCTGTCAGCTCCTTACATAAGGTTGCGTCTACGCCCGAGATATCATGGGGGAAAGCTTGAAAACAGGAGGCGAAAGGTAACGGGGAAAGCACAGCCCCCCCAGAAGTGTATTTTTAGGCTTCGCGTGATGGCTCCGTTCCCCGGGCAAAACGCCGAGGCTCGAGGCCGCATCCTGCACCCTGCCCGAGGGGGGGGGTGACCTCCCCGCTGCCCCCGTCGAGGGGATGAGGCTTTTTGGGGTGGTTGATCCCCAGGAAACTGCAGCTGGGGAGGGAAAGGCAAAGCTTTCACACAGCACAGGGAGCGATGGGCAGTAACAGCCAAAAAAAAAAAAAAAAAAAAACAACCCTCTAAATATGATTTTTACAGCAGAAAAGTGCTGTTAAGGAGTCGGGGTCTCAGCTGGTCCGGATCTTAAATCCACGCTCTCGGGAAGACGGCAGCGTGTGGGGCGCGATTTGGCAGAGCCGACCCCTCAGGGAAAGTCTTGGGGGTTTCTTGTTTTGCTTTGTTTGTTTTTTTTTCCACGATGCACTTTGAGCCGCCGCTAAAAGATTTTATTTTCTGGCAGCAGCAGAAGGGCACAAAGGGCAAGGCAGGGCGATAACCGCGGGGAGAGGAGGGACGCCTCCGCCAGCGAGCTGGATTCTGGCTTTTCCCGCTGGGATTCTGGCTTTTCCCGCTGGGGTTTTGGCTTTTCCCGCTGGCAGGCAGCCTCGCTGCGGCGGGCAGCCACCGCCATCTACAGCCGGCGGCGGGCTGGATGCGGCCCTTGGCGGCGCTGGGGCCACCCAAGGCCCCGCTCGTGGGTGACATCGAGCCGGCAGGTTTTGTGCCACACAACCGAAGCGGCCTTCGGACGCCGCCCGGCCGGTCTGGTTAACGGTTAACGAGGAAGCAACCCCGTTTCTTTGTTAAATTCACCACTTTTCCATGGAAAATGATTTTTTTTTTTTTAAACGTGCCGCGGCACCGGGAGCCCTCAGGGGACGCGAGCGGCTCTGCTAGCCCGCGGGCAGTGGACGGAGCGTGGGGTCTTCCCCCAAATCACGGGGTTTTGGCCCAACCAGGGGTTCCGCCCCCCCCCCCCCCCCTCCCCGCCCCGGCAGTGTTTCTCCAATTAAAAACTAATGTTAATTAAAGCATCGCTCCGGGTTTATTAACCCTCTCGGGTGCGGTCACTGTACGTGATTTATGGCAAAATGGGGGAGTCAGGAAGGGAATTTGCCTTTTCTGGGTGAAAGTTTGGGGGTTTGGTTGGGGACAAGGGGACCGGTGTCGGATTCCGGGAGGGGATCGCAGCGCCGCGGGCAGGAGATCCCCTCACCCCCGTCAGGGTGATGAAGTGATGTGAGGCAGACACACTTTTTGTCCTATTTTATTACTTTCTATCCCAGTTCAAGCCAAAAGATCAGCCACAGCGTTTTCACCGCCCCATTCTCGCGTCCTGTCAGTCACAAACTGATTTTTGCGGATGATCACAGAATTATTTGTGTTCATACAAACTCCCTGAAAGCCCAGCCTGCTCCCTCAGTCCCTGGAGCCAGGTGACAGCATCGTCTGAATTCTGTGGCCTCTGAGAAGCCATAATACATCTTTTTTTATTTCCCCACAAGGTTTTTATCAGCCGAGTATTTCAGCAAACCACAACGCAAGCGCCGAGAGGCCAACTCTTAACAGAAGAGCTTGAAACTGCATCTGCCAGCCGAGCACAACGCCCTTTGCCAGGACTCCTCATCTCCTGCCCCAAAAACCTCCGGAGCGCGACGTGAGCCCTCAGCAGCTGGAGTGTTGCCTTTTAAAACCCAGCTCTGCGCCCCAAACGAAGCATCCTTCCCCAAAATCAACCACCCAAGCAGCGAGGTGAGAAAAACGCTGTGCGAGAGGCAGCTTTAATAGCAAAAGCTCCCACCCTGGCCATCAGAATTTAACTGTTGTATAAGGGAACCACCCTGGAGACGGCCTGCCTGCAGATCGGGCACCTCTTGGGCTCGGGGAGAGCGCGGTAGCACTCCCTGCAAGAGCAAACGTGCCCACACTCCAAGAAAACGCAGGATTTGGTGTTGCTCAAGCAGATGACGCAGGAGTTTTTGAGCGTCTCTCCGCCCTCCGCGTTCATCTCGCGCATCAGGCGCTCCTGGGCCTGCCGGAATTCATCCTGCAGCTGCCTGAGGTGTTGCCTCTCTCGGTGATGCCGGTATTGCTTCCGTAGGATGAAGAAGAGGACGGCGCAGGTGGCAAAGCCGAAAACGACGGTCAGGATTTTCCAAAACCGAACGTTCGCTTCTTGTTTCTGCAGCAAGGTGTCGAAATCCACGGCGCTCAGGTAGTAGGGCATGCCCTGCTTCGGGGGCTGCAGCTTGATCGTGGTGTTATCCAGGACCAGCTCTCCCACCCCCGTCAGCGCCGTGCCCACCTTCAGCATCTGCTCCGTCTCCTGGATGCCCTTCGGGCGCTCCCCGCTGATGTAGTGGCCGATAACGTCGGTGAAGGACTGGACAGAGGGATGAAATTTCTCGTACACCGTCTCCAGGCTGAGCTCGGCGGCGTCCAGCGGCTTCATCACCCTCACGGTGACGCCGGCGCCTTCCTCCGGAGGGACCAGGTCGAAGGGGGTGGTGTTGGTTCTCTGGTGGATGATCTTCTCGTAGTCGTTCCTGGGGAAGGAGAAGGGGATAAAGCAAACGCGAGCGTCAACGCCTCCCCCGAGGCCGGCAGGGAAGCGCCGCGTGGGCTGACCTGCTTTTTTTTGGGGACTGCCAAGTGTCCCCTGTCCCGAGCGAAGTTTATGTGGATGGGACTCACTGGAGAGCGGCGCTTTTCCCCTCACGGCACCATCTGGGAGCCCCTCCACCCTCCCTCAGTGCTTCCACCATCACCGGGAGAGCGCTTCGGCCCCCCCTAATCCCCCCTCATCTCCCCGTGGCGTTCCCAGCTGCCGGAAACCATCCTGCGAGGAGAAGCGCTGCCTGTCTCACACACAGATCTGAGAAGCGTTATCCGATCAGCCGAGGCTTGAAAAATACCGCTGTGCTCTCATTTCTGCAGCTCTGGGACCATCCTCAGGTCCCCTGGGCGCGGGTATCGCCCAAATCCAACAGAATTTCTGTTCTGAAGGTGTCATTTTGCTCGGGAAACACCATCCTGTGGCTACCTCTGTAACAGCAGCGTGAGGCTGCTGATAAATGCTCTGCCCACGTTGGATTATTCTACGTGCTTGTCATCTACAGCCCCTATACAAACTCTGAAAGGCTACGGCCCTGAAAACAGTGAAACGTGCCCCGTTTTGGCAGCTGTAACGGCGCCACTGTGGGGTCCAGCTCTGGGGCACCTGTGGCCAGGCCTGAAGTCATCTCAGCGTGTCAGGGTCTCTGAGGGCACCTCAGCCGGTCTGAACAACGGACGTTTGTGGGCGCCTGGGACGTACCAGAGGTGGGTTGTTCGGTTCCACACCATCTTATGCTCCTGCAGCGTCAGCCTCTGAATGACGCCCTTGCAGTTCTCCACAAACTGGCTGCTCAGGGTCTCCTTAACAGACCGCACCACGCCTGAAAGACAAATCCGAAGCACGTGAAACTGGCTGCTCAGGGTCTCCTTAACAGACCGCACCACGCCTGAAAGACAAATCCGAAGCGCGTGAGGTGCTCGTTAATCATCCGCTCCACTTCTTGTTGTGTACAGCGAGTACGAGCAGTATCTGAACAAGGCGGGGGGGCTGAAGAGATGACAGCCCGTGTTTTGAGCCATCAGGATGGGCAGTGGCCGCCTGACAACGGGGACGTGAGCTGATGGGAGCCGAACCGCGGGGCTGAGGGTAAAACCCACATGGCGAGGGGGCCGTTGGGGTGTGGATTCGCCCCCCTCAGACCCGCTTTGGGCTCTGCCCCTACCTTCAATGACCGCGTAAGGGACGCAGCGCCCCGGCGCCTCCAGCAGCACCGTCCGCAGGTCCCCGTCCAGCCGGACCTTCCTGGCGCCCTGAGGGGAGGAAACGGAGGCCGCGGCTCAGCCGACGGGACCAGGCCGCGGTCGGAGCCCGGGCCCGGGCGCGCCCCCCGGGGGCCCTTCGCACCCACCTCGAGGCCGCGGGCGACGCGGGCCTTCTGCCGGTAGACGGAGTAGACCAGGGCGGTGAGGGCGGTGCTGGCGACCAACAGCACGGCCTGCGCGGCCGAGGGCCGCCCGCCGCCCTCCATCGCCGCCGCTGCCGCGCCGTTACCGCGGCAACCGCCCGCCGCCGCCGGCGCTGGGTGATGACGTAAAGCGCGACGCTCTGGCGGGCGCCACCGCGACCATAGAGACGTGGTCCGCCAGGGCCGCCGCTCCGGGGTGAGGCGGGGGCTGCCTCCAAGGCCTCGTTTCGGGGGCTGGGGGAGCCCAAATCCCGGCTCCACAGGGCCTGGGAGGGGGGAGGCGGGGCAGAACCCGGCCCCGCAGGGCCTTAGGGGGGGTAAATCCCAGCCCCGGGGTCTTGCGGGGGGGGCAGGAGAGATTCCAGCGCCCCCCCGCCCCCCGCCCGGAGTCTTGGGGGACTTAAGCTCCAGCCCCACAAGGCCTTGGAGAGGGGGTTTAGCCCAAATCCCAGCCACCCCTCAGGATCTTAATGCCCCCAGGGCTCTGGGGGGAGCATTCCCAGTGCCTCCCCCCCCAGGGCCTTGAAAGCAGGGGGGGCAGCCCAAATCCCAGACCCCTGCAAAACTTGGGGGGTGTCAGGCCAAAGCCTGTCCCCGCTGGGCTGGAGGGGGGGAGGATCTGCCCAAACCCCAGCCCTACAGCACCTTGGGGGGGGTGTTTACACCCCCTACCAGGGTGTGGGGCAGCAGCACCCCACGGCCCAGAAGGGCCCCCCCATCCAGGGAGGACAGAGCTCAGCATGGGGCCTGAGGGGGTGCAGCCCCCAGCCCCATTTTGTAGGGTCCCTCTCCCACACCCCATGCAGGGCCTTGTCCTGGCTGGAAAGTCCCTGCCAGCCCTGTGCTGGAGGGGGACAAGACCCTGCTCCCACCTCTCCCCCCATCCCCTTACTATTCTGGGAAAGCAGCAAAAGGGGAAGAAAAAAATAGTAATTTTTGATAAATTTTTGATCTTCAGGGCCTTGGCAATGCTTTTGGGGTGGGCAGTGGGGGCTGCAGGCAAGCCCCGCTCTTCAGTGGGGGTCTGAGGGACCAAACCCCCATTACAGCCTCCCCGGCGCGGGCGGCCTTGTGCTGCCCCCCCAGCTCTATATTTAAAAAACCGAGTTGCCATGACTACGCGGAGCAGCTCTCGCCAGCCCTTGGTGCTGCAGGGAGGGTGCAGAAAGCGCTGGGGACCCTGCAGCCTCCCCTTCCCCCAGCTTGGCTTCCCTTGCCAGGGGTAAATTTGGTATAAACCCCCCCAAAACTGCCTCGGTGCCGAGCTTAACTCTTCCTCTCCCGTTTGCGAGGGCTCGGTCCAGGCGAGACACAGGCGCCGTTTACATGACAGAAAACACACGTTAACTTTATTATGGCCGCTGAGGAGGAGGAGGCACGAGATCGGGTTTGTGTGTGGGGGCTGGGGGGGTCCTGGAGTGCAACCCCCCCACCCCAGGGGTCTTCCTTGCAAATGAAGCCACCGTCTTGTCCAGATTTGTCCCCGAGGAGGGTCCGACTTCAGCTTGGCGTGCGGGGAGGGCACCTCATCCTCGAAATGGGGTGACCCGCTGCTGCCGCTCAGCACGCCAGGGGCCGGGGGCCACGCAGGCTGCACCCCCGCATCTCCCTGGCCAGCCGCAGCACGGCGGCACGCTCGCCGGGGCCGCCGTCCCCCCGGGGTGTCCCGGTGCCGAAGGCCTCCTCCTCCTCCTCCTCCAGGATGGAGCTGAGGCGAGGGGCGCAGCGGGCCCTCTCGGCGGGCGGGCGGTAGGGACATTTGGCGTTGAGCAGCCTGCGGAGGGGCACCAGGGGGACGATGGCGTCGCCCAGGAGCTGCTGCTGGACATGGCGGAAATCGTTCTGCCTCTTGAGGCGCTTGAACTCGTTGAAGGCGGAGGCGGAGGTCTGGTAGAGGAGCAGGGCCATGGCGCGCGCCTTGTCGGCTTTGGAGACCAGGACGGCGTGGCAGCGCAGCACCACCGCCTTGTTCTTCACCTGGTGCCGGTAAACCCAGGCGAAGACCTTGGGGTGCCGGCGGTCGGCGGCGCAGTAGGTGATGCGGTGCAGGAGGTACGCGTGGCCCGGCCGGCGGGCTCCCTTCTCGCAGGGGGTCATACGGATGCCTTGGGGTCCCAACGTCAGCTTCATCTTGGCCCCGCCGGCCCCCGCGTCGCTCTTTGCCCAGATCTTGCCCACCGCCTCCTCCGTGCAGCCCTCGCCCTTGGCGTGCAGGGTGACGGCGTTGCCCAGGTACCGCACCGTGTACGTCGGGTCCTCCTTGTTCAGCTCCACTTTCTGGCGTTTGCCGCGGAAGACGCTGCCCAGCCGCTCGAGCGGGCAGTCGGGCAGCAGGTCCGGGCAGGAGCGGAGGAAGCCAGCCAGCAACGCCGCGTAGCTCAGCCCCGGCCCCAAGCTCTTGCCTTTGCACTTACGTTCATTTTCCACCAGCACAAACTTGCTCCGGCGCCAGGGCAGCATCTCCGCTCCGCCGAGGGGCCACCGCCGGCCGCCCCGCACGCCTCCGCTAATCCCGGCCCCGCCGCGACGACCCCCGATGACCCCCTTGCGAGCAGAGGGACCCCCCCCTTTGCCCCGAACCCCAAAGCTGGTCGGGGGGTGTCCCCACACCCCCCCACCCGGGGGGGGGAAGCCCCTACCCCGGTACGGCGGGATGCAGCTGCCGTATCCGATGCCGTCTGCCCACGGAGGGATGCGGAGCCGCTTGACCGAGGAGCCGCCGCGTTTCGGCTGCCGCCTGCGCCTGCTGCGGGAACGGCTGCTGCGGGGACGCGGCTCTCCGTGGGCTGCTCCACCTCCCCGCGACGCCGCGTCGCCTCGGCCCCGAGCACGCGGGGAGCCGCCGGCGGACCCCCCCCGCCGCCGTGCACGCCAACGGCCGCGCTCGCGCTCGGGCAGCGAAATAAAGGTGCTGGTAAAATAAAGACACCCCACGCAAACCCCCACCCGTGCAAGTGGCCAGAGCCCCAGTGCCAAAGCACACTTGTGTGGGGGGAAATTAGGGCAGGATCTGGGGGGATGATTTTTGGGAGGGTCGGGCATCAGCTCCTGACCCTGGCATGAGAAAAGAGGATTTTTTTTTCCCCCAGACCTAAGCGCTGCATGAGGGGATGCGCCAGCGTTCGCAGAGCCTGCATGTTTGCTGGCATCTTTTGCTCCAGAAACCTCATTTTCCCCTATTATTTCCAAGCCAGCCAGACCTCCTTCCTGCTTCTCTTGGGCTGAGCTTTTAGCTTTTAACCTGTTGCTTTTAAATCCAGCCGAGGCCCTGGGACAGCGTCTCTCTGGGGAAAATTAAATATTTCCCCACAGCGCAGCCTGGGGGGGATTTTTGGGGGAGCGCTGAGCGCTGCAGTGGAGTCTGAGGCTGTTCAGGATTTGGCTCCTTTGGCTCAAACCCTAATTTTCATGGGGTTTTTTTATCACCTGGGGCTGTGGATGCAGCAGGGAGACCCCCAGACTTGGGGACCCACAAGATGCTCCGGCTGCCTTGGCATTGAAAACTGGGAAGGAGAAAGGGGTAAAATAACAGCATGTGCCCCCAGTTTTAGTCTATTTGGGGAGGAAAACCCGAGCGGGGTGTTGCAGGGAGCGGGAAGCCATTTCCCAGCAGCTTCCCAGCTTTTCTACGGTTTGAGAGAAGCAACTGCAGCCTTAAAATAGCTGCTTCGCAGGCAGGCAGTGCCAGGCCCCGCTCCTCTCGCTGCCACGGCCTCGGCAGCCTCGTAGGTTTTTGCAGCCACAATAATAAAAAATGCATGAGTTTGTGTGATTTTCGGCTTTTCTGCTGCAGCTCGGGGTATGTGGTTTGCTCCCGGCGTGAGGATGGTTTTGGGGGAGGTGACAATTAGTGAATTAGTGCAAATGAGGAAGGTTTCCATCCATGCCAGCCTCCATCTCTCGTTTCTGCTCTCACCCTCATCGACAGAGGTAAGGGCTCTTTATTTAACTCCTCGGCATTCATATCGACAGGGCAGGTTTAAACCCTCCCCAAAACCTTGTTTATTTATAAATCCCACATTATTTGGGGGGGGGGGTGTCCCCCTGCTCTGGTCTGCTCCTGCGGTGCCTCCCACCAATTGCCCTGGGGCTGGTTTTCCTTTTCTCTCCCAGGTTTTGGGGGGATTGCACCGTGTAACAGGGCGAGGGGCACAGGAGCATCGGCGGCTCATTTTAGATGGGAAAACATCCAGGATTTGCGCTTCAAAAGCTGAAAAAAGGGCTCTGAGCTGATTCAGGGCTGCCAATCCCTCCCCTCTAGCTGCCTATTGCCTTGACTGACTGCCCTTGCAAGTCTATCATTAGGTTCCAGGGTGAACTGTCATCATTAGGTTTCAGGGTGAACAAACACCAGCACAGCACGAGGAAGGTGGATCAGCTGGTTATCCCCTGGGACAATACTGATCTCAGCATCCCAACTTTGATTCCTTGGGGTGCCTGTGGTCCTCTCTCCGCCCCCACGCTCCATTTTCAGCTCCCGGTGTTTATACCACATCAAAGGTTGCTGCCAGTTCAGGTGCTGCGTCCCAGCCTGTCGTGGCTTGTCAGCAGCGACCCAGCGCCAAGATTTGCTGGCCAAACCAGCAGCTAAGGTTCAAATCCTCCCAAAATCCAGCAAACTGGACAAAAATCCCAGTGATAGATCAATGGGGGTCGTGACACACGTCCTTGCAGCCAGAAAACGGGGCATTAAGCTCCTCCAGCAAGGGGAAAAAAAGGCATGTCTTTAATTCAAGAGCAATTTGCTGATCAGCTGGCATCCTGGGAGCCCTTTACCCCACGCAGGCTGATTCCCACGGAAGCACCAGCCGGACCAAATCTGGGCTCAAGCGGCACAAGGCCATCCCGAAATGCCTCTGCCTTCAGCCAGCTTTCCTTGCTGCCTGGCAGCTGGTAGTTAAAAGACCTGGCAAAACGTGATGTATATATATTATTCTTTCTGTTTTCAATCAAACTAATTTATTTCTTTTGATCTCACTGAGCAGGAGCTGTTGTTCCTACCCCCCCCCCAGGAGTGTTTTAATGACATTTTCCCTTGGAGCCGCACAACCAGTTTTCAACTGGGGAGGAAAAAACCACCGAGGTGGCGGCGGAAAAATGCTCTGCCGGGACAGAGAAAGGAGGAGGTAAAAAAAAAAAAAAAAAAAAAAGGAGAAACTGGAAAAAATGAGACAGCAGGCAGGGAGGGGATGCAGGACCCCCTGAGCCTGATGCTTTGAGGGTCAGGGCTGCCCCCAGGGATGCTTCCCAGCCAGGGCGTTATCCCGGCAGGGCCGGCCAGCCTATTTTCCAGGCGAGGAAATATTTAACCGCAGCGTCAGCGAGCAGGGCAGGCGGGCGCAGGCATGGAGGGCGGCGGGCAGCGCCCGGCCCCCGCTGCCCCCCCGGGCCAGCCCCAGGGCGAGCGCCTGCAGCTCCTGTTGCGTCGCAGCCGGGAGGCCAAAAACTGCGCCTATTGCCCCTACAGCCGCTTCCCGGTGGGCGCTGCGCTGCTCACCGCCAGCGGGGAGATATTCTCTGGTAAGCCGGGGCCGTGTGACTCCCTTCTTGGGTTTTGGGGTCCCCCCCTGCAACCCTTTGGCCATGCATGGGGGTGCAAAGGGTCAGCATGGGGTGCTGGTCCCCGTCCCCCGCCCCCAGCTGCCTCTTGGCAGCCGCCACCCCAGAGCGAGCCAAAGATCGCGGCGGATGGGAAAATACGGGAAATAAATAGGGGAAGAGGGAAACGCGTTGGTGAGAGCCCGGGATGAGGCGGTGCACACAGAAAATGGCTTTTCTTTGCAAATTCTCTAAAAATAAAACCACCTGGAAGGGAAGCTGGCAGGGTTCAGGGTGTCTGAGTGGGTGCTGGGGGCTTCCCCACAGGGTGCAACGTGGAGAACGCCTGCTACAGCCTGGGGGTGTGTGCCGAGCGCACCGCCATCCAGAAAGCCATCTCCGAGGGACACACCAGCTTCAGGGCCATGGCCATCACCAGGTAAGGGTATGCTGAGAGCCGGCACAGCGAGGGACGGGCTGGGGGGCCAGTGGGAACCCCCCCCGTGCACCCAAGGGGCAGCTTCTGCCACAGCAGCCTGAGCGTTTTGCGGGGGGAGGCAGGGTTTTGCATGGTTTTTTGGAGGAGTTGAGGGGAAAATCTGCTGTGGCTCCGTCTTTATTGGTGCATGAAGGTCTTCTGCAGGTGTTCCCCCCACTTCTGACCGCAAGACTGAGCTCTGTGCCCTTCTCCTTTGGCAGTGACATGGGGGACAGCTTCATCGTGCCCTGCGGCGCCTGCAGACAAGTGATGAGAGAGGTGATGCCTCGCACGGGGGCCCCGTGTCTCCTGACCCCAGGCATCATCCCCTGACCCCAGGCATCTCCCTCCAAAACACCCGGAGGTGCAAAGGCGGGGGGTTGCAGCCCCCCAGCACCAGCTCCGGGCTCCCCAAATTGCACTATCCACTGGGAAAGGGGTATTCCTCCTTGTCCCATGTGAGCGGATGCCTGGTGGTAATCCATTAACTTGCCCTCCCCAGGGGGTTTTATTCCTCCCGGGAGCTGCCAGGTGCAGAGTTTGGCCCCGGAACCATCGCCCCAGCTCTGGCAAGCCTGAAAATGGGGTTTTTCCTGCAAAAGCCGAGCTCCCTGCAGAGCCCGTCCTGCTCTCGCCTCCCTCCTCCCCATGGGCACCCCGGCACCTGAGCCTGTTTTTGGGTGGTTAATATTTACCAGGTCTTGGGGCTCAGCTTGAAGGCCGGATTCGGCAGGTTTGGAGTCACCAGGGCTCACTCTGCGGGGGGCAAAAACACAGGATCTGAGCCCAAAATACCCCCTGGGGGAGGTGCTGCTGAAAAGCCACCCCAAAATACATGCTCCCTGCGAACTTGGCCAAAAAAAAGGATTATTTGGGTAATTTGAGGAAGAAGTGCAGGTTTTGCATCGGGCACTTCTCCCTCCTCTTCTCCTGCAGTTCGGCACGGACTGGGACATCTACCTGACCAAAGCAGATGGCACCTATATCGTCAAGAGGCTGGAGGAGCTGCTGCCGCTCTCCTTCGGCCCCGAGGACCTGAAGAAGGTGTGAGCAGCGCGGCCACTGCCAGCCTTTGTCCTTCAGAAGCAGGGGAGGATGATTTTCCCCAATTTCCCCAGCGTGTAAGTGGCTTTTTGGGGATGATGCAATGGGAAACGCGTTTATAGTGTTAAGTTACCTGTTCCTCTCGCTCATCTTCTGATTCAGCACTGATTTGCAGGCACCAGCCTCATCTCACCCCAGGGAAACGGTGAAATCAAATCGTAAAAATTCCCTTTTATTAGAAGTGTCCAGATATTGCTATGGGCAAGGGAGGAGTTCACAGGTGGAGAAGAGTTTGATGCTCAGGCTTGTTGGTACAGAAACCACTCCCGAACAATGCAAAATCATTGCTTGGGAAAACGGTGGATTCTTCAGCTCTAAATGAGAAGCAAAAGCAAAAAGGAAAGGCTCCATTGTTAATAAGCCAATTCAGATTAGCTGATTTGCTGGAACTGGACGGTTATCATGCTGAGTGTGTCCTTTACTTGTTTCTCTCACGCTTGTTTTTCTTGCTTTTATTATGTTTGTGGAGATGAAGACAGAAAGGAGTTTTGGGGGGCTTCTGGAGAGTTTTCTGTCTCCAGAGTAATGCCGTTTGCTGATTGTACTATTAATTTAACTACGCACAATGAAAAATGAATGCGTTACATTTCCCAACCAGCACTGGGCTGGGCATTACTGTGAAATAAAAGCAGCCCTGGTTTATCTCCTACAGTTGCAGCAAATGATGAATCACAGGGAACAAGAAGCGGGGCTGCCCCACTGCCAGGCAGGGCAGGAGGACTCTGGGTCCACAGGCAGGACACGACGAGGACACTGCATGACCCAGAGCATGGTCAGGGCAGTGCTGCCTGTGCTGCCTGCACCCTCCTGGCTGTGCCCTGCTCCGTGCCCTGCTGCGCCCTTGTCTGTGCCCTGCTCCATGCCCTGCCGTGCACAGGGCACCCGTGGCTGTGCCCCAGGCCATGCCCTGCGTTGCACAGGGCTGTTGTACCTTGGCTGCACTCTGCTCCGTGCCCTGCTCTGCACCGGGCTGTGCCCAAGCTGTGCCCAGGGCAGTGCCCCGCTGCTGACCTGCCCCATGCCCCACTGTGCACTGGGCTGTGCCCTGGCCGGGCACAAGCCATGTTCTGCCACGTACAAGCCGTGTTCTGCCATGCACAAGGCATGTTCTGCTGTGCAAAAGCCATGTTCTGCCGTGCACAAGGCATGTTCTGCCGTGCACAAGGCATGTTCTGCTGTGCACAGGGCATGTTTTGCCGTGCCCAGGCCATGTTCTGTCAGGCACAAGCCATGTTCTGCTGTGAACAAGTCACGTTGTGCCAGGCACAAGCCATGTTCTGCTGTGAATAGGCCATGTTCTGCCAGGCACAAGCCATGTTCTGCTGTGCGCAAGCCATGTTCTACCAGGCACAAGCCATGTTCTGCTGTGAATAGGCCATGTTCTGCCAGGCACAAGCCATGTTCTGCTGTGCACAGGGCATGTTCTGCCAGGCACAGGCTATGTTCTGCTGTGCGCAAGCCATGTTCTGCCAGGCACAAGCCATGTTCTGATGTGCGCAAGCCATGTTCTGCCAGGCACAAGCCATGTTCTGCTGTGCACAAGCCCCGTTCTGCCGTGCACAAGCCATGTTCTGCCATGTACAAGCCATGTTCTGCTGTGAATAGGCCATGTTCTGCCAGGCACAAGCCATGTTCTGCTGTGCACAGGGCATGTTCTGCCAGGCACAGGCTATGTTCTGCTGTGCGCAAGCCATGTTCTGCCAGGCACAGGCCATGTTCTGCTGTGCACAAGCCCCGTTCTGCCGTGCACAAGCCATGTTCTGCCATGTACAAGCCATGTTCTGTCGTGTGCAAGCCACGTTCTGCCGTGCCCAGGCTGTGCCCCGGGCCCTGCCCCGGGCTCTGCCCCGGGCTCTGCCCGCTCCTCGCACCGCGCCCGCCCCGGCGGGGAAGCAGCGGGCCGGGGAGGGGGCGTGGCGTTCTGCCGTGCGCTGGCGGGGGGGGGAAACTCCCCGCCCCTTGCTCCGCCCCCGGCCTGACCCTCGCCCCGCCCATCGCCCATCGCCCCGCCCCTTCGCCCCGCCCCACCCACTGAGGCAGCGGCGGCCATGGCGGTGCGGCTGCTGCTGGCCCGGGCCCTGCGGCTGCTGCCGCGCTGCCGCCCGCCCCGCGTCCCCCGGCCCGACCCCCGGCCCGACCCCCGGCTCGCCCCGCCGCCCCCGCCATGGCGGCCCTGGCTGGCTTGGCTGCCGGCCGCTCGCCGCCTCCTGCGCGGCCCGGCCGGCGGGCTGGCGGCTGTGGCGCGGCGGGGCCGCGGCGGGGCCTGCCTGGCGCTGGCGGTGGCGCTGGGGCTGGTGGAGCCGCGCCTGGAGGAGCAGCGACGGGCCGAGGCGGCGTGCCGACACATCCAGGTGCGGCGTCCCCTCGGGGGGGCTGCTGCGGGACCCCCAGGCCCGGGCCTCCCGCTGGGGCACCCTCCGTGAAGGGGAGGGGAGGTCACTGGTGTGGGGAGCCCCTCAGACACCCCCCATGAAGGGCACGGGGGGTCCTTGCTGTGGGGAGCCCCTCAGAACACCCCCCATGAAGGGGAGGGGGGGTCATTGATGTGGGGAGCTCCTCAGACACACCCATGAAGGGGAGGGGAGGTCACTGGTGTGGGGAGCCCCTCAGACACCCCCCATGAAGGGCACGGGGCGTCCTTGCTGTGGGGAGCACCTCAGGTACACCTCTGTGTCTCCCCCAAGGAATTTTGATGAGACTGCTCTGAGCTGCCCTCAGGCACATCCCTGAAGGGGGCCCTGCTGTGGGCAGCCCCACAGCCACCTCTTCCTCCCCAAAAATAGGGTACTGGAGAAGTAACCCCTCACCACCCTAAAGCAGGTTATTGGGGGGGTCCTCACTGTGGGGAGCCCCTCGCTGTCACCTCATGGGGGTCTCATGTTGCAGGAGGTTGGCATCAAGCCCCCGTGTCCGTCCCCTCTCCCTGAGGCAGAGGGGAGCCCTGCGAGGCTGGGCTGGGCCGTGCTGGCAGGGCACCGGGGATGGACGGTGCTCAACATATTTCATGGGTAAAAATAGACCTTTGGTGCTCCGAGCCAGCTGTCACCTGCCCCGCTAACCCGCAGACAAACGTTCCCATGGAGGTTATGCCTTTCCCTGAAGTTTCTCAGGATGCTTTCTCCCCCTTGCCCTGGCTGGGTAGTTAACAAATTTATTAATTAGTAGTTAACAAATAAATTTAACAAATTTTCTGTCTTTCCCCATCCACTATCCCTGAATCTGTGTCATTTTGCCCTAGGACACATCCCTAGGGCAGCCACGGGCGGGTCAGGGTTGTAGCTCATGGAGAAGTGTGCTGGTTTGTATCGGTCCAGGTGACAGCTGTGGACCTGTAGGATGGTGAAAGCTGTGGTTCAACTCCAGAACAGCCCTCCTGTGCTTTGTTTCCTCTTGCCTCTTTTGATTTCCTCCCCCAGCTTTCTCCCATCACTGATTCACTCTTCTTCTAACCAACCCTTTTTAGTCGGCTGCCACAAAAGCTTAGGGCATTGTTTTTCCATCTGTTGTTGCTCTTAATTGGATTTTCTTTTAAATGCTGTTTTCCTGATTTATTTATGGAGGGGGAGAAAAGTGTAATAGTGCATCTCTTTTTAGAAGTATTTAGTTAGACTTGCCTTTACAAAACATATTTATGTTCCAGGTTAGCAAATGACTCCCTCTCCCCATTCCTCCTCTTCCCATGCATCTACAGCACCATCAGAAAGGGCATCTTTGGTAAAGACGGTTTTAGGGGTGATTTGTTTCAGACAAAAATACACAGTCTGCAAATTTTCCCTGTGGTTACAGAGATTTGAGCCTAATGGTTAGAGCCTGAATGTGGCTTTCAGGCTGGACCAACCCAACGGGACATGTAGTATCGCTTGAACAGTAAGGGAGTTCTTCGTTGGGAAGTCTTGAATAACTTAGAATCATAGAACATCTCAAGTTGGAAGGGACCCATAAGAATTTGAGTGGGTTTTTTATTGTTGTCTTTTCTTACTCGTTTCAGACAGTGTTTGTTGGAAAGAACAAGCCGCAGAAAGATCCCCTGAGCTCCTTCCGCTGGCAGGGCTTCAAGCTGGAGGAGTATCTCATCGGCCAACCCATCGGGAAGGGCTGCAGCGCCGCTGTGTACGAGGCAGCTATTCCTTTCTCTCACGATCGTCAGGGGTGTGCGGAGAGCAGCCGTCTCGCGGGGCGGGGGCCAGCCCTGCAGCGGGATCATGGCTCGGCTTCACAAGTGGCTGAAGAGGAGCCTGTAGAGAAACACCAACCGAAAGAGGCTTTTCCGTTAGCTATCAAAATGATGTGGAACATTTCGGTAAGGAGTCAGTTCTTAATCTTGTCTGTCACTGGGAAAGTCTGGTTGAAATGTTTAATGCTTAAGTGTTGAAAGTGCTAATTATGTAGCGCACGATGAGTGTGTCAAAACAAAGCTGTTGATATGTGACACTGGAGACGTTGATTGTTAGCGAACAGTCCCAGAGCAAGGTAATTAGCGTTCATCATTGCTCTGGAATCGGCATTGAGAGCTGCTGGTGGTGGAGTTGTTGGATGTGGAGGTGATGGTTTTGGAAGAAAAGCTTTTCTGAAGCTGGCTGTGCTGGTAAGGTATAAGAATGGGAAAGCCACAGCTGCCGGAGCTTTAGGAATCGGTGTCCTCGTCAGTGTCAGGACAGAGAGAGATTTTCCTCTGCACCGTGCAGCTGAGGTGTGAGTCAGTGGTGGCGGGGGTGCGGCAGTAACCTGTGCACTGGGTGGCCGTGCCGGGAAGTGGATGGGCGAGATCTGCACTAGTGTTTTGACTCTGGTGATCCAACCCCTCAAGGTGGCTATCCCACATTTAAAAAAATCCACGTGGCTTTTCCCATTGAAGAGTTATTGTGGCACTTGATGTGAGAAGTGGATATTCTAAGAGAGTCTTCCAAAATGCCAACATCTGAAATCCCTTGGGCTCCAGAAATACCCTGGCATTTAGCTGTGGACTTTTCCAGTCAGGTTTTAAGGTTGAAAGTGAGTGTTAATGTATAGCTCAGCGTGCTAACAGTCGAGGATGCATTTGAAGAGACAAATGGATTTCTTTCTGCAAGTAAAGGCCTTGCCACTTAAGTAATTAATTGCCTTCCCCAATTTTCAAAGTAGAGAAGGGAGTCCCTTCACTCTAGACTTAGCTGATCTAACTCCAGGTACAGTGCCAGCATCAGGATTATCTGCTTTCAGTCTGTATTGAGGTTGGATGATTTTGGAGCTTAACCCAATGTGGTGTGTATTTGCTGTTACAGGCGGGTTCGTCAAGCGAAGCCATCCTCGATGCCATGGGCCGAGAGCTTGTTCCAGCCACAGGGGTGGCCTTGGCCGGAGAGTACGGAGCCGTCGCTGGCCGCAGGTACGGTCACCGTGGAAACGGCGGCGGGTCGCAAACGGGGACGTGCTAATTTTACCCATCTAATTTTGCAGCACATCTGTACCGTTAAGAAGATGGCCAGAGGTTTCTATAATAGTTCCTGAAAGTAGATAAAAATGAAGCCTTGGGATTATTAATGGCTCGGGAGGCTTGTATGTGTGTTTTGTCTAAGTGACAGTGCCCTCAGAAGCGCTGTGCGCCTCAAACATCACGCAGGGACGGGCTGCTGGCTGCCGTGGGCATTTTTCTCCGGTGTGCTTTTCTCCAGCACAAGTAGGACACCGCATAGCAATACCGCTGTTCAAACAGTGATTTATCACAGTCTCGTTTACTCTGAGGAGCAGATTGTGGCACGGCTTGTTGGCGTGCAGGGAATACCTACCGCTAAACTGCACCGGCTTGGATTGTCGGAAGGGAACGGCAATAATTGGGGACCAGCTGGGGTCCTGACAGGTGACTGTGGCCAGGCACAGTTTCCCCGTGTGTAAAATGCACTGATATCTGCAGAGTTAAAGGCTGGGAGCAGCTCCTTCTGATTAAACATCATTTAAATGTGCATCGTGGTGCTTTTTAATTACAGAAATACACACCTACAATCAGTAACAACTTGACTATTAAACATCAAACAATTGGACTGTGAAACAATTAGACTGTACTATTTTAAAACTGGTTTGGTTGTACAATGGGTGCTGGGCAGGGAGGTGGAAACTGTTCTAGTGCAGGGAAACTGGTGAGAAAGAAAATGGAAAATGACTCGGTTCCCACTCTTTCACCCAAGTGAGAAGTGAGCAAACAACACGAAGGTGGAAAATCGCACAGAAACTTTTAAATTATCTCAAGTTAGCTGTCTTTTTGTTCAAAAACGCATCTTTTTGTTTGATTTGAAACAATGAAGTCCGCAGTCCAGATTGTCTGATTTAAATTTCAAATACATCTCGGCTGCCAATACAAATGAATAATGAATGCTGTGTGGTACATCAGTGCAGCAGAGCAGCCAAAGGGATATTTGACATTCAGGGGATGAGAGAGGAGAGAGATCTGTTTTGCAGATACAGATAGGTAACCTGCTTTTCATTGTAGTGAGTGCTTCCTGCCTGCGCCATAAAATAGAGGGTCTAAATTGATATGCTTAGTGTGAAGTTGACCTTTATTTTACGTCTAACAAAGTAATTGTGTTTGGTTTTTTTTTCTTTAAAGCTATTGTAGTTCTTTTTGAACTGAGAAGCAGCCTGTGACTAGCTCTGCCTTTGTCAGCAGCGTGGAAGGGCTAGTAGGGTTTGAATAAAATTAAAGGCTGCGTGTTAAGTGTAAGGGTTTCCAGCAAAGCTTCTTTTGTTGCGCTGGTAAAGCACCAATATTTCCTGTTCAACCATTGTATATAGGGAAATCCAGTTTCAAAAGACTCCTCCTAACAGCCACAGGTGAAGTCCTGAAGTACCCTCCGCTGCTGTGTCGGCGGACGGCGCTGCCTTGGCGATGGTTTGCTGTGCTGTGGGAAGCACCGGGGTAGATTTTGAACTCCAGAGAAAGTGCTGGGACCTGCCCGCTCCAGCGGTGGATCTGCTCAGGCTGTGGGTGCTCTGCACCCCCGCGGGAAACGCCGGGCTGAGGCGCTGGTTAGGAAACGGGCCGTGCGGGCAGGGAGGTTGCTGTCCGCCTTCTTTCTAACCTGATGGTTTCCGGGATGTGAACGTTTGAATGTTTGCTTAATGAGCAGTCCTGTAATCTGTACTGAACAGCCTTAATGCTCTTTCTAGTAAGGTTTTCACTGCAGAATAAACGTGTTTGCACACTGCTTTGGAACCCTGTGGTGGGGAGGACGGGCCATATTAATGAAAAGTAATTTCAGAAATGAGAGAGATGTGTCTGTGATAAATCAGAACTGACCAAGAGATCGATGTAATCGGTGATACCTGTATTTTTGTGCAGAAAACCTGTCCTTGGGAGGAAGAAGTTGCAGCCTCATCCGAATATAATCCAGGTGATCCGAGCGTTCACATCCTCTGTCCCTTTGCTGCCTGGAGCCTTCGCAGACTATCCCGATGTTCTTCCGTTAAGCCTGAACCCCAGAGGGATCGGTCACAGCCGCACGCTCTTCTTGGTGATGAAGAAGTAGGCAGAGAGCAGCTTGTTAATGCGACTCGGGCTTTTTGTGACACTGCCCTGCAGGGCTGTATATTCTGCTGCTACACGGGTCCTTGCAAAGAGTTGGCCTGGGCTGCTGCCAAAAAGCAGAGTATGCTCTTGGAAACGCCTCCTAAGACCCATTCCAAGTCCTTGAGATTTTAACTCTTGTTCAACAATGAAGACAAGCCATTCTTTTTAATAATTACCCCACATTACAGTAAGAAATGTGGAGCTTGTCCCCATTTGTCTGCCCTTCTAAGTCCGAACTTCACCCCTAGTCTGAACACGCTGCTAGAGACAGAGTAGAATCGGTAATGAGATTTGTTATTGCCCAGCATCTCTGACTTTCTCAGTTGGGTTTTGGTTTTGAATGGGTACTGCAGCGGCATTGACATAAAAGCACCTTCTGTTTCCCACTCTTTTGTTCTGCCTGCCTCTGGAGAAGTGCTCTGTCCTGTCTGTATTTCCAGAATATGTTCTTTCTCCTGATTAGCGCAGCTCATTTTGCTCATATGATCTGCATTATTAATCTGCTGCCTCTTTCATGCAAAATAGAACACTAGTCCGTAAAACCCTGTAATGACCACTGTATACCTGGAGCCTCTCGCCGTGCTGTTTAAGAGGCTTCTTTTATTCACGGTTGAACTCGGGCGAGAACGCTGAAAATTCAGTGGTGGGTGTTGTTGCAAAACAGGATTTGAGAACAGCAGCCAGGGGAGCGTGTCAGGTTGAGGCTGGGAGGTGGGAAGGCATCGTGGAGGTCAGGAAGAATTTGGCACACGCGAGCATGCCATATCCCCAACCAGACAGCACCGAGGTTGAACCACAAGCAATAAGCTTCCAGGATGCTAATTCAGAGGTTTTCCTTGTTTTGAGCAGTTATCCGTGCACGCTGCGCCAGTATCTGAGGGAGAGCAGTCCGGATGTTTGTCTCTCCACGATGATGATTTTACAGCTCTTGGAAGGCGTGGACCATCTTGTTCGACATGGAATAGCACACAGAGACCTGAAGTCTGACAACATCCTGGTTGAATTTGATTCTGGTACGTAGATTGCTGAGTATAAATGCCAATTAAGTCATGCACAGAAGTGATGCAGTCGTGTCAGTATTCACAGAAGTTTTACCCAGGCGTGCGTTTGGGGGAAAAACGAGCATCAAACCCTTTGAAGAGTCTCGGGTTTAGTTTTTAGCTTATTGCTTGCTGTCGCTGCCGTGCTGGGGAAGTCAGTTATTCTGTCTGTGCCTCAGGTTTGGATCATTAAAGTGGACTTGAAAGCAGCGTTGTGCTGTAATCAGATGGAGAGACACAGTGTATTGCTGAGGAGATGCGTTGCACAAGCACAGCGAACGTCAGCTGGGGCAGATGGGCGTATTGTAACACCACATTTGCTTCAGGCTCCTGGCTCTGGCATCTCTCAGCAGCCACATAGCACAGGGCAGTTCTTAAAATCCCACCTCATGGTCAGGTTAATAGTGCTGCACCCTGGGATGATGAAACATCACTTGGAAGGCGAGGGGAGCCACAGTGTTAAAGCCAAAAGCAGCGTTTTCATCGGCTTGTTCTCCTGTCAGCCTCTCTAACTGAGATTTTAATTACCTGAGCTCTTTTTCAGGGTGATTGAGATTTAAATGTTCAGGAAACAATAGCAGGCAGCCAGATCTGTGTAATTAAAGGTCTTGGTACAGCAGCCGTGAAAGGTTTTCAGCGATACTAATGCCATCCTTCTTTTGTTGAAGGAACTATCCTGACTGTGGTTAGGAATGATCGAAAGCATCGACTTTTCTGTATCAGAGTCTGGAGAAGTAATGATTCTGCTTTGCAATGTTTGACTTGTCATCAGGACAAGGACTGTTAACTAATGCAAAATTTCTCCAGCCTTTTGCTATAGCTAAGTATGTATGTGCCTGTTGATAGCTTTTCCTATAGATAAAAACAGAAAAAAAAATAATATATTCCTCCATCATGGATGAGTTTCTAACCTTATGTGTCTTCAATTTTATGGTATCTGCAACATTTTGTGAGACACACGTTCCATGGGGAGCAGTATTATCCTCTAAAGAGGAAATGGAATAACAACCTAATAATACAGAGGCAAAGAAGGAAGACAGCGTGTGGTCATGCTGATTCCTGGGGGTATTGAGATTGTTCCTGAAGACTGTCTCTGGTGTCCATGTGATGTGGTGTTTACTACAGCCCCGTCCTCCCAGACCTAACTCTGGTAGCCCTGTGTTGTTTGCAGCTGGCTGCCCCTGGCTGGTGATCACGGACTTCGGCTGCTGTTTGGCAGATGAAAACATTGGCTTGAGACTGCCTTTCACCAGCTCCTACGTGGATCGGGGTGGCAACGGCTGTCTTATGGCACCCGAGGTAAATCCCCCTGTGGTAATGCCTTGTGTTGCTGCTTGTCTGCTTGTCCTGCTGTCAGGACTAAATAGTTTCAGCCCCAGCTGCGATAGGAACTTGAAAAAGGGTGGGATTAGGTCTAGAAGCAGTGGAGGGGCTGCGTGCACGTCGCTTTGCTGTGATTTGTCCTTGAGCCTTCCCCCACATGCACACACCGATACTTGCTTACGTGGTCCCCGCTGGTGTGTGTTCATGGTAATACCTGCTGAAAGCCTCTGCGATCAGATCGATCGTTTTCTGCCCGTTCCTGCTGACTGACGTAACTCGGTCACGCAAGGCAGCACCCGTAGCTGGTTACTGCATAACTAATCTCACCCTGCGTCCGTCAGGGAGAGCCGTGTCCCCTAAAGCGGCGTAGGAGGTCCATGTCCTAAATTGCGTTACGCTTGTTAAACATCTCTGTGCTCATAAAAAAAGTTGTTTTTAAACCTGTGCTGAGCAGTTGTCGAACAGACACCTTGAGCGCGAAAAGGTGGAATGTAATCAGTCGGTGTTATGAGGCAGAATTGACCTTTCCCACAAAAACTTTGCTCTTTAGTCTTTTCTCAGGCCCCTTTCTATGTAGCTATTAAAGAAGTTTATGCAGTGTTGCGACAGTAGTTTTTGGGTGAAGTTCAAGGTGGTTGTGAAATGATTTACAGTTCCTTTTTATTTCTCTGATGATAACTGTAATAAAAGCGCAGGCACCCTTAACTGCCCGCTTGGCCTGCAGCACCTTGCCTCGCATTTCCTGAGTGCTGTGGGGTGTTGGCTGCTCCTGTCTGTCTGAGATCCCAGCATGAAATAGCCCTCGGGACTTTGTGAATGCTGGTCAGGGGCAGTGACTAAAGCCTAGGCGCAAGGACCAGGCTCCTCCCAGTGTCCTGGTGAGCTGAGCAGTGCCAAAGGCTTAGGGCATGCCAATAGGGAATATTTATGCCAGACATTTAGATGAAATATAGCTTTGGTTTCAGTCTCTCTCAGTTTATTACAGCAGAAATGCTGAATCAACCCTTGAAAATTAGTTCCAGCCCAGAGCCCACACTAGAGCTGGTTGTTGGAACATCCCCATCTCTGTGACAGGTGATCACAGCGTCACCTGGCCCAGGCACGGTGATCGACTACAGCAAAGCCGACGCTTGGGCTGTTGGAGCGATCGCCTATGAAATCCTTGGCCTGGCCAATCCTTTCTATGGCCACGGGGACTCGACTCTGGAAAGCAGAAGTTACCGTGAAGACCAGCTGCCAGGCCTGCCCGATCGTGTGCCCCGCGAGGTGAAGCAAGTGATAAAGATGCTACTCCAGAGGGATCCCGACAAGGTAAGAAACTGTTGTCTTGAAGAAGCCAAGTCTAACTGGTCTTCGGGAGTGTTGTTTGTAGATCCCTTCGCCCTGGAGGGCTACGGGTGCAGGACTGTAACCCGGGTATGGCTGCAGTCTAGGTAACGATCGGAGACAAACAAAAAGTCTTTGCTGAAGCGCAGTGCAGCCCCTCACGTGTGGCACTCGATAGTTTCAGGGATTTCAGCGGATGTTTGTGTTAGGGACTGGACCTTGAATTGGGGGGTTACATGCAGGTGCCTGATATTAATAGTCACAGCAAGGTTTTTATTTCACAGCAACCGTGTGGTGCCTTAGAGGAGGCCTGGGGGACCTTGGGCAGTGTAGATGCTCCACGCTAGTGATGTGAGGCAGGTGCAGCAGGGTCAGCTAACCTTCCCTCTCCTTTTTTTGCAGAGATTGTCTGCTAGAATTGCTGCTAACGTGCTTCACCTAAGCCTCTGGGGTGAAAGCGTTCTAGCATCCAAGGCTCTGAAACCCGACCAGATGATCGCCTGGCTGCTCTGCCAGTCTGCGGCCGCTTTGCTCATGGATGGACTGGTGGATAAAAGCCGGGTAGAAACCAAAATGAAGATGTGCTTTTTGGCAAACCTTGAGTATGAAGACCTCTGGGCAGCAATATTCCTGTTGCTGGCCTGGAGAAGCCGGTCTGAGTGATGAGTACCACCTGGGCCAGGACCGTGCAATAGATAAACAGCACTTTCTAAAGGCACATAGGAATTTGTTTTTTCTGTCTGCCTGGAATCATGTAGTGCTTTAGGGAACAAAACTGCAGGCCTGTGTTTAAGAGGTTGAGTTTATCTCTAGCAAGTGTTAGTACACACTGCTTTTCTCTCCCTGCTAGAGGAAATGCCCTTGCTTCATTACTCTCTTAGTATGAGGGTGTGTGGACCTTGCAGGTGTCCTGAGGTGCGTGGTTGGTTTTACTCACATTTGGGAATTCTTAATTCACTTTTAAGTTTTGTGTGTTGGATGAAGCCAGTTCCCTTTCAGAAGAGGGTGTGTGTGGGAGGAAGCACTTGTTTAGCTGCTTTTTGCACAGAAGTGTCACGGATTTAAACCATACACTGAGAAAGCCGAGCTGACGAAGGGACAGCAATCTTTCTTTTCTTAGGGAAACCAGCAGTGGTCTTAAGAGGATATTCCTCTGCAGCCACAGACGGATCTTGCTATAAAATGACAGCCTGAAAGCCTCCGAGTGAGGTGCTGCCTGGTAACATGAGCGTCAGGAGCTGCTCGCTTCTTAGGATAACGCACCATCAAATACCTCGCTAGTTGTACGCAAAATAGCGGAAGCCCATTGAACCCAAACCCACTTACATTTGTTTCTTGACTGTTGTAGTTGTGCAGTGACTGCTGCCGCGGGGTCCAAGGCTGAGTGAAACTGTGTCTAGTTAGGGATAACACTGCAAATGGATCGGGGCTGAGCAGCAGTGCCTGCTTAAAGAGTTTAGTGTGATGCTCTTCTGCTTTACTGACCTGTTTTTTTCTGTTGAGCAATGAAGTAATATTCTTTGGTCAGGGAGGATAGGAGACGTCGATGTTTGAACAACAACAGTTGTGTTTATGAAAACATCATTTGATTTCGTGTCTGTTAATTGTGTTTAGAGGAACTTGGGGAGAAAGTTATTTATGCTTGTTGCACAATAAATTGAAGATTAAGCTCTGCTGAGTGGGTTCTGTAAATCTAGTTCGTCTCCGCTCACAGGATCCAGGCTTTAGGCTGTGGAAGCCTTGGGGGCAGCGTAGCCCTGGTTCAGTGGTGTTGGAAAAGATCATTCAGCTCTTTCCACATTATTTTATTCCACCAAGTGAAGTTTCCTGAAGAGGGACGGACCTTGCCTCGTGAATGTGCCTGTTACGTACTCTCCTGAATGGTAAATCCCTGGCTGCTCCTGCAGTTTCCAGGCTGATGACATCGTGTGTCCAATGGCTGACATCCCTAAGCGTCACACGGTAACGTGCCCTCGAGGTCTTGCACGCTGAAACGGCGTCTTGTTCGGCAACAGTGCGAAACTGCCGACCAGGGAACGGCCCTGCTCCTCTTGCTGTGAACACAGCACACTGCTGGGGCTGTAAAGAAGGTCCAGAGCCTGGGAAATCACAGAAAATGAGCTCTCTGGGCAAAAAGTTGCAGAAAAAGAACTACTGAATCTTGATCTAACCCTAACCAAAGCTGCTGCTGTTTTTTTCTTAGATACTGAGTTCTTGCAGCGTGTTTTTAGCCGGGATGGCTGCCTTGGATTTGTGTGTGCGCTCTCCTGTGAGCTCTCTGCCCCTGCAGCAGTGAGGCCAGTTCCCTGGACACTGTCTCTGGAGTTTTTTGAAGAGTAAATACTGTCACTTTTTTGGTAGATCTCTACTCTGACCTCTCATTTTGTTCTGTTTCTCTGAACCAACAAGAGCTGGTTAGTCAGCAAGGCGCAGCTCTGCTTGTTGACACGCTGAGTCTTCCCTTGTCCCTGCAGTACCGGGCATGGAATACACACATATTCCATATCCAGACCAGCTGTGTGGAGCTGGCTTTCGCCTGTGAACAGATTCTGGGTTTTTTTTCCCCCTTGATTTTCCTCCCAGGTCCAATCGTTACACAAGTAGGGAGCCGAATTAGGAGCTGGAGCTACCTGATTTCAAGCGTGTCGTTATTAGGCCAACCAGGGTTTGATCTTTGCTGGTTAACTCCAGACATTGGAAACTTGCATCCCCTGGAAATCATCTCATTTCATCTCTCTGTCCTCAAAAATGGCCTAAAACGCTTGTCCCGCAGCACTGCCTCTGGTTCTTAAATCCCTATTATTGCTTCTCGTGTCTCGCATTTGGTCTGTCAACGGTTCTGCTGAGGTTAGACTTTTTTTTGTTTTCTTTCACTGCCAGCCTTTTGTTAATGAGACGTTTTTATGATTTTTTTCAGCACTGCGGGGGGCTTTTGTAAAGTGCAGTTTAAAAGTATATGCTGTTAATGCAACCAGTGCTGCCTTACTTTCTGCAAATGCCCAAGAGGAGCGAAACTGGAACATTTCCCAGGGCGTCCCTCTTGCCTTCTCATGCCGATCCCCAGGCAGGCTCTTGCCGGAGACGCTCGAGCCGAAGCCCCTTGCTGCCGTGTTTGTTGCCGGTGTTTACCTGGAAGCAGACGGTGCTGTGGGGAAAAGGGGGTGGCCGGGAGGGGGAACGCAAAGCCCAAGCCCAATCTCTGCCCTTCCCCGAGCCGCGGGGTGTCAGCCGCACTTTGAGCCCTGGGGAGTGCGGGGGGAGGCACGGCGGTGGCTGGCTCTCTGCCTGGCTGTGGTGCTTGCCACCACGCTGCAGGCTCCACAGCACCTCATTCTGCTCCGTGCGGGGCAGAGGGTCGGAGCCCGCGGGGCAGGATGAGACGCCTGCTCTGGGCCGCCTGCAGCCAGCCCCTGCCCCGGGAAGCCGGGCTCCGCGCTCGCCAGCTGGTTGCGTTTGCTGCGGCGGCCACCCCACGCCGTGGCCGGTGGCCCCCGGCTCTCCCGGCTGCCTCTGGCTCCTCGCCCGGCGCATCCACAGGGCTCCTCCAGCACCAGGGGCATGGGACCCCTTGCCGCTGGGGCTCGCAGTTCAATGTGCCCCCCAGCGCCCAGTTGGTGGCCCGGCCCGTGGGGGTCTGCTCCATGATGAAACTTCCTGTTCAGGCGTCGGCGGAGGGACTGGACGCAGCTTTCGTCGGCGTCCCTCTAGACACGGGCACATCCAACCGGCCAGGAGCCAGGTGAGGGCCAGCCCCGCTGCCAGGCTTTGCTCCGGGCGGCGCTGGCCTGGGGAGCTCTGCCATTTTCTCCAGCTTTTCCCCATCTCCCCAGGTTCGGCCCGCGCCAGATCCGGGCCGAGTCGGCGATGGTGAGGAGGTACAACGCCAGCACCGGGGCAGCGCCCTTCGACTCCCTGCGGGTGGCTGACATCGGGGACGTGAACGTGAACCTCTACAACCTGCCTGACAGCTGCTGCCTCATCCGAGAGTCCTACCAGAGGATCGTGGCCTCGGGCTGCGTGCCCCTCACCTTGGGTAAGGACCCTGCGCCTCCCTGCCTGGCCGCTGCCTCTCTGCTCATCCAAACTCCCTCTCCTCCTGCCCTCATGTGGTCTGAACACGGTAGAAGGTGAGCGATGAACGTGTCCTCTGCTAAATCATGGGTAAATCCTGGGTAAATTTACGTGCTCTCTGCTGAAATGAGTGCCATCGGTGATGTCTCTTGTAACAAAAATGGGGAGAACAAGTCAGCCAAGAGACTCTTTCAGCACACAGCCTGCAGCTCAACCGCAAATCCAATCAGCAGCATGCTTTTGGCGTCCTGTTGAGCAGGATCCAAAGCAAGAGCAGTCTCCGTCCCTCTGGAAAGCCTCAAGCTTGAGCGAGTGCCCAGCCGTGTGCTGCTTTGCACGAGGCGTGATTTGGACGCGTGTTCGAGTTTCCAGCTGTCGCAGCTTGGCATCGCTAAACGAAGCGAGTGTATAGAGTAATGAGGGGCAAGTTATCAGTTACAGCGTCCTCAGATGTGAATCAAGCACCTATTTATAAGCCTGGTCAAGGGTCCTGCAGCCGGGAGCCTCAGGTTTTCCTTTGGGAACAAAGCCCTGGGGTGTATAAACAAGTGCAGGATAAATGCAAGGGGGGAAAAAAAATCAACGGGGAACAAATGTAATGAGTGCTGAGCACCCCTTACACCCTCTTCCCTGTCCTGTTGCAGGTGGAGATCACACCATAACGTACCCCATCCTGCAGGCCATGGCAGAAAAGTAAGTTTCTAACCTGGGACTGTAGAATAAGGACCTAGAAGGAGCCTCGGGGAAGGCTCCTGGTGTGCTGGCCACGGTGTAGGCAGGGCCATCGCACACGGGGTGGGGACTGACGTGGCCACCCTGTCTCAGGCACGGTCCTGTGGGACTGGTGCATGTGGATGCCCACACAGACACTGGAGACAAAGCCCTGGGGGAGAAGATCTACCATGGGACCCCATTCCGGCGCTGTGTGGAGGAAGGGCTGCTGGACTGCAGGCGCGTGGTCCAGATCGGCATCCGTGGCTCCTCCTACGACCCCGATCCTTACAAGTATTGCCGGGACCAGGTAAGCTCAGCCGCAGGCATGCGCCGAGCGCTGCTTTCTCTCCCTGCTGTTAATATTCCCGTGTCATTGCTATTCACAGAATCACAAAATCATCTCGGTTGGAAAAGACCTTGAAGATCATCCAGTCGAACCATTAACCTCACACTGACCATTCTCAAGGGATCCACCAGATCCCTCAGCGCTGGGTCAACCCGACTCTTCAACCCCTCCAGGGATGGGGACTCCCCCCCTGCCCTGGGCAGCCCATTCCAATGCCCAACAACCCCTTCTGCAAAGAAATCCTTCCTAAGAGCCAGTCTGACCCTGCCCTGGCGCAGCTTGAGGCCATTCCCTTTTGTCCTGGCGCTGGTTCCTTGGCTCAAGAGACTCCTCCCCCCTCTCTGCACCCTCCTTTCAGGGAGTTGGAGAGGGCCAGGAGGTCTCCCCTCAGCCTCCTCTTCTCCAGACTAAACCCCCCCAGTTCCCTCAGCCGCTCCCCATCAGACCTGTGCTCCAGACCCTGCACCAGCTCCGTTGCCCTTCTCTGGACACGGTCGAGTCATTCAATGGCCTTTTTGGAGTGAGGGGCCCAAAACTGAACACAGTAATCGAGGTGTGGCCTCACCAGTGCCGAATACAGGGGTAGGATCCCTTCCCTGTCCCTGCTGGCCAGGAAGAAAAGAAACCGCTTGGCTTGCAGGACGAGTGCTCCCGGTGCACCGAACCATTAGCTGAGAATAAGAGGGGGGGCGGTGAGCGGAGAGTGCTTCAAGGTGCACCTCTGCAGCTTGGCTCTGGGATCAGGATTTATCCCAGCAGAAATCCGGGGCGGGGCAGGGGATGCTCTGCTTCGCCTGCCTTTCCCTGAGCGGATGCCTGTGTGTCTGTGCGCCCGCAGGGCTTCCGGGTGGTCCCGGCTGAAGAGTGCTGGAGGAATTCCCTGGTGCCGCTGATGAGGGAGGTGAGGAAGCAGATGGGGGACAAGCCCGTGTACATCAGTTTTGATATCGATGGAATAGACCCCGCGTACGCCCCGGGCACTGGGACGCCGGAGATAGCTGGGCTCACGCCTGCGCAGGTAAGGGGGAGGCAGCTTCGTTTCCCAGTGGGAAGGGGACTTTTTTGCTCCCATTAAAGGAGGTTGTGCTGCCAGCGCAGCAAAGCAAAGGGTTAGGGAGGGTTAGGGAGCATTTCATAGCAGGAGTGAGGAAAGGAAATGTTGAACTGATGTGATTTGGTCTGTATACGTTGGGTGGCCTTAGCTGCATATGGGGAAAGCAGAGCCCTGACAAGGTCAGATGTATTTCTTGATCCAAAATCTGTTTTTTTTTCCCTAGGCTTTGGAGATTATTCGTGGCTGCAAAGGCCTGAACATAGTGGGATGTGACCTTGTAGAAGTTGCACCGATGTACGATGTCTCTGGTGAGTCTAAAGGTGGTTGAGAGTAAGACGTGTGTGCCTGGCAGAGGCGGCTGACCGCCCTGGGGGAAAGCGGCTGGGCATTCATGGCTTGTTTTTTTTTCCCCTTTTTGTCTTTTCTTAGGTAACACGGCCCTCCTGGGGGCAAACCTGCTCTTCGAGATGCTGTGTGTTCTCCCCAGCGTGAAGACAATGTGAGGGCAGCTCCCGGGGCAGCGCAGCTCTGACCCCCACCTGGCCTGTTCCCCTCGACCGGTTGCAGTGAACGTGGGCTTTGCAGTAAGAAATAAATGCCATTTACCGCTAGAAAAAGTAATTTTAAGCTGACAAACTGTAGGTAGCAGATTGAGTTTGAACAGCCCATTTAACTGGTCGCTTTTGAGTTTGCCTAGGAAAGGAAAAGATGAGGGTAATGGTGTTTCGCCTCTGCTTTCACAGCTGGAATTACTCACCCGGCTCGTGGGGGCTCGTGGCAAAGCTGTCGCTGGTACAAGGTTCCTCCCGTTAAGCTGCAGCAGCAGGAGGATGAAGGCAGAGGAAGGGAGGGCAGCCAAAGGTGGAGAGTAGGGGGATATGGGGCTGAATTTCTGCCAGGGCTGACCGGGTGTCTCCCACGGCAGGAGCGGTTTAATTGCTCCTGGAACATCCGAGCTGACGCGGAGGTGAGGTTTGTTTATACATGGAAACACGGAGCCACCTCATCACACATTAAAATAGTTTATTTTGGTTGCGAATCTGTAATTGTCTTAAAACAAAATGACATCAGTGCCTGTTCACAAATACAAAACAAAACAAAAATAAAAAAGACAAATCTGCCAAATAAGTTAATTCCCTCCCCCCCTCCCAGTATCAAAAGTGCAAAATATGTACCTAGTTTTCAGTCCTACTTCTCAGGCTGCGTTAGTGCACTAGTTCCCAGCAGGATTTTGGTGGACAGCAGAGGGGAGGCGGGCAGCCGCTGCCCCCCACGCTCGCTCCAGGGAGGAGTTTTGGTACAACCTTCAGACTGGGGGCCTGTATCCCTTTGCTTCAGCTTCTGAGCGGTGGGGGCTCGCTCAGATCCGACTAGAGCAGTGCACTAGGACTGAATTTCCTCCATCTTTGGATTACAAACCACCATGTGCATAACAGGATCGCAGGTGCGTTTTGCTGACGATAGGATACGGGTCGAGCGGTGCCGGAGGCGGCAGGTTAGAAAATGATGGGGGCGGTGGGGGAAACGGCTCACAACTGCTGGGAGAGGGCGGGCAGACCTCGGGCCTAAAGCAGCCTCTGACCACACTCTTCTACAAGAAAGCAAACTCCCAGTGCTCCACACTGGACACTAAAGCGAACTAAACAAGGGGTTTAGAGCAGTTTGGCGTTTGCGTCAGCCCGTGAAAGAAGTTTTTCCAGAAAACAGCGACACAGGCCGAGTTAGTCAGACCTGGTTAAAAGCAGCGAAGGGCAGTTACAGCTAAAGGGGAGCTGTGTGCCCGTCCGGCCACAGCCAGCAAGGGTGGACTGCTGCAAGCACCCCTGAAGCAAAATGCAGTCTAAAAGGGGAGGTTACCTGTGCTAAAAAGAAAATGAAAAAAGGATTCCAGCAGGTGTGCAGCACACAAACTATTTTGAAGGCCATAGGCCTTCTCTTCTTACTTGGAGCAGGGCTGAATTCCCTTGCTGTAGCACAACTAGGCACTTCTTTTTAATGTGTCAAGGGTTTTCTCCTGGTTTCTGATTGGAAGAGACAGCAGAGACCCAGAAAGTATTTTTTTGCTTTTGCAAACATTTAAAAAAGTTAGCCGGCGCCTTCCACTGGGCTAGAACCTATCCTAGCCAGGTCCTGCACAGCAAGCTGCAGGAAGAGCACGAGAGTGCCACAGCAATCGCTCCAGCCAAATGAAAATGAAGTCTAGCAGTGTCAGGCCAGCGGTTCACTCCCCCTCCCGCTCTATTTCAGTGGTACGTGTGCGCCTCGGAAGCTCTTTGGCAGGGAGAAGACCTCGCCTTCCTTCCTTCCTTCCTTCCTTCCTTCCTTCCTTCCTTCCCTCTACTTTAGTGCCTCGTTCATGCAGCAGCACAAGCTGCGGCCTAGAATCCGCTGAGCTAAAATTAAGTAACCTCACATAAGGTCAGTTGGTAGCATCGTAGCCTTTATTTGGAAGTACATGATACAGGGTGTTTGAGATACCTGTGGTGGTCGAAGCATGCCAATCTGCTCCCCAGGGCGGGAGGAATGCAGCAAGCCAAGGGTTTGTGAGCAACTGGGTCATGTGGGCAGTAAAATGACTTGAGCATTTCCCGATTTCATGGGGGGATCGGCAGAGATTGGCATAGTTATTCCTACTAACTGGCTGCTCTGCTGAGATGGTAACTAAGGCGGCGAGGGCCGAGTGAGCTTTTAATTAACACCACGTGCTCCAGCAAGTGCTCTACCGTTGGGTTCAGAGCCCTGCGGCAACGGCCGCCCCACTCAGCTCCCCGTGCTTTGGCAGTGCTGCAGCCCCACAGCGACGTGCCACGGCGGGGGCTCGGCTCCGGCGCAGCAAGGACCAGCCCGGGCGACGGTGTCTGCCCCGGAGCGGTGAAAAGGAAGAACAAGCCCCACAGGGTTTCAGTCCCAGCCACGAAGAGAAACCCTGCTGCTCTGCTTTATCACTTGAGGAGTGGAAAGCAGCCGCAAGGCTGCTGCTCACCTTCCCTCCGCCTGAGCGGGCCGCCCCTTCCCCCCGCGGTGTTGGAAGTGGCTGTTAGGATCAAGACTGCTAGAGCAAAGCATAAACCAAACCTGCGCTTAACGACTGTTCTAGCTTCACACAGACCTATGAGTTTAAAAAGACAAAAAAACCCCCAACGCACACAAACAAAAAAAACCAAGGCAGCAGCCTGCATGTTGAGAAACAAAGGTTTGTGGCAAGAAGGAAACAGGTGAGAGGCTGAAACCAAGCATCTTAAACCCACGCCTAAACCAAAAGGAGTTTCACATGTAAGCGACAGTCTGATGATACAGCACTTCTGGGGCAACATTTCAAGAGTACAATCATCGAAGAATTAGGTTCCTTGATACAAAGAAAGGTTGGTTTGTACTACAGATGTAAGGGTGTGTGAAAGGAGCCCAGACCGACTCCCTAGCAGCTAGGTAGTTTCTTTTACACATCTACTGGCTCATAGCAGCTCACGCCTACAATCTGAGGACACAAAGTTATGGCTCTAGGATACATCGTCTAAAATCGACAGAAGCAGAAAGGCATCTGAAAAATCAACGTGACATTTAAATGGCTCAACACCTTTACAGTATTTATGGCCGTGCAAAACCCCTTCCCGGTTATGGTTTAGCTGGTGAAGCTGCACGTGGAACTGTGACACGAGGAGCATGAAACATGCAGATCGCCCACTAACCCGCACCACGGGTGAGTCCCAGCTACAGGTTTGCTACGAGGGAGATGCTCCCGACCGTACTCTAGATCACTTACCCCGGGGAAGGCCGATAAAAGCACGACTGCCTGGTGGGAAGAGGCCTTTCGGAAGGGCAGGGCCTGGGAGGGGCTGCAGGGTCTTGCCAGTGTTACACCATGCACCACGGGCTGAGCACACGGCGAAGGGGAGAGAGAACCACGACCCGACCTGCGGCACCGGCCGCGTTCGGCCCAGACCGAGTCACTGCGGCAGAGAAGTCACAGGTTTTTCTTCAACCAAGGTAAAACGAGAGATGGAACGGGGGCGACTTGGGAAGCAGATGCGGCAGGACACGAAGGGAAAAATGGACTTCTTGGCTCTTCGGTAGTACGGCGTCCAAACGCACGACGAGTTGGTGGAGGGAATTTTGGTGCGCTTGGCTGCGCTGCTGGGCTCCAGACGCAGGGAGATATTTTCTAGTCGCTGGCCCCAGGCGAGTTCATCTAAAACCTAAGGTCCATTCGTCACGCTTGTCTGTGTATTCCTGGAAAGAGTTGTCCCTTGTTGTCTTCGTAAAAAGTTTGTCCGTTAGAATCTCTTTAAAACCCCTCAGTCTAGTGCGGGCCATGAGGGGATATAGAACCTCTGTAAGGAACCCTCTAGGAGACGTTCCATCCAAAAGGACAATTTGTGTAATTTGTTTTTAATGGATCTAGATCCCGGGCTGCAGGAGGATTTTCCTCTGCCTTCCGTGGGTAGTGAGGAATCGTAATCCTCGCACGACCCCAGGGTTCCCCCCTCATCCCCTGATCTGTGAGGCTTAAAGAGGCAGAAGTATTTCTTGTGGCCATTCAGAGCCAGGACGTAGCCCGTGTAGTCGCGCTCGAGGAAATGCTTGTCGTACTGGTTTGGGATGGGGGCCGCATCCTGCGCAAACTCTAACAGGTACTCCAGCCATTCCCGGTGCTTGTCCAGGCTGAGGAAGGAGAAATGAAGAGAGCTGCTCCTGGGGGAAGAGCAGAGGAGAAGCAGGATTAGCACGTCTCCCGAGTCAGGCCGGATTCCTACTGGACAGGTAAGTGTTTGTAAACCAGGGCAGGCACAGAGCTGTGTCACCACAGCTCCTTTTTTAACCCAGTTCAGCACAGGTGATGATTATGTAGCGTGCAGCACTGTCATCCTTTCTATTCGTTAAAATGTAGGTACAGCCAAAGCGGCAGCAGCGCCAGACCTGTCCGGCCACCTCCACCTACTACGGCCAGGAAAGGCCGCTCGGTTTTCAGTGGCTCATTGCCACTAATGAGCGCAGAGGCTGCTCTGCTCACCAGAATTGTTTTCTCCTGGCAATCGAGCCACCACTGCTCCCAACTCGTCATCAGAGCAGTGTTACACAAGTTGTTAAAACAGTAACAGAAACCCAGGAGAGGGCTCCAGCCTACCCTGTGAACGTGTAGACTTCCAGGGCAAACTTCTGGAGGAGGACGGTTTTGGTCGAGTTGGACAGGATCAAGACCACGTTCATGTGCCCCGGCCTCAGGCGTACCAAGTTACTGTTGTAGTTGATGTCTGTTAGCTCAGTCACCTCGACAAAACCCTTTTTGGGAATCCTGCTGCAACAAAACAGTGACTGAGTGAAAGCGGAACGAGGGACCAGGAGCGGCTGAGGATGGGGAAATCGTGAACTCGTTTCCCACCCCCTGTGCCCTGCAGCTAAAGCCAGTTTAATCAGTGCAATGGCCAGACTTGTGTCTTCCTCAGTGAGTCAGTCAGACCTTCACCTTTCCCTGAGGATGTCGTCTGGGGCAAACTCATGGGAATCACTTCATAACTAAGTTTGTGCACCCCTGTCCGTGCTGGCCTGGGTCCTGGCTGAACACCGCTCCCGCCCACCTCGCTGTGCCCACACAACGACTGCACTATTCTGGCACTTCTCTGCTGTCCACCTAACGCTCCCCAAGCAACGCTTCAGCAGGAAATTTCTGGAGAAATTAGAGAAGGAACCTGTTACTCTCTTTGCTGAAGCTCGTGTCGTTCTTCTCGGTCTTTGCGGCAGTTTCTTCTTTCTCAGAGGGAGGAGAGTCCCTTGTATCACTCGAATCGCTGCAAAGGAAGGTTATTTTGTGTGTGTTTAAGGCACCAGATTGGATTGAGGTGCTGTTGGCTGGACTGTAAGATCCCCTAGGATCTTGGCGTGCACTCACCTGAAAGCCTGAACAATAACAGTGCCAAAGAGAATGAAGAGCGCAGAGAAGAGCAAGGACAGCAGCGGCATCATTTCTCGCCTGAGGGGAAGATTTGCAAACAGCAATCAGGTCCGCAAGTTGCATGGTTTCTGCTCACATTTCAGTTCCTGTCTGCCTCAAGTAATACCATGCAGTTTCCCCAGACACTCAAGCTTGTTTTCTGGGGTCTTAAGGAGGATTAAGATTTTGAGCACTGTCCTGCTCCCACCCAAAAGGAGGAGGACCAAAATGGATGCATTTAAAAATAAGGCTGTGGGGAAGCTGTGAAAAACAACAGTCGATTCGTGTTTTCAGGAATGTAATGTCCATGCTCAGCCTCAAGGCCAGAGTACCCAGTACTCGAGGCAGAAACTAACATCACCGTGGTGTCACCGCTGTTCACCTAAATCTTGAGAGAATACAGGCACCTATGTGTTTTGATATGTTCTCAATTCCTGGTAATAAGAACCCAGTTCTAATATGCATCTGAACAAGATAGCAGCAATCCTGCTCCCTGTTGAGACTCGTTAACACCCAATCCATACCAGTTACTGTGAAACAAACTGTCCCAGCAGTCCGAGATATAGTCCAGCACGGAGTAGAGCCATCGGATAAGGAACATCTGTTTAAAAAGACAAAAAGCAAATGAGAAACCTGCTACATCCAGAGCCCTGACAGGACTCCCACCCCTTAAACAGAACCCTGGGCCGAATCAGCTTCAGAGCATGCCACGAGCTTCCTTCCGTGAGTGAGAAAACTTGTAAGAGTCTTGCCTTGGTATTTTAAAATATAAATAATGCCTGTGAATGACCATAATGGGACTGTCCAAAAAGGCAAGGCAGTTGTCAGGCAGATGAAATGGCCGGGCACTTACAGGAGCGAGTTCGTCATTCAAGTCTGCCAGGACAGTCTCTGAAGACAGAAGGCCGGGGTCTGTCCTCAGCTGGTCCAGAAGATCCAGGAGGATGAAGTTGTCCTCTTTGCTGCCCTGCCAGGCCTCCTCCAAGGTTTTATAGGCAATCTTCCCTGCGTTATTCCGTCTCTCCAAAATGACCACCTGGACGAGCCAATAACACCGCAGATGTCAGAGAGGAAGGTACTCTTTACTCGACAGATGTTATGCTTCAAATCACCGCTCAGAATTAGGTGTCGGATCGAGGTAAAGCATCCTACATAAAGTGATGCAAGTTAGAATGACAGATGAAAAGAAGGGGAAAAAAAAAGGAAACCCTCACAGCTGATTTTCCCCGATACTTCTCCTCATCCATCAGCAAGGTGTCCGCAAACTCCGGCTGCCGATCATTATAGATGTGCACAAACTTCAGCGTGTCCTTTGTGTTGGCCACAGCAAAAGTCAGAAACGCCTCATAAGCCTCAGCAAACTTATCGCCTTCTCCGGTAAGTAAGACCACACAGTGCCTAGGCAACACAATGAGATGGAGGATTAGGAGCCATTCTGGATGCGAGAGGAAACAACCGTCCCCTTTCCACCAGCCAGAATGATCCTGAAGAGCCAGAAATCCAATTTGTTTCTTCCAGGCAGCCCGCTCCTGCCTTCCGTGTACTGAGCTCCCCAGCCTGTCACCCTGTTCCTCCTCCCTTCCACCTGCACTCTGCCCAAGGATGTGCCTAGTAAGGCAGGAAAACTATCAAATGATTCAGATAGCCAGCATGATCCAGTGCAGTTGTTTCCCTTCTCCCTCAGAATCGAACAAAAGGCGGCTTTAGGAGCCTCAGGGAACAAAATGGGGGGGAAGTGTCACCCGCGGAGCCTTACTTTCGCTGACGGTGAGACTTCTTCACGGGACACAGCTCCTGGAACAGCCTCTGGCTGGTGAGTCTGGCCACCATGAGGAACTTATTCTGGGAAAGGAAGTCGTCAATGAGCTGCTTCTTCATATCTCGTGCCTGGTGAGGACAAAGAAAGCAGAGGTCAGAACCGAGCAGGATGAGGAGAGTAAAGCTGTTGCAACGTTCTTGTTTGAAGCCTGGGGAAGGCTGCCAGCCATCACAGTCCTCGCTGAAATCACCCGAGATGTTTTGAGGCCCTGAGACTGAGAAGTGACCTGCAGCCACCCTCCCCGAAAGGTCAGACACTATAGCTGAAGCCTGCTGAGCTTCCTCCCTCCTCAGGGTCGCTCTCTGCTTCCACAGAAGCCCGAGTTTAAGCTGAGGATGAATGCTCTTACTCTGAAACGCACCACCGACCGACCTCTCATCGCAAGCTCGGTCAGAAAACCTCAGCGTCCATTTCATATAAGCTCTCGGAGAGGGCTCTGAGCAATACCTGCACAACATCAGCGGGCCTGTCGACGTGCTCCTTGAAGATCATCATGGTGGGAGTGTAGACGTTGATGTTGTACTGACTGGACAACTGCTCAGTGCCTCGGAGCCCGACATACACGTACCCAAAGGACAAGTAGTCGCGGTATGCAAAGGCAGTCAGCTGGACGGGAGGAAAGCACCGGTGTGTGTTTACGTTAGAGAGCAAACAACATTTTCTCCCCCGAGTGCTTGTGGAGACTGCCTCGAGAACACCTCCCGCTGTTTAAATGTCACTGGGCACGCGCTGCAAGAGGCAAAAAGCCCTTCCGCTCCCTGGCTGAGCTGCAGTTTGCATTCTCTTAGTCACTGTACAGGAAGCCTCAGTGGATCCACAGCTTTATTTTACAACCTGACATTTTGCATGGTAGCAGGAGTTTCTTAGGAAACAGGCTTTCCAGTAACCCAAATTAGATGTGCCACAAAAATCTCTCGTTACCAATAAAGGTTGGGACGTGCCTCTGTTGCCGCAACCTCCGAAACCCACCCGCACCTTCGCATCCGCTAAGGGTGCAGCCCCGACAGGACAGAGAAACAAACTCTTAATGAAGTTGGTCATCTGGCCGTGCCATTTTCAACTGACACAAATCAACTTGCTCTCCCCTAGAACTGGCCAGTAGTATTTACAGGCATCGGTCTGCCTCTGCTCACAGCAATATCACATTTTCTTTTGGAACAGCTGGATTTATTCGCAAGTCGAGAATGCAGCGATAGAAATCACATTACCTTGTATAATAATGGCACAACTGGCATATGATCAAACAGAAGGACGTGGGGCTTGTTTTCTTTCTTCCAGTTGGAGAGAAAGCGGATGTAGTTTTTATCTGTAATCTTTAAATAGAGTCAGAACGTGAGTTTAACCTTGGAGACGTTAGACACATGCAGTGCTGCAGGATTAGGTGTCTGAATGAGAACTGAGCCTGGAAGAGCTGTCCAGGTGTTACACAAAGCAGACTGTGGGTTTGTCTTTCCAACAGGGATGCCTGAGCTGTGCTTTTTTCATACAGGACATTAGCTGAAACCATCAGTCTCAACCCCACCAACCCTCTTAGTTACTGCACCCTCTGCTGATGCTGTTTCAAGTCCATGCTGATGCCCCTTTCATTCTCCTAACTGTCCATTGGGGCCATATGCTTTATATATGGTGGGAAGCCAAGGCTAACAGGCACCTCTGAGCTCCAGCAAACCTGCTCTGTTTCAGCTGCGGTATCTCTCCGACCAGAGGACGGAGATAAAAGGGAGATCACAGCTCATTTAGGGGCCCCCAGGGAGAGGAGCAGACTGCCAGCTCTGCTTTTGATGAGCTGTGGGAGGTGAACTGGCTGCTTTAGCTGAGGAAGGGGACAGCAGACCCTGCTTTTGGGGTGAGAACTCAAATACCTGGAGGACAGCAGGCCAGGAGTCTGTTGGGAATGGCGGCCCTTGCCGAAGACCCCAAGGGAAAATGAGGTGAGGTGAAAAAGGCAGAAGACAGGCAGGTGAGAGCACGATGGGGGCTGACCCAGCCACAGCGCACTGGAAGGGGGGGTGGCTGCTTTCAGATTCTGCCAGAAATAACTGAGCAAGGCCAAAATGCAGGAATTTTTTATCTAGTAGGAGGTTTTACCAATAACTTTGAAACACTACCAGCTCCAGTTTCAGAGCTCCGAATCAAAACTGGATGAAACAAACAACAGGTCTTTGGGTGGGTGTTTTAGCACACAATGCCTCCAAGTTGGTCAGTGGTCCTGAGCTTCATAGAATCACAGAATCATCTTGGTTGGAAAAGCCCTTGAAGCTCCTCCAGTCCAACCATTCACCTCACCCTGACCGTTCCCAACTCCACCAGATCCCTCAGTGCTGGGTCAACCCGACTCTTCAACCCCTCCAGGGATGGGGACTCCCCCCCTGCCCTGGGCAGCCCATTCCAACGCCCAACAGCCCCTTCTGCAAAGAAATCCTTCCTAAGAGCCAGTCTGACCCTGCCCTGGCGCAGCTTGAGGCCATTCCCTCTTGTCCTGGCACTGGTTCCTTGGCTCAAGAGACTCATCCCCCCTCTCTGCACCCTCCTTTCAGGGAGTTGGAGAGGGCTATGAGGTCTCCCCTCAGCCTCCTCTTCTCCACACTAAACCCCCCCAGTTCCCTCAGCCGCTCCCCATCAGACCTGTGCTCCAGACCCTGCACCAGCTCCGTTGCCCTTCTGTGGACACGCTCGAGTCATTCAATGGCCTTTTTGGAGTGAGGGGCCCAAAACTGAACCCAGTAATCGAGGTGTGGCCTCACCAGTGCCGAATACAGGGGTAAGAGCCCTTCCCTTTGCTGGATGAAACCCCAAGGAAGGAGCAGGGCAGTGAAATCCAGCAGGCAGGCAGGGCACAATCACAGATTCCTAACCTAGGGTAGCTTTCGTATGGCTCTGGCAGCCACAGCGTATTACAGCTGGGAGAGCAGCAGGAGCACAAAGGTGTTGGCATAACGGTGTGGTAGCTGGATTAGCCCTTTTGCAAGGAGCAGTGTTATGGAGCCATGCTGTGCCATTGCTTCCATCAACTCAGGGGTTTGTAGCTGTAACTACAGCTCTCAGAACGTCTCATTTCACCAGCCTCAGCTGGATCTCCTTGTGTTCGTGACACAGATCAGCTCGGGGGCTGAATTAAACAATTACCCGCCGAAACAGCTAAGGAGAGATGAATATCCTGACAGACGCGAAAAGCAGCACGTGTCACTCTTACTAGAGCGTACCTTTTCTACGAGATTCCCTGGCAGAAGGTTCTCCACGAATTGCCGCAGGTTTTCTCGAATGACAGCGTTGTGGAAGAAGGTTATTTTCCCATTAATGAGCCCTAGTATGGACGGTGTGCTGTGTGCACCTAGGTGATGGGCGAGGCGCCTTTCATACCCAGCATGAACGACTCCGATTCCCACTCCTGAAAAAGGAGAGCGGGTTCACATGAAAGATCATTGATGACCCAAAACAGTAGAAAACTGAGGTTGAAGACCTGTTCCCTTGCCCAGCAGTTATTCATGGGACTGCCCCTCCTAACTCTGTACTTCCCTCCTCTTGCAAGCCTTGAAAATTATATTTAAAACTCACAGCTTTATCTAGGGAGAGAGAACACGCTGTCCTCTGTTGTTCTGTCCACTGGTATTTCATGTGCTACCTTAAAACTTCAAGGAGAAAAGCCTTAGTAAGTGGGGAACTGCACTGCCTGTGTCTCCCGCTGTTGAGTCTACGTGCTTTTATGGAAGAGCATGCAGACAATATTTTCAGGGACAACAAGGAAGCTGGGGGTGGAGGGGCAAGTATAAAATACCCCCTTGGCATCCAGATGTGTTCAATGAGTTTCAAAACTTGACTGTATGGTAGTGGCCCTAAAGTCAAGGACATATTCTGCAGGGATCTTTGCTTGTCAAAGCCATCCAAGTGCAGGACAAAGAGCAGCACAGCATTCGTGCTGGTGGCCTAAATTCGTGGTGGTGTGGTCAGCCCTCAGCCACGCCATCATTATCATCGGCGTCAGACTAAGCCACTCGCCGTGAGGATGGGAGAAAAGGCATCTTGCCCTTGTGATCTACAGGACTAGTTTTCTCCTCATTTCTAGCATACAGCCTCACCAATGATGATGTCAGTAACACACGAGAAAGTGTTAGGATAAATCCCTGAGGAAATCTACGGATTAAACTCACTCCTCCAAAGCTGAAGGGAATCGCCGCAACCTCGCGGGGTGAGGGACACACGCCCAGCCTAAACGGCCTCATCCTTACCCAGCACCTCCAATTCCTGAGCGACCTCCTTCCACACGGGCTCGATGTGGATGCAGCTGAAACACCAGTCTGAGGTTATTTTAATGAGGTAAGGTTTCTTGAAACTATCTGGCACGATTTCATTGATGTAGTGGGAAAAATGAAGCAAATACTTCTCGTCGGAGGTGTCGCGCCTCTCCGAATTAAAGGGGAAATGGAAGAAGGACTCATCAAAATAGAAGCCTTCGTGGAAGTGGTGGAACTGGCGATGCTGGTGCTGAGAGTAGCCCTGGCTTTCCCCGGCATCTCCATAGCGATCAAAATTTGCCCTCTTTTCCTCATTGGAGAGAATCTGGGAAATAGATGATAGAAGAACTGAAACTGTGAGGGGGAACTGCCCTGACAATAATCCCTTGGTAAGTAACTGCCGCTGCATAAGAACAGGCTCCAAGGGAACGTGCAGCCTTTGCTGTGCATTGAGGGATAAATATTCTGGAAAAGGGAACCATCACATCGCCTCCAGGCTTGCTGCAGTAAATAAGGGTAAAAAAAGCCAAAGCCCAAAGAAAAGGAGCCTGTAAATCAAGACTGCTGTACCCATTTCCGACACCGATTGCTCCTTGAGCCTGAACGTCACAGCGTCTGAGCATCGACACTCTTTTCTGGAATGGCTTTTGCTGGCATCTACTTGAACAGCGAGGGTTTTCTCAGCGCACTGGAAAGCACCAAAAGTTTTACCGAGCAGCCAGAAGCCCCACAGAGAAACTGCATCTTTCAGCTGGAAAATGATGATTTGCTTTTGTTTCTGCGGGCTCAGCTTGCCTGCTGTGGAAGTATCGGGTCAGCCGCCACAAACTGGGGCAGCCACTTTGGAGAGCCACGCAGGAGCAATGCGCAAATAACTACTTATGCAAAAAATAATTTGAAGCGACTAAAGCCCTGCAGTGATTAACGTTGCTTACATCACTCCCAAAATGCTTATGTGGAGGCGTGACACGGACAAGACAGCCACCCAGCTGTGCGGGGCTGAGCAAATACCTGCTCCTCCCTCGTTTGAGGCATTTTAGTGAGAACAGGGCAGACCTGTAGCAAAATATTTGCCAGCCCACGCTGGTGACATCCTCTGGTGACATTCTGTCTGTTGAGAAAAAAGACTAAACTTTTCTGGTCAGTAGTGTCCACCTCCACAGGGTCAAGCACCTTTCTGTGTGTACACAGAAAAAGCACAAAGCCCCATACAGAAAAATAAGGTCACTTCACTTTTAATGACAGCACGAGTTTAGCAAGAAGAGCATGTTACCTCGTAGGCCTTGCTAATCTGGATGAATTTGTCTTCTGCTCCCGGGTCTTTGTTTTTGTCAGGGTGCCTACGAGGCAGAACCAGAGGAAAAGAGGGTCAGCAGTTCCCCAGGGGGGACAGCGAGCTGTCAGCCTCCGTTCAGAGGCGAGCAGGACACAGACAGTTAGGGTGTGCGGTGGCAGCACCCCCTGAGGCCAAGATGAAGATTTTATATGTGCTCTCCCTGGCCAAACCTCATCCCAAAACGCAGCACCAGGATGTGTTCCGTGTGCCTGCAGCTCTGTCCCTCCATCTGATCTGTCGCCAACAGCCCGAGCCCAGGACAAGGGAGTGTGTATCTTTCCTACCCACAACAGCGATGCATCCCTCTGCTCCCGCCCTACATATCTCCTGAGTTCTTCCTGTAAACCACTTCCCGCCACAGCCCTCGGGGATGTCTCAGGCAAAACTCTGCAGGCTCTAAAAGCTCTGGGTGAGGCTATTTTCCAAGGAAACCCCTCGAGCCTGCTCGTCGGTGTGCACCACCAAAGCGAGGGGCACAACATTTGTGGATCCAAGGCGTTTCCCTCCCACGGCACGGGGGTTGAGTTGCCCTTAGACATCGATGTATCAAACTGAGACTTAGACCCTGGTGTATTAAAGGTTCCCAGCTGATTCAGGGAGAACTTTTTCCCCCGTAGCCAGGCTCCGGGAGGGTTTTATAGTTTGGATTGATAGCGTGAAGGCATCTGCTTGGTTTCAGGATGACTCGTGGCCTGGGAGGAAGACCCATCGCTCGTCTCGGACCGCCTGCGGAGCCTCGCCTGGCGCGGACAGCCAGGGAGGGTGGCTAATGCCACCACCCAGCCGCGCTACCCGCTCCTCAAACCGCAGCGGCCTAGCTCTGTCAACCGAGAGGACGCGAAACGACACCGCGTGTCTGTCCCACCGTGTCCATGTGTCCGGCCCGCCACGGAGCGGGATCAGAGCCCGGGGCGGAGGGGGGGCACGTACCATTCCCGGGCGAGCCGCTTGTAGGCCTTCTTGATGTCGGCCTGGCTGGAGCTCCGGCCGACCCCCAGGACGCGGTACGGGTCGAAATCCCCCGCCGCCGCCGCCGCCACCTGCGCTCCCAGGGCCGCCAGCAGCAGCGCGGCAGCCCAGGCCAGGCCCGCCCGGCCCAGCTCCATGGCTCCGGCGGGGCGCGGCGGGGACGAACGGGCTCCGGCGCTGAGGGGCCCGGCGAGGCCCGCGGACGGGCCGCCCTCCCGCACCCTGCGCCGCCGCTTCCGGCGCGCCCGCCCCGCCGTCACCATAGAGACGGCGCCGCTTCCGGTCACCGAGGCGAAGGGCCAGAGCGGCGGCGGCGCCATGGAGGAAGCGCAGCGGCGGGCCCTGCGGCGCGGGCGGGCGCGGCTGGTGGCGGCGCTGCGGGTGGCGCCGCTCTGGGACCCGCTCGAGGACCGCGGCCTCTTCACCCGGCCCATGGTCGAGGAGCTGCAGGTGGGCCGGGAACGGCCCCCGTGTCCCCTCAGCCCCGAGGGAGGACCCCGTGTCCCTTCAGCCCGGGGAGCGGCTGACGGGGTAGCCCCTGTGTCCTCTCACCCTGGTGACAGGCCTAGGGGGGGTGTGGGGTGGCCCCCGTGTCCTCTCAGGCCCGAGGGAGGACACCGTGTCCCTTCATCCGGGAGACAGGCCCAAGGGAGGGCCCTGTGTCCCCTCAGCTCCAGTGACAAGCCCGGGAGGGGGTTGTGTGGGGTGGCCCCCGTGTTCTCTCAGGCCCGAGGGAGGCCCCTGTTTCCTCTCACCCCAGTGACAGGCCCAAGGAAGGGCCCCCTGTCCCCTCACCCCGGTGACAAGCCCAAGGGAGTGGCCCTCATCCCTCCCCATGCCAGGCCCTGCAGGTAAGAGGTGTGAGACCCCCACATCTTGTCCCTTCTTGTCCTCTGCCTCAGCCAGTGCCAGCCATAGGGCTTTCTCCGTGGCTCCCTATCCCAACCTGGTGACAGGCTTAAGGGGCCCCCGTTTCCCTTCTCTGTTACTGGTGACAGGCCTGGGGGTGTCTTACCTTGTCCTGCGCACTGGTGACAGACTGGAGGGTGCCTGTTTGTCCCCTGCGGACAGGCTGGGGATGCTCCCACTTCCTCCAAGCCCTACAGTGGGCTGCAGCTGTGTGTCCCTGTGGAGGCAGCAGGTCTTGGTGGTTGGCTGGGGGTCGAGTGGCTGCTGGGGGTCTCTGTGACAGTGGCTGCTGGGTCCTTGTCTCATTCAGCCTGTGCAGATGTGCTCGGTGTGGATCCCTGTATTCGCCCCTCTCTGGGTGCCAGTCGGAAGGGCTGGCTGGTCAGTGAGCCTTCGCTTGGGGTGAACACACGTTGTCTGGGGTTTTTCTCCTCTGCAGAGCGCTGGCAGCCGAGGAGAGCAAGCACGGCAGCTGGTCATCGACCTGGAGACTCGAGGGAAACAGGCTTTTCCCATATTCCTCTCGATTCTGCGGGACACCGGGCAGGGTCACCTTGCAGACATGCTGATTGAGGAGTGCAGATGCTTGCCAGCGCCGCCACAGCTGGTAGACCTGAGGCCTGTTGAGCTGGAATTACATGGAGAAAAGCCGAATAAAAGTAAATATTGAGGGTGCAGTTGTTTTCTGGGCAAACAGCAACATGGGGGGTGGCAGCTGGGATCCCTCTCATCATGGGTAATAATTTATGAAGTCCTGATCTTTAATATCCAGGAGCATGGCTTGCAGAGGTCACTACACAGAGAATGTTGTGCTTTTCAGTAGTGGAAGCTTTTAAGCTCAGGCTATGTGCTCATGATGTTAGGAGCTTCCTTCTCTGTATTTTTGCACGTAACCTCCATGGTACTTCGGTGAAAATGGATTTTGCCACATCCTTGCCATCTCACGCTCTGCTGAATCTGCGGGCAGATCCAGCTTGTGAGGTTTTAAGAAGAAACTTTAGTCTGTCGAACCCTGTAAAGAGGAAAATGGACGTGGGAAAAAGGACACAATGTCATATCACAGCCTCGCAGCAGGGTCACTGCAACAGGTGGCTGTGGGCTCAGGTCCTTCTGGGGACCCCACGCTGGTTACTTGTAGCACGAAATTTAAGGGGGAGAGGGTGAGACCTGACTGTCCCGTGTCATTACAGGTGTGAACCTTCCTGAACGTTTGTCCATCCCGGTCCAAGCTGAGAGCGAAAGACCTCGAAAACCTCCCACGCCAGCCCAGGGTAAGCTGTGTCTCCAGCTCTCCCGGAGGGACGGCGTGCCAAACGCTTGTTTCCAGCATGTGGCGGGCTGGGAAGGGGAAATTTGTACGTGTTGCTGATGTGCCACGGGTGACAGGGAAGGATTGACATGAATTCTAGGAGGAAGGTGTGTAACGTCTTGTTGTGGGGTGCAGAGAGCTAAATGCTGTGTCTCTGTTGCGTGTTGTAGGTTCGGCTGTTGACAAGAGGAACCATGATCTGGTTAGTATTTGGTTAGGCTGAAAGTGTTCCCTGTTAAGCAAAAGCTCCGTGCCTTGTGGGTGACCACCAGGAAACAGCCCTGGAACAGCCGGTTCTTGCTTTGTGTTATCTGAGCAATCCCTCCGAGACTGACGCCGCTGTAACGGGGCCGGTCGGCTCAGAGCAGGTCAGTCATTAGCCAGCTCCTCCTTAAGATTACCGCAGCTATAACACAAATAACATAAAACTAAAGCTTGCACTTAATTTCCGAAGGCACCAAGTCACGTGTTGTCTGCAAAGTGGTGTTTAGACTTTGTAGTCATGGCGTTGAGACACAGACGGCAGGAAAACAATAATGAACACGTGCAGCATGCTTTGGTGCGTTGGGAAACGCGCAGGAAACGAGTATTGTGAATGTGTCTGGAGCTGCCTTCTGACAGCCTGAGGGAATAGTTTGGCTGCGTACGCGCGAGGCTCGTGGCTGTATCGGTGCAGGTGTTTGGGTAGCCCTCATCAAGTTCCTGTGGTGCTGTCGTCGATGGTAAAGCTGAGTCTCCGGGAGATTTATCTGCCTGTTCTCTTGGCTCCTCGTGTGGGCTTTTGTGGTGAGGTTTGATGAGGATGCCTAAAAAAACTCCCAGAAACTTCAACTTGCCATCAGAGACGCTGCCAATAAAGAAGCGACCGGTTTTCCGCAAAGGTAGTCCCTGATTCGACAGGTTGTTTTGTGTTCTCTGGCTGCTGATAACAAGATGCGTGTGGAGAATGGATGCTTTTATCTGTCCCTAGGCCTGGAGAGACAAAAAAGCTGCGAAATGAGCTACTTTAAGGACTCCCGTTCCTCATTGTGTCCCGCTGGATTAGCCAGCAAGCGCTCCAAATAAGAGGGTGTTTAATTGCGACGTGTGCCTGCCAGGTTTACGAGCTGAAAGCAGACCCGTGCGGACACTGCCTGATCCTCAACAACGTCAACTTCAGTAGAGACTCAGATCTGTCGACTCGGGACGGCTCCGACGTGGACTGCGAGAAGCTGGAGAAGCGCTTCAAGGCCTTGCGCTTCGACGTCCTGACTCGGCGGGATCTGAAAGCTCAGGTGAGGCCGGCCGTGTCCAGCTACCACAAGGTGAGCCCCCAGAAGCAATGGGAGCGTGTTTTGGGATGTTGGGAGCATGTTTTGGGATGTACCCCTGTGCCAGCAGCGTGCCAAAAGCCCCAGCCTACGCTCCACAAAGAAATAATCAACTGCTCGCATCCTCTTATTTTATTCTTGTGCTGCAATTGCAGCAGGAGAAAAGGACCTTGCACGTTTTCACCCTTCTGCCTGAACTTTGATTCCTGGTTTGTGATTTGTAGGGAAATCAGTGAGGCTGTATTTCTGTGATAGCTCTGACAGCCTCTGTGTTGTGTGCAGCCGGGGGTGTGATTTGCCTGTCTGTACAGTCCTCAGCTGTTACTCGAAGCGGCGCGGGGAGCTCAATCATCCAGAGCGGCCGCTGAAAGTAAAACAAGGTTCTCTGCTCACCCACTGGCCCCTAATCAGCAGCAGTGCACTTCAGTGGATAAATCATGGGGAAGTGCGGTTTGTTTTACGTTGCTGTGTTATAAAGAATGCAGCGAGGAGAGAAATCAATGTAATTAAAACAACCACAATGTTAAATAAGGGCAGAACCACAGAAATACTCGCTCTCTGCTGGTGGCTTTTGCTGCCTGTATGTGTGTGTGTGTTGTCCTGCTTCTACCGGACAGAAAGTGGCAGAGATCTCGACTGGATTCTTCTGAGCGGCGCAGCTGCGATAAGACTGATAAGAGCAGGGCCCAGCAGTAATCTGAGGCTGAGGAACAGTTCAAAAAAACTCTGACCCTGACGTTTTTCCTGTAGGACATGGTTTCAGAGCTGCGGAAGCTGGCGCAGCGGGACCACCGCACCTTGGACTGCTGCATCGTGGTCATCCTTTCCCATGGTTGTCAGGTGGGTCCGTCGCATCGCTGCCTTGGCTGGTCAGGCAGCTGCCTGCCTGCGGCACGGGGACAATTCAGGCAGGGTGGGAGGGAAGGGGACTGGTCTGTCGTGACGGATCTGATGGTCGTTGTGCTGTCGCAGGACGTTGCAAAGAGTGATGCTCTCGTATCTGGGTTAAAGAAAACAGGAACTTCTCCAGTGTAGTCTGACCCAGTGTTGCCTGTGACAAGCGTTCTCTGTTTTGGAAATTGGGGTGTGTAATTCAGCACTGAATGATGGGCAGAGAGCGACAGGAGGTAGCACTAACCCTCATAGTGTGGTCCTTGAGTCCTGCCTGTTGGTCCAGCTCTGATGGGGGAGATGCTATTAGTAGTAAAGCCTATTTATCACAAGCCAGAGGCCTCGAAGGATGAGGAGAGGAGAGCAGTTGTTAGGAAAATGGTGCCTGTTACATGCCTGTTGTCCCAGAGGATGAAGAACGCCGTGGTGAGGGAGGAGTTGGATTGCTGGGTTTTGATGTGTGTCAAATGACTCCTGGGCGCCCCCTCACCCTGACGTGGTGCACGCATGTGCACAAACGTGAGGAAGTGAGATTTGTTCTGGTAACTTTAGGCTACAAAACACCCAATTGGAAAAGGGCTGCCTTAGAGCTGGCCTCACCTTCTGCGTTACTAGCTCCTGGATTTTCCTCTTGCAGACGAGCCATATTCAGTTTCCTGGAGGCATTTACGGAACGGATGGAAAACCCATTCCAATAGAAAAGATTGTGAACTATTTCAATGGGTCCAATTGCCCGAGTTTGAGAGGAAAACCCAAACTCTTCTTCATCCAGGCCTGTGGTGGAGGTGAATCTTTGTTTTGGCTCCAGTAGCGAATCAGCTGTTGGGCATAAGCAGGCTTCAGAGACATGGTTAGGCTTTGGCTTCTTGTTCCTTTTTTGTTTGTCACCTGTTTCTCCGGCTGTCTTCTTGACTCTCAGCCACACATTCTTCCTGCTAGCGTGGGTTGAATCCAAGGGCTCTCATAGGAGGGCAGACCGACCTGGAGATGCGGGATGGAAGGAGGGGAGTACCTGCAGCACACGGCTGCTGAGTGGCTGCTCCAGGTCTTCAGCCACGAGGTTAGAAATGAAGCACAGACCAAGGGCTTCCGCGTGAATCACCGTGCCTCCGACTCAACCAGTGCAGCCAAAGAGCCGGAAAGCTTTATTTTGTTGGAGGGCCTTTATTTTTTTTAAAATCTTTTCTTAACAAGAGGATGTAAGACCGTTGAATGGTTGGGTAAGATGAATTTCAGGGATTGTCTTGTTGCCGCTTTTTGCAGAACAGAAAGATCGAGGCTTTGTAGTGGACTGTGATTCGCCCAGTGACAAAGCTCCTGGACGTTCTTTGGAGTCAGACGCGAGCCCTTTTCAGACTCCATCAGGTAACGTGGACGAGCCAGATGCCATAGCCAGTTTGCCCACACCCAGCGACATCTTGGTCTCCTATTCAACTTTTCCAGGTGAGATAGCCCACACAAATCCTTTGTTGGCTACAGTGGAATTAGCTAACAGAGTCGAAGCTTCACAGCCAAAGTGTCGGGGCAGTTAGGGACAACTGGCTCTGCTGGAGATGGCACCCAGGAAGCGACAGAAACTCTGTGAGACGAGAGCAGAAGACTGGCTTTAGCAGAAACGTTCTCATTCTTTCTCTGAAGGTTTCGTCTCCTGGAGGGAGGCATCGAGTGGCTCATGGTACGTGGAAATGCTGGACAGCGTGCTGGAGCAATATGCCCATTCAGAAGACCTGCTGAACATGTTACTGCGGGTAAATGTCCTTTTTTCTTGATTTGTGTAGTCATGAAAGGGATGAAGGAAGCAGTCAGAGCTGCAGTCAGGGCATGGAGGGCTACGCTTAAAAAAGGAATGAGGATATTGAGCATTCGGTTTATGGATTGGCTAATTGCTGTGGAGAGGTCTAGTTGTGAAGAAAGAATATGGCCTCAAACTGCCAAAAATCACTTTGAGGCTTCTCTAGTGAAAAGTAATCCTGAAAATAGAGGCTTTAATCTTTTCCAAGGAAATCGATAACAAATTGCATAGCTTGTCCCATCCTCAAAAGTCCAAGCTGATGGGGCCCGGGACTGAGTCCGGGCAGATCACGCCCTCAGGGAAGACCCGCTGGGTCTCTCACGCTTGGAGATCTCCACGAGTGCTCCCCCCCCTCTCCCTGGTGCTGCTGTGACACCGTGGTAAGTCTGGAGGAGCATCTCGCCCTCGGGAAGCTGATGCCAGATGTTTGTGTTCACACGTCCTGTGAGTGAGGAGTGCAGGGACCGTGGAACCAGTGTGGCTAATAAACAGCTTCTTTGCGTGCCCTGTTGGCTAGAGAAGATTGTCAAAGTTGGGGACAAGCGTAGGTACTTCTAGACACTTTTACTGTTCTCTGGGGGTAGGGGAAGAGTCTTATGTGGAGGTGGCAGGGGAGAGAGGACCTACTTTGTTGTTGTTTTCCTGATGCCACGGTGCTTTTTCAGCATGTGGTGGCACTGCAGCTTTTGATTTCAAGGGAGTAGTGTGAGACCCTCTCTCTGCCAGTTGGCATTCGGTGCAAGGGAAGTGACCTTGGGGGAGTGACAGACATGTCTGGAAGAAAATGGGTGGAAAGAGAATTTGCTTTTAAGTAAACACCCAAAAGGAAAGAGAGGGCGTTGTGGCTCCTGCTGAGAAGCACCCTCTGGAGACAGTGGTGGCTGGTGCAGCTGGAGTTTCTTGAAAGGTTGTTTTTCCTTGAGTCCCCTTTGGTTTTGCCAGTGAAAATGTCTCATTTTAGGAGACCTGCCTGCTCTCCTGGCCCACAGGCCCATTCCCCAGCCTTGTCACTGTGTCCTGATGCACGAGTCAGAAAAGCTCCACAACCACTCTCCTTCTGTTCTCAGGTGGCAAACGCTGTCTCTGCCAAGGGGAGGTACAAGCAGATGCCGGGCTGTTTCAATTTTCTCCGTAAAAAGTTCTTCTTCACGTGCAAATGATGGGTGGGCTCCGAGATCCCTGCCAAGCACGAGTGTTACTTTCCTGGGGCCGGATGAAATCGGCGCCTGCCGTGATTCAGCATCGATGCTCGCGGTGGCCTTTGTCTGTCTGTCGAGATGTCTGTCTTGAGAAATGTAATCTGTGAATTCTGCCCTTGCTGTGAAGCAGTGATGGAGGCTGGCGCTGTGCTGATGGGAGATGGTAGGCACGGAGCAGGGATGGCTGAAGAAGCCCTTTTGCCAGGGCAGGTGCTGGCCCGGAGCCTCCGTGCTCGTGGAGGAGAGCGCCTCTAGCTCGCTGTGACATGGCTGTGCTCAGCCTCCAAGTAGTTTTTTTTCAGTGATTGCAATGTTTGTGTCCTTTGCTCCCTGGGTAACTGATGGATGGAATCAAGGGCTGGTGCTTCAGTGGAATGAAATGATTTTTACAATTGATATTTCTCATTTTCAACAAAACGCAATGAAAAAAAATAAAATCTTTTGCACTGTATTCCGTTGTCCGTTCCGTCTCGTGGATGCCATTTCAGCATCTCCCGAAGGCTTTTCTCTAATGGGAAGAGCAAGAAAAACCTTGCTTGAGTAATTTTTTTAGCCTCCTGCTGTTACTGGTAGCATTTCCAGCATGGCTGTGGCAGCGTATGGAGGAGGCAGCTCGCGTCCTTTCGAGGAGCCGATCAGACACTGAACGGGAGTTACAGCAGGAAACCGAAGAGGATTCCTTTGGCTAGGAGAGCCGAGTCAAAGCACTCACCCTGGTGAGCTGCTGGGAGTAGCTGCGGTGACGGTTTGGGGTCAGAAACCCTGGGTGTATGTGGGATTTGGAGGGGAGAGCATCCGTGGGGAAGGGAAGCGTCGGCAAGCTGCTGTGCCAGCTGCACAGAGCCAGGACAGGCTGGGGAGCTGCGCGTGCGGCTGCCTGGCCCGTCTTCATCACACCGGGTGTTTTATGCTCTCAGGAAGCCGTGCGAGGGTTTCAGATCGTGCTGGGGTGCGGAGGGCTGCCGGCAACCATGCAGGGAACCTGTGGATCTCCTTTATTTATTTATTTTTTTGAGCATTTCAGGTGCTTTGAGGCAGTTCAGCGCTGCCAGCAGAGTGATTCTCGGCCCTGGGTTTGGGTTTAACTATTTTTCAAAGGGTGCTGGGGTTTGAGCAATGGCAAAAGGACATGAAAACATGAAACTTTACCTAGGTTAAGTGGAGAAGAGAAGGAGAAGAGAAGGAGAAGAGAAGGAGAAGAGAAGGAGAAGAGAAGGAGAAGAGAAGGAGAAGAGAAGGAGAAGAGAAGGAGAAGAGAAGGAGAAGAGAAGGAGAAGAGAAGGAGAAGAGAAGGAGAAGAGAAGGAGAAGAGAAGGAGAAGAGAAGGAGAAGAGAAGGAGAAGAGAAGGAGAAGAGAAGGAGAAGAGAAGGAGAAGAGAGAATAAAACCACTAGCATGAAACTAGCTAAGACCTTTTTAAATAAGAAAAGTTCTTAAGTTTTTCAACAACATAAGTCACACACTTAGTTCCAGTAAGTGTAAAACTTCAAAGTTCTTAGGTTAAAAGATCTTGGGTTAAGAACTTAAAACCTTTACCTTCTACTTGAAGGTTTTAAGATCATAAACATTTAAAAAAACCAAAACCCACTTTAAACTGTAGGTTTAGGGTCTTGAACTAAAAGTTAACCTAGATTAAAAGTTCTTGAACTGTAAGACTTCTTTAGTAACTTTAAAAATTAGTTATACAGCTAGTGTTAAGGTACATTCTAAGGTCTTTTTAATACAAAAAACTTTTAAAATGTCTTCTATTTCTTCAAGTTTAAAAACCTGTATCTAAAACTTAAAATCTTGACATTTACACTTACAAAGTTCTTTCTACTTTTAAAGTTCTTCTAAGACCTTTACAAAATTTCAGGTTACCTTGCTTTTTAAAGTTTATATAACTTCTAAGATGTTAAAACACTTAGGTTTTAGTTCTCAAAGAACTTTTAAGAGGTTCTTTAAACAAACACACTTCTTAAAGCTCTTTTAGAGGTTTAACATACACCTCTTTAAAACAGTGTTTAACTGAAAGTTAGGACCTTAGTGTTTACTGTAGTGTTTATAAGGTCCTAAAGTTATTGTGCTTTATGCACTTTTTAAACCTCGAAGTGTTTAAAGCCTTAAAGACCTTTGAAACAAAAACAATGTAAAGTTTCAAACACTTAAAGGTTTTTTTTAGTGTAGGTCTTGTCTTACGTAGTTAACAGTACTTCCTGAGTGTTACCAACAGTCTTAATACTTTGTAAGTTCCCAAGTAAAGTGTGTTATACACTTAACACTAGCTAAGTTCTTGTGTAATATTTTAGGTACTTTGAGTTGAACCAATACAAAAATTTTAAAGGTCTTTTTTAAGCTCCCGACTGTAAGATTATACATCTGAAGTTAAACTAATCATACACTCAAACCTAAACCTTATCTAAGTGTTGAGTGTTAAAGTTCTAGAAACTTTTAATAAGAGTGTAGTTCCTACAGTTTAAAGTTCCATAAACTTTAAAATATTAAGTGTAGTTTTAAGCATTTAAAGCGTAAACTTTAATACTTACTAATAAACTTTTTATTAATACTTCTAGTCTTAGACTAAAAGTGTAGAGTATAAGACTGTGGTTAAAGGTCTTGTACAAAACTGTGAAACACTTGTACAATAGTCTGAACTTTATAAACTATAAACTTTAGCTATAGGAACTCAGGAAAAGTGTATAATAATACTTAAGTAAACTATTTAACTCTTAAACTCTATAGAAGTAAGTATTGAGTATGAGTTTAGATAAAAACCATTTCTTAGAGGGTTCTAATGTAGTTATACAAAGGTTTTACAACAATGTAAAATAACTTCAGGGACTTCAAAAAAAGGCCTTGAAACTCTAGGGACTTTAAAAAATTCTTAAACACTCAAACTAAACTTTTCAGAGTTTAACAACTCTTTCATTTTTAAGGTCTTTTTAGGAGCTTTAAGGTCTTTCGGAGTTTGTGTAGAATCTAACACTTTTAAAAAAGCTCTTTTTACATTGTCTCCAAGTTTTTTGTTTAAGTCTTCCACTCAATCTACAGTAAACTCTTTAACTCTCTTTTGAGTTTGTAAAAAGACCTTTTTATGAGTTTTTGAGTTTAGATCAAAGAAAGTATTGTACAAGAACTTAAAACCTTTTATGGAGTTAGTTTAAAGAACTCAAAAAACCTCTAAACCTTTATATATAATTTTAGAGAGTTATACAAAAGTTTGATTACCTATAAACTCAAAAAAGACCTCAAAGTGTTTAATCAAACAAGTTAAACAGGTGAGTTTAACTTTCTGAGCTAAGACGACCTCTACAACTCATAAAAAAGTTCCTATATCTAAACGTAAAGTGTTAGAATTACATTTAGTGTTTAAACAGGTGTTTAGAGGATTTTTAACAGGAGTTTTTAGACTAAGCTTAGGAGGCTAAACAAATGTTTGAAGCTCTGTAGAGTTTATTAAAGTGAGCTTTTTAAAAATGTTTGAGGTTTTTCTTAACTGTTAGCTTTTTAAAAAAGAGGATATTTTGGAGTTGCATTAAAAGAAGAGTTTTTTAAATAATTTTTTAAAAGCTCAAACATAGGAGTTTTTAAAAACATCAAAGATCTGTTTTAAAAAACTCTCCTCAAAAAATATTGCCATGGCTTTATAAACCTGCTTTATAAAACCTACTCAAAAACTTTTTCCAAATGAAAGCTCTAAACTCTTAACTTTTAATGTGTTTTTTTTTTACTGTTATAGCTTAAAAAACAGGATTTAATAAACTTTTAGAGAGTTGGGTTTTTTTTTAACCTCTAGAGGTACAACTAAAGCTATAAAATGTACAGAGTTAAGATGGTTTTAATGAAATATTTTATTGATCTCTAGAGTTAAATCTGTACTTTTTTAGTTGTTAAATCTTAGAACTTGACGTTTTTAAACTTCTAAAAAAACTTTACAGTTTAACAACTAAAGTTTTAATGTATTTTTATAACTAGCACTTATGGTTTACTTTAAATCCTAAACTTTCACTTTCACTCAAACTGCAGATTTTTGTTGAAATCTACAGTCTAGATTAGAAATTAATCTAGAAAGATTAAGAAACTCAAAAAAATCAACTGTTTAAATACCAAAATTTTATTTAACAGTTATCCCAACTTTAAAAAAAAAAAATAATTGTAAGGATGTGTAAGGTTTAAGCTCCTAGTTATTTAACTAGTTAAAACTAAGTAAAAATGCAGCTTTTTTTTATTCACATTATAAACCTTTTTTACCCTTTAACAAGATTTGGAAGGTTAAAAACATGTTTTTCCTGCACTCCTCAGGTTTACAATTTTTTTCAAACCATGTACAAGGTGAGTTTCAAAAGTTACCTCCAATTTTTTCCCTGATGTGAAGATTTGGATATGAAAAGCTTGTTGCTTTATACACCGTGTTCTTAGTGTAATTCACATCTTTACGCTCGACAGCAGGATCAGAGGGTTCACCATTTAGTGCTAACGCTTCTTCAACAGTGACCTGTGCTACGCTGGTCAAATTTGTACCGTGCTGTCTCCAACTAAAGCATTAAGCTTTACTGCTTGGCCTAAGGACACCTGTTGGGCCACGTAGCTTCTAGGCCTTCACCTAGGTTTTTGGCTAAAGTGCAAAGCCTTAGTGTGACAGACAGCAAGTTAGAGAAGCCTACTGTGGTGTGTGACATCGTGTCTGTGCACTCAAATTAAGCTTCCAGTCTGCTGAAAAATTATGTACTTTTCTAAAAAAAAAATTATATAAGCACGTGTGTGTGTGTTGGATGGCCAAAACTTAGGCCTTCATTTAACACTTCAGACTCACATACATCTTCTCTTCATGTGAAAAGATTAAAACAGCCACCTGTCATGTTACCGTTGGACAGTGTAAGGCCAAAGGCTTCAAAAGCACCAGGTTGGCAGTTTAACGTCTTTAAACACTGCACAGTGTGACAATAACCCTTTCACAGTTTTACATCAGATTGATATGCTATCCTCTTAGCCTGGGCTGCTCAAATATTTGCTCTATCCAGCCTAACAGGGTAGCATTACCCTACCTTTTAAAGATCTTTTTTCCCTTTAGGTGTCAAACTTGTGTTAACTGTCTCACATTGTCACCTGCTTCTGTGTGACCCCTTGCCTCTCTGGGTCACCACCAAGGGCAGCATGGAGAGGCAGGGGCCAGAGCTACGCATTTCCTAATAAAGCTGAGTTTTGGTGCTACGTGTCACTGTTCTACAGCCGCACAGAAAGCACACACCAGGGCTCTACCTGCTACAGGGTACAGGTTTCTTTACCAGTCTCCTTCCAGACCACCCAAGCCTACAGTGCAACACTGATGCCCATCCTTGCTACAGCACCCTGTGTCCTGCCCCTGTGTCTTCCCCCTGTCCTGCAGCCCCATCCTGAGCGAGGTGTGCTTGGTACCCAGCTCCTGGTGTCCGGCTGTCTCAGAATCCCAGAATCATCTCGGTTGGAAAAGCCCTTGAAGCTCCTCCAGTCCAACCATGAACCTCACACTGACCGTTCCCAACTCCACCAGATCCCTCAGCGCTGGGTCAACCCGACTCTTCAACCCCTCCAGGGATGGGGACTCCCCCCCTGCCCTGGGCAGCCCATTCCAACGCCCAACAACCCCTTCTGCAAAGAAATCCTTCCTAAGAGCCAGTCTGACCCTGCCCTGGCGCAGCTTGAGGCCATTCCCTCTTGGCCTGGCGCTGGTTCCTTGGCTCAAGAGACTCATCCCCCCTCTCTGCACCCTCCTTTCAGGGAGTTGCAGAGGGCCAGGAGGTCTCCCCTCAGCCTCCTCTTCTCCAGACTAAACCCCCCCAGTTCCCTCAGCCGCTCCCCATCAGACCTGTGCTCCAGACCCTGCACCAGCTCCGTTGCCCTTCTGTGGACACGCTCGAGTCATTCAATGGCCTTTTGGGAGTGAGGGGCCCAAAACTGAACACAGGAATCGAGGTGCTGCCTCCTCTCAGAGGGAACAAGAAAAGACACTGACACCGTGTTTCTGGCCATGCTGCGCTGCTTTATTCACCACCACTGCGCACCCCTCAACAGCTCCCACCTTGTGCCCCACAGTGACCCCCAGCCACAGCATCTCCCGGAGCTGGTACAGGCATCCCTTACAGTGGTACAGTATTTCTGACACGTTACAGGCACACAGACAGTTACAGCAGCAACGCCGTGGTGCTCAGCATCCCCTCGACACATCCCCTGCCCCGCTGCCCAGTCCCTCAGCCATCTCCACCTGGCACATACCGCAGGGGGAGGGTGGCACCCCACCTTGCTCTACTTCACCTACACCGCCTTTAGTTCCCACCCCAGGCACCGCCAGTCCCACATGAGCACCCCGACCACCCAGCCCCGCTCAGCACGCGGGCACTGCACACAGGGCATCACCCAGACCGGCCTTTCATACCCGGTGGGGTGATGGGTACAGCCCCTTCGCTGTAGCACCCTGCAGCACATTTCCAGACCCTCCAAAAACTTTCCAACCCCGTGCCCCTCTGCCCACTAAACCTCTGGCTGGGCTGGCAAGGGCTGCACCGTCCCGGGAGAACCCCACAGCCCTGCCCCGCGCTCCCGCTGGGCTGGTGCCAGGTGTCAGCGTTGGTCGCCACGCCGGTGGTGGCACTTGCTGGTCCGCTGACAGCACGACCCCAAAGCTGGGCGCCATCCATCCCATCCCCTGCCGAGCTCAAGGCGCTGTGTCCATCTCTGCTCGTCCTCCTCCTCCTCCCGCCGTGCTCCGGCAGCCGCAAAGAGACGACGGTGCGGTACCACCGTCACCTCCCCGAGGCTCCAGCGAGGTGGGTGTCTCTCCTCGGGGGGGGGTTACGGTTCGGCACCCGGCCGCACCTCCCAGGCAGCCTCTTCACACCCACTCCCATCAACACCTCGTGCCCTGGCAAACCCCACAGCTCCCCCATGGCAGCCCCAGCTCCTCCCAGGGACCCCACAGGCTCCAACCATGTCCCCTCGAGCCCCCCACCCCAGACCAATCAGCCTCCCTCAAGCTCCCAACCCAGTTCCCTCAAAACCCCCATTAAAAATCAGCTGTCCTCAAGTAGCCCAGTGCCAGCAAAATCCCCTGAGACATGCCAGGGCCAGCCAAGTCCCCAAAAGCATCCTGTGACCTACCAAGTCCCCTAGAGTCCCCCAAGGGCCAAGGAGGTTCCTTAGAGCCCCCCAGGACCACCTGGCCAGACCCCAGTCCCTCTCCCCCCAACCACCAGCCACACCTCAAGCCCCTCAATGCCATGGGCATGGCTCCCACACCTCCCCAAAACAGGGGGGCAGTTTGCAGGATGGCTGCCCTCCTCAGCCTCCCCAGGACCCCGGCCAGCCCTGCTGCAGGATGGAGGGGCCCTCCCGAGCACACGGGCATTGCTAGACACAGCCCTGGGTGTCCAGCCCCAGCCCCACCACATGTTCCCCCCCTCTGCCCCCCCCAAATAACCAGCGGGACACACGAAACCAGGTCAGCGCTTTTGCCTTTATCACACTCAAGAACTGTTGCACCACGCGCCGCGGCCTCAGTTTGCGTTCATTTTCTGCCAACAACAAGACATGGAGGGGGGGGTCACGGTGTGACCCTTGGCTGCGTGGGGATGGGGCCAGAGGAAGGGGCACCCACCTCGTTGATCCAGTCGATGTAGGCAGACACCCGCGTGAAGACCGTCGGCTTCTTGGCCGTGTTGCAGCCCAGCGCGGAGCCGAAGCTGACGATGCCGTGCACCTCCCAGAGCCCCTCGCGCTGGCAGTTCAGGGGGCCGCCCGAATCCCCCTGCCCGCACAGACAGACGCTCCATGCCCCCTCCTGGGCACCCCACCGGCGCAGCCCAACCTCCGTTCCTGGCCGCCCACCGCCATGGCTCCATCCCCTCTCCTCCCGCGCTTCCCACGGGGTCCACAGCCCCGCTCCGCTCGGGGCACCCCTGCCAACCCACCCCCTCCCTGCACCCCACCATTGGCTGTGGGCACCCCCCACCCCGCGGCACTGGTACTCACGTTGCAGCCGGAGGTGATGCCGTCTCCGCCGGCGCACACCATGGTGGTGCGGACATTGCTGCCCCACCAGTCCCTCTGCGAGCAGATCTCGTAGGACACCACAGGCAGCAGCGCCTGCTGCAGGGTGTCAGCCAGGGGCCCGTTTGCTGCAACGACAGCGGGAGAACTTTGTAGAGTCGGGCTGATGGTTGGACTTGATGATCCCAACCAAGGGTCTTTTCACAGAATCACAGAATCATCTAGGTTGGAAAAGACCTTGAAGATCATCCAGTCCAACCATGAACCAACCTGAATGATTCTATGATTCTATGACAGCCGCACCTCACACCCTGCGCCTGCACAAAACCCCCCAAAATCCTCCCCGGGGACCCCCCCAGCTTACTCCGGAGGCGGCCCCAGCCGGTGATGTAGCAGGGGTAGCCGTTCTCCAGGATGAGGCCGGCGGGCGGCAGGCAGGAGGGCTGGATGGTCTCGCTCTCCTTCACCGCCTGCGCCAGCTTGATCAGGGCGATGTCGTTGCTGCAGGGAGAGCCGAGCTGTGAGGACAGGGGACCCCGACCGCGATGCCCCCCGCCCGCCCCCAACGCATCCCACCCCCTACATGATGAGGAAGGAGTTCCACTTCTCATGCACGATGATCTTCTCCACGCCCACAGCCACTGAGCCCGGCTCGTCCTCCGACAGGACTTGCTTGCCCAGCACCACGCGGTACGTCAGGCTAGAGCTGCCAGCGGGAAGAGAGGGGGTGTCAGACTCCACAAACATCTTGCCCCCCCTTGGTGCGGACCCCCCTGGCATCCCAGCACCCACCTGATGCAGTGGGCAGCCGTCAGCACCCAGCTGGGGTCGATGAGGGTCCCGCCGCACGTGTGGCGCCAAGTCCCAGAGGAGTCGTACTGCAGCGAGATCTGCGACGGCAGGGCCGCAGGGTCAGAGCGGGGGTGTCCCCCTCCCCGTCCCCCCTCCCCATCCCCATCCCCGCACCCCCTCTTACCTGCCACGGCCAGCTGTGGGGCCGGGCGTCTACGCCACCCACCACCCGGGTGCCCAGCAGCGGTGGCACGGCCGGCTGACCGCATCCGTAGGCTGCACGACACCCGGCAAAGGGACCTCAGTGGCCGCTCGCGCCCCTGTGCCCGAGGCCAGGGCGGGTGCTGGGGTCCCGTCCCCTCCCACCCCGTCCCCTCCCTGCCGCCCGCACCCACCGTAGCCCAGCAGCACGGCGAGACACACAGCCCCCAGCATGGTCGTGCAGTCCCAAGGTGCCACGGCAGGGCCGCTCGCCCCTCTTATAGCGCCCAGCGCCACCAGAGGGACCTTGGCATCGCCCCTCCCGCCACGACATGTGCCGAGTGTCCCATGGCGGGGGGGGCCGGGGGCTCTCCAGCCCCATTGCCCCGACTTATCGTCCTGCCTGGGAACGGCCACATCTGCCCATCGCGTGCTGGCGTCACAGCACGGTCCCAACCTGGGGACAGGCAGGGTCCCTCTCGAGGGACGACGGCCAGACAGCCCCCCCCAGGCCACGCCGCTCTCCGTGGGGTGCTGGACAGCCCAACTGCACCCCAACCTCCAGCACCAGCTGCCCCAGACACGGCCCCCCCAGCTTGCTGCCCCCACACCACCGTAGGGCCAAGGTCCCCTTATCTCACCCTCCACACGGCCAAGGCCCCACGGGTGCCCCCGGTGCTGCAGAGGGGGGGGGGGCAGCCCCTGGGGGGATGTTGAAGACCTTTGATAACGCCACATCCACACACCTGGATCAGGCCCCCACTGCTTCCCACGCTGACGTCCCGGCACCGCCGTGGCAGGGGCCGGCTCCAGCAGCGGTGACAGGGTGGCCACAGCCAGACCCCACTCCCCAGCAGGTTCCTCCCCGCCACGGCTGTGCCTCAGCCCCCTCCACAAGCACCCAGCGCACTTACGAAATATAATATTTATTTGGGATTAAAATAAAAAAACAAAACACACCCCGCCGGTACCGCTGCGCAGGGGACACCGCGGGACAGACGCGCCTCTTTACAGCACCCACAAACACGGGAGCCTCAACTGACCAACGAGAACCACTCATGGCTACACCACTCATCCTCCTGGGCTGAACACAACACGAAAAAATGTAACGCAGCTTTGCGAGCCAGCAGCTGCCTTTCTGTACGTTTTTTTTACCAAAATAGAGATACAGGCAAGCGGGTGCAGCGCTGCTCTGCACACCAGCGGGATGGGCTCCCACCCCCGAGCACCGCACAGACCCCAGGCACACACACACACACACGCCCATACACACACACACGCAGCCCCTCTGCCAGCACCCGGCCCTCACCACGCTCGCCCGCAGCACGCCCGGCTTTTGGCGCAGCCACAGCGATAGGCACTGAGCTGGCGTGGCCACCGTGACACCCGCCCGGGCAAGTTGCCATCCTGCAGACCTCACAGCACATGCACAACACATGACAGCAGGGGGACAGGGTGCTGCTGCCTGCGGCTTGGCGGGGGGGCACAAACAACACCTACAGACACCACAGTAAGGGGAGGGGGGTCAGGGCCACCCGGGGCCAAGCCCGGACCAGGCGCCCAGCAGTGGCCCAGCCTTTGGGGAGTCACAGGTGACGTGCAGCTTGGGTATCGCTCCCAGCACGGTCGGCACATGGCACACGCAGCATTGCCGGCCCGGGCACCGCAGACCAGTCCTGCCCGGCCCCGCGCTGGTGCCCTGTCACTGCTTGAAGGTGGACTGCAGCTCCTTGAACGCCGCCTTCCTCTGCTTCAGCTCCTCCGCCTGCTTCT